>NC_084977.1:21056441-21421661 GCF_963691925.1 Scomber scombrus | reverse complement strand
TCTCAGAGAAGTGTGGGATGAGCCCGAAAGAGTTTATAACTAATTAAGGAAATCTCCATAACAAGATCAAAGTTAAAAAAAGCTCAGTGCATTAAAGGATAAGTTCACAATTTTTCCAGGTCTGTCTTAAAACATCAGTCAGTTACCCACATGAGCACTGAAACAGGCTTTCCTCGCTGTCATCATTCCTTATAAATATTAATTCAAATCATAGGGAAAGAAAGTAGCATTACCATTTATCTTTTCTTTTTTTCTTCAGATAGAAACAAATGAAAGAATAACTAGAGGATACTTAAAGTTCATCATAATATAATTTACTATGATGTCTTTCTAAAGTTTGATCTGCATGTCCATAATAAATGAAAAACAACATGAAACATAATTTTTTAACATCTGTAGGAATAAAACATTAAAAAAGGACAGGTTCAAAATCGTTCAACTTCTGTTCAAACTACAGTCAGGTGTGTATATGAACACTGAAAGCAGTTCTCCTCGCTGTAATTGTACCTCCTGTTCATACGGACCATTAGAAGATCCATTTGTGATACACTTACAGTTAAAGTGATGGGGAACGAAAATGCAAAATGATTGAAATATGTTGACATGAAGCTTATGTGAGGCTTCAGCAGTCTGAGTTTGTCATATCAAGTGAACATCAGCCACATGTTCAGTCCTTTTAGCATCAAGTTCCCCCTCTGTGTTCCCCTGTTGGGCTGCGGTGTAAGAAGTGTAACAAAAAGAGGAACTCTGGTACTAATGGGATCTTCTAATGGTCAGTATGAAAAGGAGGCTTGATTAAAGCAAGAATAAACCTAATTCAGGGTTCATTTGGGCAGCTGATGATTGTTTTAAGACAGCCTTTAAAAAAAAAAAAGTGAACACGTCCTTTAGCAGGTTCAGGATTGGACCCTCCCCCCTGACGTACAACATGTTAATTAAGTTGGCTTGCTAGCTAACCGCAGCCGCTTACTTCTTCTTTACATGAAGTCCAAAAAAAGCGATTTAATTTAAAGTTAGCAGCCACATGCTAAGTTGATTAGCTTCATGAAAGCCTGCCTGTTCTCCACCTACAGCTAACTATTATCTGAGGCCCTTGTGCTGGTTAAACCTCAGTGTTAGCCGAGCCATGCTAACATCAGCTGATACACACCGACACATCGTCACGTTTACCGGCCGCTCCAGGTGCCCGGTAACATCAACATGACGCCAGCCGTACTCACCGGTGTGCGCGTACGACACGGGCACTTTCCATATGCTGAAGTGAGCCGACACCGATGCAAAGTACTTCCCGAAAGCTAGAGGCAGGATGTACCATCGGTAGTACCTGCTCGGCAGCTCTGTTTTGGGGACTCCCCATGCCCGCAGCAGCGGCGGGAGGAAGACGACGATGGAGACGATGTGGAACAGAGAGACGGTGACCGGGTACGGGAAGCCATTCAGGATGATTTTGTTAACGACGTTTCCCCCCGAGCTGACCGTGTACCAGAACACGCACAGTGTAGCTATCCGGAACCCTTCCTTAACCTGGGTCCGCTCCACCGCAGCCATCTTCCAGCGCGGAGTGACGAGTCACCGGCGGAGCTGCTGCACCGGAGAGACTGCCGTTAAGCAGCGGCAGTGCAGCACACAACTTCCGGCCTTCAAAATAAGACAGCCTACCTGCGATTAATGATAATAGTTATAAACTCTACTACTACTACTACTATTAATATACTAATAATATAATTAATTCCTAATGTTTATAATTATATTATACATATTTTTAAGAAAAATAATTGGCCTTGTTTGCATATACATTATTATTACTACTATTAGTCTTATAATAATAATGATACTAATAATGTTGTTAATAATAATAATAATATTGTTGTTGTTAATAATAATAATAATATTGTTGTTGTAATAATATTATTATTATTAGTCTTATAATGAAAATAATAATAATGGTAATAATAATGTTGTTTTTGTTATTAATAATAATAATAAATAATAATATTGTTGTTGTTGTTATTAATAAGAATAATATATTATCACCATTTTGCCTTACAATATAAAAGTGAAACAAAACAAAAAGCATACAAAAGAAAAATATAATGAATTAATTAATAATTACATTTTATACATACATAAGGTATAGTTCATTAGTTCGGCATTTTGTCATACATAAACATATTTTCTCCAGATAGTGTTTAAAGTAAAACTGAAGCACCAACTGTTACCCAATTATTAAAAAAAAAATGTAAGCTCCCTCTCCTTGGAAAAGCAGACATCATACTGTTAAAGGCCATTTACACACATTCCAAATAATACTGGAACTCTGCGTCTAGAAAAGCTTTCATTCCTGGAGTTGGGATACATTAATGGGAATTAAGTTTTGTAGTTGATCATTTTCTGCACTTGTTTACTTCCACTTTTCTTACTTTAAAAATTACAACAAAAAAACTCTCAGACACTTAAACTTGTTCCTGTTCAGCTACTTGCGAATCTGTAACACATCCTTTCAGTCTTACTTCGCTTTGAAGTTACTTTGGATAAAAACATCTGCCAAATGACGAAATGTGAAAGTATTGTAAAATGCAATCAATTGCATATCAATTGATTGCATTTTACAATTACTTTCACATTTAACCCTAACCCAATCAATTGATATGTCCTTTCAGCTATAATTACATTTACAGAGGAGAAATGCATTGAGTAGTGCATCCAGAATGATGTAATTCTCTCATTAGCATAAGAAGGTAGTTTTATTCATGTAGAGACAGCAGATTCATTTGTGAGTTAGATTAATGTGCAAAATTGCAAAGTGTCATTTGGGCTTCAACTAACTATTACTTTAATTATTAATTAATCTGTTCATTATTTTCTCAATGAATCAATTCATTGTTTGGTCAGAAAATGGTGAAACATGTCGACCGAGTCCCGACCAACAGTCCACAAGCCAAAGATATTAAGTGTACTATCACAGAAGACTTGAGAAACCAGAAAATATCAAGTTGGGAAGGTAAAATCTGAGAATATGGACATTCTTTTTCCTTCATACACACTAAAAGAAGACAAAGATTCATAATTCCTGCAGTTTTTTTATTAACACATATCAACATGTCCACTTAAAAGGACTAAGTAGCAAATATGTTCTCTTCTGCATTCAACTGAACACAAAAGGCTAATTTCTGTACATTCACTAAGGCTCTGTCTTTAGGGAAAACACAGGTTTCCGTAAGGCAAACAATATCTAAAGGAATGATATTAAGTACTTTATCCAGCATGTCAATTTATATTTCAGTTCTTCCTGACGGTACAAAGATGCAACCTAGTAGCATAGTCTGCTTTGCCATCTTAAATTTATATTTTACAACCTAAATACACAGTAAAAAGAAAAGGCAAGTATAAAATAAAACCAGTTCACATTATCAAAATGTGTAATTTTGGAGAGTTGTCCTGTGTAAGGTAGGTTGGTGTATCAGCAGGGAAAGTTTGGAATGTCGCCACTGCATATCTGATTGATTCTGAACAGAGAAAAAACGATTTAGTGTAGTTAGAACATGTATGTGACTCTTAAAAAGAATGTGTAAATGTGAATAAATATACATGACAGCCACCCTTCTCGTAGCCCTACACAAGCTTCTCTATCACTCACCTCAAACTGCAGTCACATCCGTCAGTTTCATGTCACTTCACTTAACAGAAATGAAACCTCACAACACAAGAAAAAAAAATCTACCGTTTTAAAACGGATTTGTCTTTTATTATTTCTGCTAAAAGTCACATGTGAGGCAGTCGTGCAATATTGGAACAGCGGCTCTAAAAGAGGGAGTGACAGATAGGTTCATGTCTGTTTTAAAGCAATTCTCACATGCCTGAAACCGTTTTTATAGTGTACATACTGGCAGTGACAAGACACCTTCCTAACATGCTTCCAATGAAGAGACCAGTGAAGTGAGTGTGCTAAGTTAGACCTTTTAGTACAAAATGTGTTTCAATCCCTCCACCACACCTCAGCAGCAAAACACCATTCACAAAGACACAAACGGGGGAATTTAGGAAATCAGCTGAACATGCAAGCTACTAATGTATTTCTGCACTGAATGAGAACTGTGCATTCTGTTGCTCATCTCTTCTCTGTAATTGTGAATAGGAGGATTTCTTGGCGGCCAGTATGGACAGAAGGAACAATTACAGCTACATCTAGACATGTGAGTATTGTATTAAGATACACTTGGGGGAAAAAATGAACCTACCCTTTGATAGAATTGTTTGTCAATGGAAATAGTGATGAGGATAGCTGCTTAATTTCAGCTTCTTCTATGACCTTTTTCTGGATTTCAGCATGTTGATACACAACCTCATTGTGATTATGTATCTTACTACTCTATTTAAAGATGATGCAGGTTAACAGAGTCATACATTTTGATTGAAATTTCATCTTAATGTGGGAACAGTCAATTAAGTCACATTCCCACGAGGCATGTGCTTATTGATAAGCAATTTAACATAAGATTAAACATGTGGCTGTGCAGTATGGTGTGATTTTCTCTCCCATACAAAAGGATGGCAGGTGTTGGAGCTGGTCTTTTGTCTGCCTGGAAAACTCAATTGTTAACTTACTGAGCATCAATAACTTATCTGGCAGATAAATGCATAGCCTTTCTCCTTCACACTGTCCTCACACAAGGTTCAAAAACTCTGAAAACACTGATTTTGGCCTCTGCCCTCCACACATACCAACGCATTAATTCCATTTTCAACAACAGTGCAAAACAGTAGTTCACACTCTGATGAAGTGTCTTCATACACTCAGAGCTGCTCCGCTGCACGCTGAAGGGAACTTACACCTTCCTATTCAGACACTAGACTAGACCTCAGTTTCAATCCAGACAGACATACGGCAATATGTTCAACCTGCTCTCGTCTCCATGTGGGTCTAAGGAGATGCACTGTGTCCAGTCGTACCAATTACCCTTCGTGTCATGGCAACCATTAACCCCAGACCAGTGCTGTGTGTGTAATCTGTCCAGGTCTTCCTTGTTGACCTCTCTTTCAACCCCCGGTAAAACCCTGGCTGGCAGCTCTAATGCCAGTACGACTTTATTCTTGTCTTCTTTACTTCGGTGTTCATCTTTTTTCATGTACTCTGTCATGAAAAAGTGTGCACCGGGAGTGTTGGCCCCTGATGATGTCAGCACGTTGCTTTGCTGGCTAAGGTACGACTGGATGATCTCGCTCCTCGACAGCTCTTTCCAGTCGGTCTGCTGGAAGGGACTGGGAGGAATCTGAATCTGCGGATTCTGCTTCGGCTGTTCTGACAACTGAGGTTCAGGTCTGTGGTCCACCCTGACCTCCTCCTCCTGGGAAGACTCCTTATGGAAGGAGGATTTGATCTGCCCTGTTACAGGGTTAAATGTCAATCTCCTGTCTTTTAACCTGACAGGTTTAGTACCGTCATCTACAGTCTGTCTGTCTAAATTTACCACATAGTCCTTAGGCCTGTATTTCTGTCTTTTCCTTTTCTCTGTACTGTTAAACACACCATCATCTTCCAAACTGACCCCATCACTGCAGGAGGAGGCATTTGAGTTGCTAAGAGGCGCATTAGGAGGCCTGCTTTGAGAGTCCAAATCTGTAGACCACGAACTGTCAGTGTGCAAACCCTGAACACAAACATTTAAAGGCTGAGAAGAAGGCCCCAGCCCGGAGGTGTCCACAGACCCGGGCCTCACAGTGGAACTAGAAATACTCTGTGCTTGTGGTGCATTTTGTTTGACAACAGCTTCCTGCTTTGGAGTTTGAGGACTGTGCATGGAACCTCGAGGGCTTCTGGGTCGACACTGCCCCCCAGAGGCAGCTTGCTCCGGTCTGGCTTGCTGCTGCAGAACTGATGTTTTTATCAATGAAGAAGTGCTAGATGGCTTGCTGTTTCCCGGGGCACTTGGATGAGGTTTTACAGCGTTGACAGGGATTTTATTCAGTCTGTCATTGTCCACAGGCTCAGAAATCTCCTTTTCTAAAGGCTGATGTGCACGACTATCTGTAAAAATGTCAGAGCTGCCGCCAATTCCATTGGTTGGCAGCTGTTTGGAATTCTGTATTTTATCATTAAGAGTTGTTTTGGTTATCTTGGCTGGTAAGAGCTGTCCCTCCTTCTGGTCGCCCTTACGTTTCCTGTTGCTCTGCTTCTCCACCTTAGGGGAGTAACAGTTGTTGAAGTCATTTCTGTTCTTCAACTCTGGACCTGTTTTACCTGATGGTGTCATGGCAGCTGGAGCAGAGATGCAGGAATGAGCACCACCGTTGGAAGACCATGATGCACCGGTGTGTCCTCTGGACAACACCTCACTCTTCCCCGGCTCAATTAACTTCTGCCAGTTTCGCAGGAGCTTCTTGGCCCTTTTTGCAAGGTCCTCATTCTTGGTTTTCTTCCGGACATCGTTGATGAGTTTGCCAAGACGGGTTTCCTGTAAGAAGATAAGATGGGTGTGTTTTAACCTCTCCAAAGCAGGACTCAACTGCATTTTTATTTTGTTCATTTTGTATTTTATACATACTGTAACTTACCTCCAGTGCCTCTTTGGTGATAGGATATTTCTCTAAATAAGAGATCACCTCCATAACCATCACCATGTTGCATATCTGCTGAAAAGACACAGATTTATACATCATAATCCAGAGACGTCACAGTGCTGTCAGTCCAGTTGCTTGTATGTAGATGTTGTGCGCTTATTAGCCCCATTACATTCAGACTTGCAAATCCCATTTTTCAGATGAAGAGGGGCAAACAAAAAAGGTCAAGACATAATTTGAATAGACTTTCAAATGAGCACCTGCACACAAGGAAACTGCGTATTCATACTGGTTTCAGTTACAATATGACAAACTGAGAGTGCATGCAAATGTGATATTTTATCTCACAAGAACACCAAGTGAGATCTTCAAGTAAGACATGAAATAAATGCTGTCCCAAGCTGAGCATTAACTTTAATATGGGCCTGTAAACACTTCTTATCTGACTGTGGTTGTGTGAGATGACAATACATACTGCGAAATGATATGAAACTTGTCAACAGCACTGGTTGTATTGGACCATTGCAGGCAACATAATGCAGACTGTTTTATGGCCACAATGTGGACTTTTTCGGTAAGGTTACTCATAACAAGGAAATAAGGCATGCTGAGTCAGTGGCTTCTTTTAAATCTAAGCCCAAAACACACTTTATTCAGACTTCCCTTGTTTTGCAGATCTTAGTATTTTTATTTCTTGTCAGACTGGCGATTTTACATTGTTCCTTTCGGTTGTTTATTCTATAATTGTTGTGTGTTTATATCTGCGATTTTATGTGAAGCACTTTGTCATTTTGTAAAGTGCTACAGCTACATAAATAAAGATATTATTAATGATTTGTCACTGGATTAGCCCAAAACTGAAATATCTGTGTCATTACTTTATTTATCTAACTGCTTTAAAATTGACTTTCTAAGAACTTTATGATATCGTGATGTGTATCAGTTGTATGTAATTAATTAAAAGATTCATTGTAATGCCTGCTAGGAGTTAGAAGATATCTAGAAGAAACACATCAGCTTGGCAAATTGTGAGCTTAAAACTTTGAACACAATAGCATATAATATAATGCAAATTTCATTTTGTACTATTCTCAAAGTTACTATGACAAATGTAATGCAAGTTAACAAAGCTTATCAGATTGTTACAGCAGTTTTCAGTCGATGGAAATACTCACAGTACAGCCAAATTGCCCAGCATCCCGCAGAAGTTTGACTTTATATTATCAAATCTTTGGGGACACTACCAAATTTGGTTGTAATGTAATTATTGTCATTCATTGAAAACTGCAGTAATGATGCAAGCAAATCTCACCAGCTTTGTTAACTCAAGTTATGTTGTTTTATATCTCTGAGAAGACTAAACTCTCACTGATGAACATGTCTGTCACCTAAAGTCCATCTCCACTCAAAAAAAAAATGTTTTCTTATTCTTGTTTTCTACGACTAAATGTTTGAGCTTCACTTTGCAGAATGAACGTGCAGAGTTTGACACTAAAGGGCTGTTTTCACATTCATCTGCTGACAGTTCGAGCAGGAGTTTTGAAATTACAAATATCTTTGAAGACAGTTATGGTCCAATATTCACCAGTGTGATGTGGAAACTACCCAAACACTGAGAGTGGACTTCACAATGAAGAGTGAGACATCTTGTATCCAGCTGTTAAACTTCTGAAATGAAACATAATTGCATTTTCACAGATTTTGGATTTTTAATGAGGGAGAGTTGATGTCATTTTAAGGTTTTCTAACTGGAAATGTAATAGTTTTCTATAGAAAGAGCATATAAGACTGAAATTATTATCAAATTTAGATTATCTTTTACTTATCCATACAACATGTCTGGAGAGGATCTTTAAGTCCCACTTTTCTCCAGACTTCCACTTTGTAGCTGTCAGCTCAGTGTCGCTCGTCTCCAGTCCTGAATCACTGTGTTCAGTGGACATAAATAACTCGCCATCAGTGGCCTCTAGCAGCCTGCTCGCTGGGCTAACGTGTTAGTCAGTGGTTGGTTATTATCAGTTTGTGTTTTGTTGTGTATTACTGTGTATGTATCTATGTGTATTTATGAATGTGTGTATGTATGTATGGACTGTGAGTTGCAAGATACCTGAATTTCCCCAATGAGATTAATAAAGTATCAATCTATCTGTCAATATCACACTGTAAAAAATATTTCATTACAAGTAACAAATCCTGCATTTAAAATACTGAAGTAAAAGTACTAATTACTGCTTACAGCCAGATTTCCTGCAAAATTAGTAATTTTGCTAGGGTACTTTATAACCAGCTATGTAAATTTAGCTGGTTATACTTATATACTTTTGCTTAAGTACAATGGTAAATGCAGGATTTTTACCTGTAATGAAGTATTATAGTACTTTCAGTGAGTATAGCTGGTAATACTTCCATACTGTAAATTAAGTAGTATTTTAAATGCTGGATTTAGGTGGTCATACTTCTATACTTTCACTTAAGTATGATTTTAGATGCATGATTTTTACTTATAGCGAAGTACTATAACACATTTTATCTGGATTACACTTCTATACTTGTATTTGAGTATGATTTTAATTGCAGGATATTTGCATATAACGAAATACTTTAAGTACATTTAGGTGGTAATACTTATATACTTTTACTCAAGTATGATTTTAGATGCAGGATTTTACTTATAATGAAGTACTTTAAGTACATTTAGCTAATAATGCAAATATAATTTTGCTTAAGTATGATTTTAGATGCAGGATTTTTACTTGTCATGAAGTATATTTACACTGTGCTACTGAAGTAATGTATCAGAGTAGTACTTCTTTCCCACACTGCAGGTCACATATCTGATGGGTCACCACATACTCCGTAACACAACAGTGTCTGGAATCAGTGACTCTCGCCAACTAGTGATATTAGCGAGCAAACAACATTTAGCTTAGTAACACTGCCTGCCATTACTCTGTCAGCCCTCCGTGCAGACCTGCAGCCGGCTCGGCCTCATTGTCTAACCCCCCTCTTCTTCGCTTCTCTCTTTTTGGGGAAACTAGCTTCTCTCTTTTCACTCACATTGCTCTGGCCGTCGATGGCCTGCAGCAGCTGGTCTCTCATCACCTGCGGAGTGGCTGTGGCCGCTGTCATCGCCTGGCGGTGTGTCTCGGCTCAGGACGGACTCGGACAGCAGAAAGCCTCCCGGAGGGAGAGACGGCGGTGAGAAACCTGCCGACACTCACAGGCCCGACGGGAGCTGCTCTGCGGGAGCGAGCATCATGTCTCCTGATGCTTTATTTTTTAATTTTTGTGTTTTTCTGCCCGCCGCCGTCACGTATTATTTGACAATTCAGGCGACGAGAAACAACAGAAAACCCCCTCTCTCCTGGAAGCGACCACCCCTCCTAGGCTGGTAGCCTCCTCCTCCTCCCTCCTCCTCTTCATCGGGCTTTTTGTCGTGAAAGGCATGATGGGAGAGTGTTACGTAGGCAAGCGTCAACATCACCACGCTGTGTCCTTCCTGTCGCCTCCTGTGCTGTATTGTTACATGCAAGATATATAAATAAGACAATAGTATGGACTGCATAGCAAAGTTTATATGTATTTTTTATAAAAGAAAGGGTTTACATTTTTCCCTTTTCTTTCTGTTGGCTTTCTTAAAACAACAATCAGGTGCCCAAATGAACATTGAAGCTCCAGTTTATATACAGAGCATTAGAAGATCCCTTCATAATGCATTTACAATGATAGATATGGTGACCATCCACAGCCTTCTTTCTGTGCAAAAATGTATTTAAACATTTATCTTAAGCTAATATGAAGCATCAGCTGTCCAAATGAGTTAAAACAAATCTTTCAATGTTAGTCTTTTTAGTGTCGTCCCTTTGTTTTGTTACTATACTTCCATCACTGCTCAGTAGGAAATACAAAGAAGGATGTTGATAAAAAAAAAAAAAAGAACATGTGGTAAATGTGGCAGATATCCACTTGATATGACTTACTCAAACTGCTGAATCCTCATGTAAGCTTCAGATCAACTTCAGATAAATGCAATTTTGCACAAATGACTGTGTGAATACACTGTGGGGTTTGTCCCCCATCACTCACATTGTAAGTGCATTTACACAGGGATCTTCTAATGGTCAGTATGAACAGGAGGAATGATTACAGCGAGGATAATTTTATTTCAGTATTGATATAGACCTGACTGTTGTTTGAACAGAAAGATTTTGAACCTGTCCTTTTAATGTTTTATTTCTTTATTCCTCCTTTATTTTTTTCCTGCCATCCAAATGAGTTAAATCAATTAGATATCTTTCAGTGTTACAGTCTTTTTAGTGCTAAACTTTTTGTTATCATACTTCCACCACAGCTCAACGTCCAAGAAAACACAAACAGGGAATTTGATGCTACAAAGACTGTAAATATGGCAGATATCCACTTGATATGACTAACTCAGGCTGTTGAAGCCTCATATAAACTTCAGATCAAATTTTAAATGCATTTTGGCATAAAATGACTGTGTGGATACACCCATCAATTACGCTGAAAGTGCATCTGAAGGAGATCTCTTAAGATGGTAAATGGAGTGTACTTATATAGCCCTTTTCTATTCTTTTCGATCACTCAAAGCGCTTTTACACTACAAGTCACATTCACCCGTTCATACACATTCATACACTGATGACAGGGGCTACCACACAGGGTGCCAACCTGTTCATCCGGAGGGAGCCAACCATTCACACACATTCTTCCACTGTTGGCGCTGCCATTGGGAGCAATTCCGGGTTAAGTGTCTTCGATATGTGGACTGGAGGAGCCGGGAATCAAACCGCCAATCTTCCAATTTAAGAGCTTTAATAGCCAGTATGAACAGGAGGAATGATTACAGCAAAGAAAACCTCAATCAGTGGTTATATGGACACCTGACTGTTTTAAGACATTCCATTTTGAGGTTCAAAAACAATATGTGAGATGTTATTTGAAATCCAAGCTAAGTCCGTTTTTTGGGGGGATTTTTGGACATGCAGATCAAAACTTGAAAGGCATCACAGTAAAAGGTATTACACAAAACCTTCAATTGCATTCAAAAATATTTAAATAGTTTTCTATATAAACCCATGAACATGATGCAGCAACACAGCTGTATGTATCCTATACAAGGTTAAGATAGTGTTGTTAGTATACTAATTAGCTGACTAGAAGAGTCAAATATTTTAATATCTTCTGCAAAAAGCAGTAAGTCACAAACTTTATAATTTAGTATGTAGTGGAACTGGGACACAGGAGACACAGGATAAGAAAAATGTATTTTTATTGAATGTTAAGAATAAGGACACATTTACACAATAGTGCATATACATTTACTTACAGCACGTGCCCCAGAATAAAGAAAAATGGCTTTTGTTTTATCTGAAAGGCTGCATTTAAATACTCTTTACTGACACACGAGAGCATAACAGCTAATGAGTAAATTTAGAGATGTTTGATCCATTTAACCAACTTAAATCCAGCTGAACTCTGATGACCGTGCAGGTAAAAAAAGAGTAAAAAGATGTTTCAGCCTGTCACAAAACTAACAGCAAGATTTTGATAAATTAGAGGGTTTACCACCAACTTTGATTACTGTAGCAGTATGAGAGGTTTTAGGACAGAGCAGGACTGTTAAATGATGACAGACGGGCAACATTTACCATCCTGTTAGTGACGACCATCATTTTCAACCCTGCTATTTCTTTAATTACCAAATTAACATGGTAGATGTTCTGAAACATGAGGGCAGTGACAGCACAAGTGATGGCATAATTATAACCAAAAAACAAAAAGATAAAACATAAAAACTTCAAAGTGTTGATCTTACAAACATGTAAGACAAAATAAATACAGCGGTTCATGAATTCCTGTACAGCCAGAAGAAGGTGGGAAAGAAAACGGAGCACGATTACAGTTAAAGGGGCCAAAATAACAGCAAAGTCCTATCGAGGAGAAGTAAAGAGAATCCATCTTGATAAGTAACCTTTCCAGTGGGAGTCCAGTCACAGCCAACTTCGATCATGAGCCAAATAATCTGCAAGGATTGGAGATATTTAGCCAGTTAGACAAGCAACAAGTTCACCTCCTATATCTGGGAGTTTGCATAAGGTATGAAATCACCAAGTGGAGTAGAGTTAAATTGTCCACACAGTCATTTTGTACAAAAATACATTTAAAGTTTATCTGAAGCTTATATGAGGCTTCAGCAGTTTGAGTTCATATATCAAGTGGATATCTGCCACATTTACAGCCTGTAAAGTTAAAAGATATCTGCTCAATTTGACTAATTTGGCCAACTGAAGCTTCACATTAGCTTCGTTAAACTTAAAAGCATTTTTGCACAGAAGCAGGACTGTGGATTTGTTCCACCATCAATTACACTGAAAGTACATTAAGAAGGGGTTATCCAATGGCCAGTATGAACAGGAGGAGTGATTACAGCAAGAAAAAACTACTTCAATGTTCATTTGGGAAGCTGATTGTTGACTTAAAAAACTGTGAACCTGTCATTTATCTCACAGAGTGTTACTCACAGTATCATGCAGAACATGATGAAGATGTTCCACAGCGCGATGAAGATCCGAAAGTATCGCAGGCTGAGCAGAAACTCTCTGATGTTGTCACCTAAAAGACATAACTCTGATAAGGATCACAGACACCTGGAACACTTCTTCTTTTATTTCTTATTTTTCAGTCTCTCTATCACACACCTGTTGTTGGCCCCCTGGACTCATCTCCAAATCCCTGGGACTCCTTTCTTTTCCTGCAAAATATCCACAGTTAACCTCTAACCTGTTGTTCAAATGACATCCATGTTGGGTTATTTTTTGGAAGGTCAATAGTGGCCCAGTGTTTGAGTTTTCTCACATCAGATTCTTTTTGGACAATGTGTCATCTAATATATCTGATTTGGTTATTCTCATCATAATGATGGGCAGACGCCATATTCATACATCAAAGTGGAAAGACCCCAACCACTAGTTTACTTTGTTTAGGATTGATTTGTAAATTATTTAAAATCATCTAAATGTGTAACAAAAACAAAAAACAAATAATGTTCTTCTTTTCAGCTGCTCCACAAAGCGGAACAAAAACATTTGCACAAGCTGCTTTCAGCCGTTACGCTCTGTGCTCCTCAACAGCCTTCAAGAGGATCTGAAAGAATATTTTTATTTTTAAACATAAACTAAAAATCCATCTGTTTAATCTGACTTTTATGTAGTGTTTTACAATTTTATGAACATTTTACTGCTTTATTAACCTTTTTTTGGTAGTATTTCATGTTTTGATCATTCTTTCATTGCTTCTTTTATTTATCTTTTACTTTCTTAACTACCTTTTTTTTCTGTTGTCTTATTCAAATAAATGTCTTAATCTTTAAACAATTTTTTAAAAGTTCATTAGTCTCTAAATCCATTGTTAACATCCTATAGCATGTTTTAGTCACTTGTAAAGCACTCTGAATTGCATTTGATTTTTTTTAAAGGTGCTATATGTAAAGAAAATTAAGCTTGATTGATTGATTGATTGATTGATTGATTGATTGATTGATTGATTGATTGATTGATTAAGGCCATGTCTCAGTATGTATCATTTTAAACGAGAGAAAATGGCTGTTCTGGATTATGATAACAATTTGGCTTATTAACTATCAATTCATAAAATGATGGCAGTATTGTGTCCATTTTATATTATACAGTGTATATTTGTCTTGTCTGTCTTAGATTTTAAAGTGCTCACACGCCGGTGTTATGTAATGTATAGTGCTTGTATATGTTATAACCCCAACTTGAAATACATATACAGTCAATGGCCACTTCATTAAGTACATCTGTGCATTGTAATTCAGTCCAATACGACAGCTCTTCCATTTATTTTAATTTTACTACAAAATATTAAGAACACCATTCAATGTAATGCACCCTAGTACACCACCATCACCCACTACGACCTCAATAATAGACATAAAGTAGAATTATCGCCTTTCTGACAATGTCAACAAAAATTGAAACTGTATAAGATTCATAACTTTCAAATTTATGGAAGAGCTTTTGTATTGGATTGAATCAGATTGCACAGGTATATCTAATGAAGTGGCCACTGTGTGTGTGTTAAACTGTTGCTAATTTTTTTTTTTTTTTTAACTCCTACTGATCGATACGTTTATAGCTTTGATGATTCATTATTGAGACTGTAACGTGAATACTCACAGCTTGAAATTCAGCACAGCTCCCGCATTCACCAGTAAGGTCCTGAAGAGACACAAACATGTTGTTGACAGGTGAAACTTTTACTGGTTATTTACCTGGTGAGCTGGCGTTAGCATCGAGCTAGTTAGCTTCATAGTCCGCTGTCTAAACCACGACATGGTGCTCAATAACACACACAGAAAACGTCTCAGTTAAAATAAAAATGTGCCCACGAGTGTAATATGTCAATAAAATCAGACAAATTACCCGAATATCAACAGATCTCCGATCATCTTGTCCACATCACATCACAGAAAACACCTCACTTCCGTGTTCGCAAACGCAACCAGGATGTGACCAATAGGAATCGAGCAACCGGAGGCGCGTCAGAGAAAGGTTTTCATAGCCCCGAGTTTGGCTTGTCAGGCTGCTCACCTTCATCTTTTATAACACAACCTTAGTCTTCATCTTTGATAACACATTCATAGTCTTTTTCTTCCTATAACACATCCATAGTCTTCATCTTTGATAACACATTCATAGTCTTCATCTTTTATAATGCATCAATAGTCTTCATCTTTGATAACACATCCATAGTATTCATCTTTTATAATGCATCCATAGTCGTCATCTTTTGTAACACATTCATAGTCTTCATCTTTTATAACACATTCATAGTCTTCATCTTTTGTAACACATTCATAGTCTTTATCTTTTGTAACACATTCATAGTCTTCATCTTTTATAACTCATTCATAGTCTTCATCTTTTATAACACATTCATAATCTTCATCTTTTATAACACATTCATAGTCTTCATCTTTTATAATGCATCCATAGTCTTCATCTTCTTATAACACATCCATAGTCTTCATCTTTTATAACACATTCATAGTCTTCATCTTTTATAACACATTCATAGTCTTCATCTTTGATGACACATCCATAGTCTTTATCTTTTATAACACATTCATAGTCTTCATCTTTTATAACACATTCATAGTCTTCATCTTTGATGACACATCCATAGTCTTCATCTTTTATAACACATTCATAGTCTTCATCTTCTTATAACACATCCATAGTATTCATCTTTTTAAAACACATCCATAGTCTTCATCTTTTATTACACATTCATAGTCTTCATCTTCTTATAACACATCCATAGTAA
This sequence comes from Scomber scombrus, assembly GCF_963691925.1. Classification (NCBI taxonomy): domain Eukaryota; kingdom Metazoa; phylum Chordata; class Actinopteri; order Scombriformes; family Scombridae; genus Scomber; species Scomber scombrus. The sequence continues at coordinate 21,405,731 of NC_084977.1, read as the reverse complement.
TCATCTTTTATAACACATTCATAGTCTTCATCTTCTTATAACACATCCATAGTATTCATCTTTTTAAAACACATCCATAGTCTTCATCTTTTATTACACATTCATAGTCTTCATCTTCTTATAACACATCCATAGTAATCATCTTTTTATAAAACATCCATAGTCTTCATCTTTTATAACCTATAACACATTCATAGTCTTCATCTTTTATCACACATTCATAGTCTTCATCTTCTTATAACACATCCATAGTATTCATCTTTTATAACATATTCATAGTCTTCATCTTTTATAACACATTCATAGTCTTCATCTTCATATAACACATTCATAGTCTTCATCTTAATATAACACATTCATAGTCTTCATCTTCATATAACACCTTCATAGTCTTCATCTTCATATAACACATCCATAGTATTCATCTTTTTATAACACATCCATAGTCTTCATCATCTTATAATGTATCTATAGTCTTCATTGAGCAAACTGTTATGATGTTTTCTAATAAATGTATTTATGTACTATTTATGTACTTATTCTTAGATAAAAGGTCGGTTGAGGGGAAGGTCTGAAGCCAGAGCAGTGACACAAAGTTGAAACTGAAAACCACTGTCACTGAAAAAACACTAAAACAGAATGACAATTGTCATCAAAAACAACATCAGAATTTAAACAAATACTGTATAGGCCTATCATAAGGGAATACGATAAGATATTAAGCGTGTGGTCAAGAATGAAAAAGCTTTTACATTCATTTTATTAAAAGCTTGATTTATTTATTTATTTATTTATTTTAATTTCAGGGCCCATACAACTTTTTTCAAGTGTCAGTTTTGTTTAATTCATTTATGTTTCGTTCTCAATGCCAAAACCTAAAGTCACTGTTCTGGTCCCTCAAAGGAGATGGATATATTTTTAAACTTTTTCTTTTACAATAAATGTTCATTTTCTTGTAGGAATGTTGATCATGCATTCCTCAAAAAAAGTAAATTTACAAAAACTAGAAGCAGATTCTTAATAACAGCAAGGCAACATTGACAGTATAAAAAAAGTACATGCATACATACAAATGAAATAATAAGTACATGTATGTATTAAAAATATATACACTTAATGCAAAATTTCTTTACATTCCAGCAATGAATGTATCAAGTTTCAATTATATTTCCACACATAACATTGTACCATAAATCATTCATATGTTGAGACACCATCAACAAATCACATGAGGAGTCCTGTCGTGGCAAAGATAACTAAATTAATACATAAAAACACAGTCTTGGTCAAGCGTGACTGCTTTTTTGTATTAGCTGGTGTGTATCAGCTCATTTCAAACCATTATATAATTATGTCAAAAAATAGTCAGTCAGTTAGTTAGTTGTTTAGTTTGTTCATCAGTTTAATCAACGTCTTTGCATTTCCACAACAGTTTTAAAAAGCCAATAAATTGGCTTTAAGAAAAAATATTGAGAAAAACAGTATGACTTGACAACAGATAGATTCAGTTATGAAAATGATTAAAATGGGGCTGCAGAGTGTATGTAAAGAAAAGAGAAAATAGGCTTTGTATCAAATATTCTAATTACATTTGGCATTAATATCGCTCTACCACCTCCCTAAATGTAAACGTACAGGGTTCAAAAGGTGGAATATATGAATGAATGATTACTACAGTGTTATCACTCTCAACAAGGATGTCTTTATTCCTCTTAGCTCCAGAAAAGTTGACATTTTGGAGATACAAGGTTTTCATCTGACAACATCCGGTTGTAATTTTGGGGCCCTCTGGTGGCGACAGAGGTTATTGCTCTGATTATTATTATTGTTCATTAGTCATAAAACAAAAAAATATAGAAAAATAAAGAAATTCAATTAATAAAATGTGTATTTAAAAAATGTTGTTGCTGTCATTTATTTGTCTTCATCATTTCTGCGCCTTTAGTCCAAACATTTTGATGATATCACCAAATATTGCTGAACTGTTCGGAATGAGATCCGCTGACACTCATCCTCGTTGCAGGATCTGATCCGGACTGAAGGATGTTTTTATGAGAGGGGTGAATAAATCTTAGTCCGCATTAAAGCGGGGACACATGTCTCAGGCTTCAGTGTGTCTCCGGGCTGCGGATAAACCTCCAACTGCTTCTTAAATGACGATGGTGGAGACAGGAGAATCAGCCTTTTGTCTCATGGTGTAATTCTCAAGCAGCTGTCACGCAAACCTCCTGTCGCTTAAAAAGCGGAGCAGCTGGCACTGAGCACAGATGATGATGATGGTAATGATGATGATGCTGAGGCTGTGGAGATGAGAGGTATTAATAGGAAGGCTTGAGTGTCACAGGCTTTTCACTGTCGAGACCGGGGGGCTTGGTGGAGAGTCGGCGGACCGGGTTTTGGGGGGGGGCTTCCGATCCTGAGTGCGCAGTTGGAATAAAAAACACAACACAGGGATTCACTGGTTCGGGATAAGACGGGCGACATGGAAGTGCTGGCAGCTCTTAATTTGGGCGATTTTGCCCAAGCTTTCACCAAAGTGGGATTGTTTCCTGTGTTTGATCTCGCTTATTACATCGTGTCCATCCTTTACCTCAAGTATGAGCCAGGTGAGTGTGTTTCTCACTTTTATGTTTGCTTCAAGTGCGCGTTGTTTTTCCACATTGAGGATGTCCTTCATTATTTCACAAGTGTATTTATCTATGAGTTATGCCGCGCGCTATTTGGCAGGTGTATGCACCACATTCATCTGTGCGTAAATGCGTATTTATCTATTTATAACAACACAAAGTAAACATATATCCAGAATAACATATTTCCAACTTAGGAAATTCAACATTTAAACCATTAAGAATTTGTAAGTAATGAATGAAAAACTGTAATATGTGTATGTGTAACTGAATGTGCATTAGGAAGCCTATTATAAAGTTAATTTTACTGCATTTCCTGCTCTGTAGCTGCACATTGTTCTGATATCCTTACAAGGACTTTCTGTTGCTGATATCTGAATATTACCTTAGCCTTGTAAAGCATGACCTGTTACATAAACTAAAGCAGGAGCACCACAGCTCTGCTTGCTTGGTGTGAGGGAAAATCTTGCAGCAGCCTGACCTCATTCAAACTGGGGAAATCACTGAAGTAGATTAAACCACCCAGCTTTGCATGATATTTTCCAAGATTTAACTCCTTTGAGCAACTGAGCCAGAGGAGGATGAAACATGAGCGAAGGCCTGTGCATACCAGCAACTTAGGCAATAAATAGAAGATCCTGAAATAGATGTCAGTGGGCCTACGAAGCCCCTCCGCTGCACTTCCAGGCTATTTACACTGACTGCTAAACTTGAAATAAGCTGCCGAGGAAAAAGTCGAGCATTGCTTGGTCTCTAACATAATTCAGTTGCCAAACTTGTAAAGGATAAGTTCACTCTGAGGTGAAAATTCAGTCAGTTTGCTTTCTTTCATGTCAGCTAAGACTTCACTGAAGATGCTAGGAGCAGTGGAAAAGCATCTCAGCCACATGTCAATTTATAAAAGTTTACAGCTGCCACTTTAAAGCTTTAAATGAGCCTATTACATCCAGCAAATCCCCTCCAAACAGCTTGTACAGCATAATCCATGTGTCAAACCCTTCGTACTGTGTGTACAAAAGTTTGATATTAAACTCAACAGATACCATGTATTCCTCGAAAACAATGCTCCTGCTTGCTGCAAGGAAAATATAGGAGCTACTTGTCAGGTGAATAAACTTTTACACCCCTACTTTAATCATTTGGCTTCATAAATCTTGGAATAAACAATACAAACTGTTAGAGAAAGTAAATGTGTATTACACGCTTTTGTTATACTGTGAAACTTGTGTTATAGCCTTTGATCCTTACTTTGTCCTAAAGAGGGCAAGTGGTTGTGCAGCGGTGTAACACAACATATACATATAAAAAACTGAAATAAATGTAAAAGTAAGCAGAGTACACAAATTAAAACATCTGAAAAGAAACAGTTTAAGTATAAACATATAAATTATGTAAAATGTGGGGGAACCATGGTGTCCCATATTAAACTGAGTAAGAAGTGAATGACTTTTCTATTCTGAATTATCTCATCCGTGAACCTGATCTCTTTAACAACAGTTACAACTGATGCAGTTTGCTAATTTTAGCACATAAAGCACACAGCACATAAAGTAGCACATAAACACATAAAGTTATGAAAAGAGCAGTTGTGACACTACTGGTGCTCACTTTTCTCATAGTAGTTTACAGTATGACATTTATTTCACCACATTTGTTGTATTTTGTGATAAATGAAATGAAAAAAAGTCAAAAACATGAAGTGAAAGCTCGTTTTAACGATTCATACAAAGTGTTTTAGAGTTCAAATGATTCATCAGGACTCAGGTTTACTGTAGCATGCAGCGACCAAAAATGACTTCATGACTGCAATTTTGTTTCAGCTTGGCATCTGAGAACATTTTACAGTAAAATTTAATGTAAATGTGCAGCCAACATTTGCAAGATCTTATGTTCAACATTCACTACACGTGTCTGAGAGCGGAGTTTCACCTCATGGTGGAGGAGCACATGACTGAGTTTTAGGGGTCAACATGGGTGGGGTAGAAGAGACAAGACAAGTGTGGTGTTGGGGGGGGTCAAAGGTTAAGACAGGCCTGACAGATGCAAGGCAGGAGAAGCAGTTGAGTAGAGGGTATTTATAGGGTAGCATTTCTCTGGATCAGATTGCCTTCAAACTGAGCGCCACTCGCACCATGACACCCTCACCCACCTGTCGTTGGAGATTTGTGAGGCGAAGCAGTCGCGCCCTGCTCACATCTCGACTTACTATGTCTGTAACAATGTTGGCAAGTCTTCGCCCACATGGAAACAAATATACAGTCTTAAAATCAGATTTGTGCATGTTGTTGTACATGATTACTGTCATGTTTAGATTAGACTACTATTAAGTGTGTAATATATGAAACTGCAGCACTGGAACGCAACTCCAATTTTACTCAAGTACTGTTCTTAAGTACAGTTTGGAGGTACTTGTAGTTCACATAAGTATCCTACTTTAAACCTCTAATATTGTACTTGCACCACATTTATTTCACAGCTGTCGTCACAGTTATAGTTACAAAACATATAAGCATTTTATAAAACAGCATAAGGTAGTTAAATTCGGCTCCAACTCAACAAGCACCTGCATTAAAGTTCTGCTTACATGTTGATGCATCAAAAATAATGATCCAGTATTATCATACAACACTAACTGGGGGTATTCTGCATAATGAGGTTTGTTATGTTGGATGCTTTTTTGCCTATAATACTTGTATTATACTTAAGTAAAAGTTTGAATACTGGACTTTTTCTTGTAATCAAGTATTTTTGTAGTGTGGTATTGCTGCTTTTACTTAAGTAAGTAATCAGAAAACGTATTTCTAGTGTTATTATCTGCAGGCTGTGGACACTTTCTACCAAAAAACAAACAAAACAGTCATCTGTTTTTAGTTTATTTGGCATCAGTTTTATCCATTTATCTCTTATCTAGTGATATATTTATGGTAACAGAGGGGTGATGATTTAAATGAGTAATTATATCATATAAATGTTTTGTATGTGATAGATCAGCTGTACATGCATACTGTATGAAAACCAATCTATTATATTAGATTACTATTATTAATCTTCTCTGCTCAGTTATGTATACTTTAAAGTCATTTGCTGTGTTGGTAAACTGTCGTGTTACTAATGACTGTAGACGTCCTGAGTCAATATTAGGTTATGATAAAGAGGCGTGTTATCAGGGCGTGCACTGAAGTTGTTGACTGTGTGTGGACAAAGATACAGCACATAGACACACAAGGCTTCCACTGATAATGAGCGTCACTGCTGACGGTTTTACACTGTAGGAACTAACAGAAAGTTTGAATATAATCTTTGTGAATCCAAAATAAGAGCAAAGAATTCAAGTTTATGAGAGTCATTAAGGAGGTTGGAATCATTTTAAATTTGATAATAAGACACTTGATGAAAGAAAAGGAGCTTTTTGCACAAAAAAAAGGTTTAAAATAATTGAACATCAATATGATAAATTATCTGATTAATAATAATATTTAATTATTTTTTTAAATTAAAATGACCAATTTTGCACGTCAAAGTGTGTTTACAGCCTCAAGTGATTTCACTTCAATCAGCGTTCGCTGGGAACGAGGGCTACAAGTTTGGGGTTGGAGAGAAGTGAAGTTATCAGACCTCTGCAGCTGGCTCCTCATTTCTGGTCGAGGCTAGCGGCTCAAAGCTACATTGAGTTGCATTGTGGGTGTGATATTTCTGATTCTGCTGTGTTTTGATCCTTTTTTTAAAAACTCCATAATGACAGTGGCTTCATTTACATGGACCCTAATATTCTACTATTAATCAGAATAATCAGAATAAAAATGCCTCATGTATCCAATTCAATCGGAAGAGACAGGCCTGATCAGAGGAAATTTTGAATGAGGTTCAGAGGTGTAAACCTTCAATAGGACAATATAAGCACCTAATAATGATGTAAATGCTTAATCTGATTGTTTCTATCTGGTTGGAATAAATATATACTTTCTGTGCATGTTCGGACTACTAAGGGGTAACACATAGACAATATATAAATAATGAAACCCCACAATGTGTGTGTCAGCACGCAACCTTGGGGGGCTCCAGTGTTGTCTAAATAAAGCAGTTCATTAATTTATTGTAAAAAACTGAAGTTGTGGGTTTTCCCTAACCCTGACTGTGTGACAAACACCCATATATAAGTAGGGCTCTGACTGCATAAACACACATACACACATGTTCTAAAGTAACTTGTACGCTCACTTCAACAAATCCTTATCGCTGTGATATTTTTATTTTCACACTCCACTGTGTGTGACGGACAGCTCCTGACAGTTCTTTTTCTGTTTTGCAGGCTCGGTGGAGGTCTCTCGCAGGAGTCCTGTGGCCTCTTGGCTCTGTGCCATGCTCTACTGCTTTGGTAGTTACATCGTGGCAGACATCTTGCTTGGAGGCAGCCCACTCGACTATTTCCAACACAACAGCCACATCCTGCTGGCCTCAGCTGTCTGGTGAGAAAGTCCTCAGAACAGTTTTACCCTTCACATGGGAAGAAATACTGCTTTTAGGTCACATGTGGCTTATGGATGCGTTGGGTTATTTGAGTCATATTTTCCCATCATATTTTTATGTGGTAGATGGGAATATTGGTCATTTCCTTTAAAAAGAAAAAAAATGGGTTGTTAATATTTTGGTAATATAACTGCTGTGTCACAAAAATGTAAGTCACTTTGGACAAAAGCATAAAAAATCAATGAATCAAATTAATGTAATGTCTTTTTCAGTGGTTAACAATAACTTTCACAGGCAAGGAACAACAGTTTAAAGGGTCAGTTCACTCAAAGCACACACACACTAAAATGAATTACTTTTTTTGTGCTGCAAGTTTAAATAATAATATGGGAATAAAATAAAAACACAATGACCCAATCAATCAGGATAATCTGGGAGCTATTTTCCTCTCTCTCTCTCTCTCTCTCTCTCTCTCTCTCTCTCTCTCTCTCTCTCTCTCTCTCTCTCTCTCTCTGTATATATATATATATATATATATATATATATATATATATATATATATAAAATTGAGATTCACCTCATTTGTACTAGTATATCAGCAGCAGAAATCTCAAAACATTGGCAAATAAAGCCTTCATGACTTGATACTACTAATTATAAGTGGGAAAATAGGTTGTTTTTGTAATTTGAGTGAACTGACCCTTTAATATTTGATACAAACTTTATCCATCAAAACTGAATATAAATCACTGAATGACCAACAGCAGAAAATTGGGTTTTATTCCCCCCTTTCCTCGATCTAATATCTGACTCTCTTTTTTCTCTCTTTATGTCAACACAAACACAGGTACCTCATCTTTTACTGCCCGCTGAACCTCTTCTATAAATGTGTGGCTTTCCTGCCTGTCAAACTGGTGTTGGTCGCCCTGAAGGAGGTTGTCCGCGCCCGTAAGATCGCCGCTGGGGTTCACCACGCCCACCACGCCTACCATCACGGTTTCTTCATCATGGTCATCATTGGATACGTCAAAGGTTAGTGTGCATCAGTTCACTGTTTTATTAGAAGTCACTGTGATGGGACAGCTAGCAAAAAAAACCTTTTTCTTCATCAATGAATGAGAAATGACAGACTTATTGTAACTACATAGAACAAAGTACTTGAAGGAAAGTCCAATGGCTTAATAAAATTAATGCTTAATCAAGTAACCACACAGCAAACCTGAGGCAGATAGTTTTACAGCATAGAGAAACGATACACTGTCTATAAAGATGGTTCATCTGTCCATTCACTGTGTTCACAATGACTAATTACTACTACCTAATAGGCAGCAGTTTAAATAAAGTGTGTTAAATTAGAGCTAGATGTAAATGAATTGTTGCTTGAATAAAAACATTAAGTACATTTGTCAGCTCATTTGAATTTGACTTAATTTTGCAGGAATTAAAGTATAAAAGGAATTAACATGATGTGTCCATGAGCAAATTACGTTAAAAGTGTGAAGTTTAAAGTCAGAAATCAAGTGAAATGCTCATATGCAACCATTTTTGAAGGAGAAAAAGTATCAGGCAGATCCGTTAATCTAAGATGCACAATCGTACTTCTAATTAAGTATTTTGTTTACTGTAAATTTTCCAGAAATGCAGAATGAGCTTTAGAAAATGCAATGCAAGGGCTGTCCTGCTCTCTTCTATGTACTCCCTACCATCATTGATATAATAGCGAGGTCCTGCAGGCATTCATGTTGAAGAAAGTCAGATAAGAGCAGTGACACGAGACAACTGATTTTTTTGTCCTCATTTTTTTCCACTGGCTATTTTTATCTTCCCAGGGTCTGGAGTAGCTCTCATTTCCAATTTTGAGCAGCTGCTGCGTGGTGTGTGGAGGCCCGAGACCAATGAGATCCTCAACATGTCATTGTAAGTGTGTGTGTGTGTTTCCTCCTCGTAATCTCATCATTGCCTCCTCAAGACTGTGTGTAACCAAAACAGTTACCTTTAAGTCATTAAACTATGACTTAAAGGTAACTGTGATTCAAAGAAACAAAGTTATGCACAAAACAGTGTCAGCCTTTTTTAAACACAGGCTTTTTAAAGTGACAGTGCGGTACTAGTAAAGATGTAATTATGGCGCCCCCTCGTGGTAATATCTAAAAAGGCATTTTGGCACTCTTTCATACATGCTGCTTAAACAATGTCACTGTTAGATGAAACTTCTTATTACTAGAGCAAAAAAGTTTGATTCAGTATTGAATCAAAATGAAAATAAAAATAAAAAGAGAATACAAATTGCAGCTTCTCCAACCTCATGTCATAAAGGTTCATTTTGGTCAATGAAGGTTTTTAAGGTGCTTTTATCTTCTGCTCGATTTTATTGTTATTGTGATCTCTGCTGCAGTCAGCTATTTCACTGACAGTTTGTCTTTCTTCTCTGCAGCCCAACCAAAGCCAGCCTGTACGGAGCCATCCTCTTCACCCTGCAGGAGGCTCACTGGCTGCCAGTGTCCAAGAGCACCCTCATCCTCATCTTCACCCTCTTCATGGCCACAACCAAGGTACGGTCCGTGCAGCTCTGTGATGTGTAGTTAGCAGTTCTGCTGTCCTGATTTATTTTAAACCCATGTGTTGTGTTTAATATAAGAAGGTGGCATTCCTCCAGTATAAATGTATTATGTTTCTACAGCAGCATTTTCACCTCTTGTTTCAAATATACTGGACATGAATCTTTATACCACGTACCACCTCTTTCACACTGTGTTGTTTTAAGTCTTCAAGCACTCCCTGTTTCTAGTTAGCTTTTAGTGCATTGGGCATGCTGTGTGTATTTTTTGTGCTCCTTTAATTAAACACAACCTATTGACTTTTTTGACCACTTCTGGTACTATGGAGCAATGTTTGGATGAGCAGCTCTTTGTCTTTATCATGTGCTCCACTAGCACACATGTGTGCAGATGAGAATGTGTTGCCAAAAGTTTCTTGTTCTTCCACTGATCCACAGCTAATGTACGAAAGAAGACAGCTGGGTGATGTAAATGATGCAGATTTCAATTATTCAAGTATTTGGCTTTTGCAAAGATGTTATGAGGAAGGAATTATATTCAGCGTGTCGGGATTGTTCTCAAGATATTTTCACAGGGTACCTTTAATAAGTGACAACAGCGATGTAATATTGCACTTTCATACATTTGTTCATGATATGAGCTCTAGAAATGTTTGATCCTACAATTCCCATAATCCAACATTATCTTTCATTAGACCCTCCCTGTCTGGTAAACGCCCATATTTCAAACTCCATCTATTCAGTTTGTATCACAGGATTTCTGTTATAAACTGAAGTCTATTGCTCCTTTAAATATCACAAAATCAGGTTAATCTCTTTTAACTGTCACCATCTTCCTGTCCTCCCAGGTTTGGATGACTGCCCGACACTCTCACGGCTCCCCTTTCGCCCTCATTGAGTCCTGGGTTTGCCATCTGCTGTTCGGCTCCCCTCTGGGCTCTGAGGACAACCACCACCACCATCCTCCTGCTGCCGCCCCATCCTCACCACTCAAAACCAAGGAGGAGCTGAGTGATGGTACTCGCAAAAGGAAGGCAAAGAAAGCCGAGTAGGGCGCCGCGCTGCACCACTGAAACTGCATCTGACTCGCCCTCATGGCCTCCGCATGATGGCACTTCCCATTCCTTTTCTAGGGAAAGGGGCAGTTTGATGTTTCACCAAATGAGACCCTTTCTATTAGAGCAACATGGTGCTTCCTGAGTTTTACATAGCACGGGGACTCTGTAAATATCACGGCAAATGATTCACTCTTCAACCCAACCTGGACATTTGAAAGCTATTTATTTACCTGCATCTGTGCTCAACACTATGTGGTGATCCACGTTCAGGAGGTCCAAGTCGTTCTAGGATGGCCTCCTGCTCCACATCAGTAGTTGTGGCAGCGATTTCAACCCGAAATTCAAATGTGAATGAAGCGTTATGTGAAAGAACATTTCTGCTTTTTACATTGAGATAAGGACAAATTCATGTCTTTAAATAAAATCAAGAGAAACATTTTGTGTTGGTGGCTTTTAATTTCCCTCTAATTATGAGTCATAAGATGATCAGTATAAGAGTTAAATATAAAAATAGGAGCAGAATTCCATAACTTATAGATTTGTGATGCATGAAAGACTTTAATTAGACTCTAAACAGCTTTATAGATACTTAACCAGCAATCAGTGGTCAGTCAGGAGCATGTCTTCATGAACTCTCTGTTATGTAACACCGAGGCTGCTGGGAGGTGACAGGAAAGGTCTGAGGTCAACTTGGGGTCATATACTGAGAAAGTCGGAAGCTCCCTGGTGTGTTGACAAACTCTTGCAGCTCGGGCAATAAAGCATCACTAATGAACTTTGCAGGAGGTTGTTACACATGACCTTTGACCTCAACATTCCTCACAGCAGCAGAGAAGATCCCGGAGGTAAAAGGACAGTTCCCTGCCTTTCCAGGTTATGTTTGTACCACTGTTGGTGCTCTCTAACAGTATGAGATTTAAAACGTGTGTTCAAAAGATACTATAATAGTATAAGATGACATAATGATAGTCATGAGAAAGCTCACTGAGCAGCATTTTAAGCAGCATGTAGTAACTAAAACAATACAGTGAGGAAATAAATAAAGGAATAGTTTTGGGAAATGTGTTTATTTGCTTCCTTTCCATGAGTTAGCAGAGTCCAAATATGGGGAAACAGCTAGCCTGGCTTTGTTCACATCTCACTACGTCCATCATTATATATAGTCTGTAGTCTAAAACTGAAAACATCAAATTTCAAATGGCTGCACAGAAAGGCCTTCGTCCACATCATAGGGAGTAGTGACATGTGATGAATTGATGAAATGAAATCACTCTTCCAGAAAGCCTCTTCTCCAAGATGGTTTTTCATTTGTTTGTCAACACAAAAATGTTAATTGTTTGAAAAATGAAAAACAGGGAGAAGTTCACATTCTGCCTACTCTTGACCCTCAACACAATTGTCATGAACATCAGATTGTTGATTCCTGGAGTCTCAAGGTTTCAGATGAGGTTCAACAAGAATTTATTTATTTTTCATCAAACTCAAAAAACAAAACAAATGTATTTTGAAACAAATGTTGAACTCAAAATGTCCCTTTAATTAACACATTTATATACAGTGAATCATTAAGTTCTCATTATGTAACATTCAACATGGAAGAGTTGTTCTTAAAGTGTCTTAAAAAGCTGTTGCATCATTTAGAAATATGTATGCTGCAGCAACAAGTCGGTCAGGTTTGATTGAGTGTTTTACTTTCGCTCATTTAATTGACAGGAGACTTCTTCTACCCTCTAAGAAAACCATTGAACACCATTCAATCCAAATGAGAACAAATTAATTTACTATGATCTATTCACTTCCTGCAGGTCACTAAACTGAATGAGAAACATCAGAGATGTTGTGTAATTTCTTCCACTTCAGAGTCTCCAGCATGACAACAGGAATGAGCTGCTGTGTTTGTTTTTCCTGCGTAGGTGCAGAGTGAAGCTTCCCAGCTCCTTTGGGCAAGGAGATAGAGGAGAGAGAGGAAGAGAAATGGAGAGAGAGAGATGAGGAGAGAGAGAGAGGGAGGTGTTGAGAGCTTGTCAAGGTGATCAGGAGCAAAACCTCCACTGCAAGGAATGTGACCAACATCTGTTGTCCCCATTACTGACACACACACACACACACACACACACACACACACACACACACACACACACACACACACACACACACACACACACACACACACACACACACACACACACACACACACACACACACACACACAGAGAGAGAGAGAGAAATCCAACTTAATCATGAAGCAGTAAACAAGGGTTTGCCATAAAATCTATTAACTGATTTTATGTAGTATGTCTCAAGTGTTATTTTCAAATTTTCTCATTCAGATGTATTTTTGCATCTTCAATCTTTTGTGTAGCCGTATGTCATCAACATGAATATGTGAATAATGTTTATACAGCAGTATCCCAAACACAAAGTTTACAGTGTGCTTTAAAACACACATGGATACATCATAAATTGGTAAAATAGGCCTAGATAAATAAATAAATCGAAACATTGTAAGGGACACAGTGTGTACATTTCCTTCACTGAGGGATGATCATGCAACTTAAGTGCTAAAAGTGAGTTTTAATTTGAAGTTAACAACAAAATAATATATAGTATAGTATAAATAGAGATGATTATAATTATTCGTATTCGTATTCGTATTCTTATTCTTATTCTTATTCTTATTCTTATTCTTATTCTTATTCTTATTCTTATTCTTATTCTTATTCTTATTCTTATTCTTATTCATTCTGGCAAAAAGTTAAAATTAGACCAGATTATACTAACAAACCTATAAGCCTCCAGCCCAGCTTACCAAATACACAAACTACCAAACAATTAAACACTGACTGAGAAAGACTATATGTTAATCAATTAATGAATACATAAGTGTATGATATTGCACCACCCACACTTCGATGGTGATGCCAAGAATAGCATGCATGCCCGTATCTTTATTAAAGTGAATAAGTGATGAATAGCCTTCCTGCGTAAATCATACAGTATTTTAGAGATCCCCCAAAATTCCACAAATCATGTTTTCAGGGGAGCTCGTGTCTTGTGGATTGTGTCCCATTCATTATTTCAAGATATTTTGAGTTGTAATATATAAAGACCACTTCGGAATCTAATATCATGGTAACATTACCCTGTTTGTAGAAGTAGCCTATGTGTGGGATTCATCCTGTTTAGGGAGGTAATTTCAGACTGTTTCCTGATGATACTGTTTGGAGAATCTGACATGCTGGTACACTTGTAGAGGTGCACCACACAAAATAAGTAAGATAAATTTAAGATAAGAATACGAAAATGTTCTTGCATTAGGCCCATTATCCCATAAACCATATTAAAATATCCAGAATTTCCATTTAACTAATTATTTTTGGTATGATACATGCTGGAAACACAGATTGCTGCAAGTATTATATATACTTACAGTGTTGTACAATCAAACCTGGACTTCAAAACACTGGTTTGTAGAGTGCAGCACCGGGAGATGGAGATGTAAGCCAAGGAAGGGGGGTTGTTGGTGGTGGGGGTATAAAAACCAAAGCAGGAGAGGTCAGACTCAAAGTTTGCTGGAAGCAGGTTTGCAGGAGGAGCGCTGACACTGAGCTGCAGACCAGAACAGTAGCACAGATTAAATCATGCTGCGGTTTCTGGTGCTGACCTGTGTGCTCTGCTTAGGAGGACACGCTGCCGCAGGACAGAGAGGTGAGCCAAATGTTTGTATTTAAATTCTGCAGCTGGGAAACAATACAATAAAACTTGAATGATTGGAAATTTGGGATTTATTTAAAGTTGGCACTCAGATCTGTTTACATGAATTTATATTTAATATGATATTGTACAATTTGTGTTTTAAATGGACCATGATTCAGTCTACATAGTGTAAATTTGTGAAAATGGAGGAACTGCAGGTGTAAAATGCCAGCTGGATAAGAAAATGAATATACTGAGGTGTGGAACATCACTGAATGAAGCTTTATTATTGTAGAAATGTATTGTATTACAAACTATACATTCTTATTTCTTATTTTTTATAATGTAAATTAGTATTAGACTTATTGAAGGATCAGAAAAGTTAAGGGGACAGAGTTGTATTTCAAAGCAAAACTTGCACACAATGAGGAAAAAACCTCATTGTGAGCATTTTGCCATAGAAAAAAACCTCAGGTCTCATTTACGTTTCTATTAGCAGCCACAGTGATTTATTTCCAGTGTCTTTCCTCTGCTGTGGAATTCATTCAGTAAATAGAGTTGCTACTAATGAGAAGAACACATTTCCTGCGCTTCACGCTCAGGAGACTTCTGCCCTCTTACTGCTCCTCTGGGGGAAGGGGATGTGGTCAGAGTGGTTGTAGGGGGGTCTTTGGGTCACTTGGTACAAACAGCAATGACCACACCTGAGCTCTTTTCTGCTCCGAGATCAGCCTCATCTGGAGGATCTGTACACTGAGACCATATCTGCAGTTGACTTTTGACTGAAGAGAAAGTTTTAGTAAAATCTGAATTAAATTTGTTGCGTTTTTTGGGTAAATCTATTCAAATCCACAATTAAAAGCAAAACCAGGACCAAACCTGGTGCAGAAAGTGATATTAATTCATAAATACATTTTCATGAGTTTTCATTGAGTTTTGTTCAACTGCTATAAACCAGTTGTGCATCTAAACTTTTACATTAGTTGCAGTTTCTTCATCTTAAAATGTGTCCAAGTGATTCACACTGGAATCTGCTGATTAGAGGATATACATATTTTCAGTTTGTTGCCATCAGAGTTCAAAAGGTTTTATCCATAACAAGCCAAAACTGCAATAATCAAACTATAATGAGCCACTCAAGTCACAGGCTGGATTTCTCGAGTCAGTTGCTTGTTTTGCTTTCGTAATAAAATCATTGAAATGTGTATGTGACGTGTTAAAACACGAGACTGTCCTCCCATGAAAAACGAACAAATAGGTGTCATAATATAAGTCGGCCAAAAATAACTTATAATTAAATCTAAGTGATGGATTTGATTGATGTAACTCATACTGCAAACTGCCTCATTCAGAGGCGGTGGGGTGGCGGGTAACCTAACAGCAGAATCTGCCATTTAGAGACCACTGTTCATTTATCATTTATGACTGCGAGTTTCACATTTCCAACTATGACTTGGGACAGTTTAAAAAAAAAGATTTAGTCTGAACACAATGGCTATTATTGTAGACATGACAACAAAAATTGCCTTTACTTGAACGACTTTAACCCACACCACATGTTTCTTACCTTAACAAATTGATAATTTTAACCCAAACCATGATCTTTCCCTAAACCTAACCAGACCTTAGCTACAGCGCTGTCACACATTAAAACCTCATTCATTTAAAAGTTATTTGTAATGCTTGTCC
This sequence comes from Scomber scombrus, assembly GCF_963691925.1. NCBI lineage: Eukaryota > Metazoa > Chordata > Actinopteri > Scombriformes > Scombridae > Scomber > Scomber scombrus. Next base: position 21,389,637 of record NC_084977.1, on the reverse strand, counting down.
TGCTATTTACTGCGAATAGAGGCGCCAGATTAGAAAATGTGTCTGTGTGTCTTCTGTAGTGCACATGGTCAAACAATCTTTTAGGATATTGTAAAATGTAACAGAAGAGAAGAGTTACATAATGATTAAGTTAGCTAACATCGGCCACCATAAGCAAGTAGTCATACCAGACCACGTCAGGCTGTAGCAGTTTCTTGTTGGATAGCTGACAGATGGTTGAAAGAGGATAATCTGCATCGAAAATCCAGATCATATTCAAAGCTGGGACAGTGTTACACAGCATAGCACCAGGACGCCCATGGAGTTTAGTTCCTGCAAGCTTGGAAAATGATTGTTCCAGTAAATCTTGTATCATGCCATATCTGGAGAACCTATTTTACATCTCTGACTCAAATGAATGCGTGGGAAGAGATTACAAATAAGGCCTGCGGTGCGTGAGGAATGTTAGGTATTAGACTTTTGTATCATACAGGCAATAGATCATGTTGTATAGGAAGACATGTGTAATGTAACCCCTATCCTCCACCACAAGAGGCCAAGGCTATATCTGCTTCTAAGTCACAGACGTTCAGACAACAGGAAGACTGGTGAGGTGCAAAGATGTGTCATGTGACCGGCTGAAAAACAGCAGTTTGTGCTTTAGAGCAAACTTTACAGATGTGTTTGCTCACAGGTGTGCCGCTTCATATTGTACACAAACACATTCAACACACATCCCCCTCTATCATCTCTATCTGCTTTTTTATTCGGTCTGCAACTATTATGGGAACTTTTAAAATGTATTCAGATTGAATCAATTTGTTTCTCTGTTATCACTGTTTTTGTCATTTGGATAAAAAACAACTAAAAATAAATCTTAATGTTTTATTCTGACCACAGTTTTCCATCTGGGAATGAAAATGGAATATTTTTCTTGAACAATACTAAAATGTGGGTTGTTAGTTTTCCACATTGAAACTACAAAGTAACATCCAGCAGTTAACAATAACATCTTTAGACTGAATGTGAAAATACAGGAAATCAGCTTTTAGTTAGTGAAGTGAATATAAAAACGTTTCTACAATATCTAGCAAAAAGCAAATAAAGAATGACCTTAAGTATGTTATGGATTTAAAACATTCAAACTGCATTAATGTTTAAAGTCATTGGCTACAATTGTGTGCTCTTTTTCAATAGGAAGGGATTACAGTACATATGGGTGTATAGTGTATCTCCTTCTGTATTAGTTGTAATGATTGTTTTCTTTTCAATCCAGATGGCGAAATTATTAGTCAGATTAAAATGACAAACCTCGCCCTGGCTGAGATTAAAGAGCTTCTGAAACAGCAGGTAAAAACACCTTCATTTAATATGAAGTCAATGTGTCTCTTCACAAGTGTGTGAGTTTGCAGGTATGTTTGTTCGCACAAAGATCACACTAAGCTGAAAGTTAAATAAGCAACTGATCGTGACAGTTTATTTTTTTTAAGACCTTTGCTGATAAAACTATAATGTTATGTTAAAATCAGGAGCATTTTAAACAGGAGATAAAACTCTTTAAACTTATTTTCAATGTGGATATGAAGTGTTTTAAATTAAACCCTATTTTATTCATGGTGATGATTATAATTATATTTAATAAATGTATTTATTTAACCTATAATTGAACGGTTAATTTAAATGTATTAATTACTTTTGATGTCAGTAGCCATTTCAGCAGTGAGCAAGCGTCCCTTTATACAAACTGAATGGTGGATCAGGCTGATGTGTTGATCCATCAAACAAACTGTATGAGCCAAAAGTAATTTTATTAATCAATTATTTGCTTTTTCTAGGTAAGAGAGATAGTATTCCTGAAGAACACAGTGATGGAGTGTGAAGCCTGCGGTGAGTTCACCAGCAGAACAGAAACCATTGACAGTACACCTATTTATCCACAATACTGAAATTTCAATCACATTTAAATCTAGACAATGAAACTGATTACATGTTGATAATGAAAATACATCTGAATTATGATACTCTTAACTCTTTCTGTAGTTTTTCAGACGTATACAACCTCTATAGTGTCATGAGAAATGATGGGGTAATATTTGATGGAAGTTTACAAACATCACAATTTACTAAGCTACAAAATCCATCAGAACAAATGAAGGGCATAATGATGATATGATGACATAAATCATCACAACAGACATTTCACTGCATTGAAACAGAAAATGATTGATCTCTCTCCTCAGGGATGGGAGGAGTAAAGCCTCGTCCTTCCTGTGTGCCCAACCCCTGCCACCCAGGGGTGAAGTGCATGGAGACACCTCAGGGTGTAAAGTGCGGCCCCTGTCCTGATGGCACGGTGGGCAATGGTACCCACTGCACGGATGTGGACGAGGTACGCAGAGCTGTGATACAATTCAAGATGTTATACTAAAACTCTTCCCATAGAGACTAAGATGAATTATGAGCTACAACACATTAATATATACAGCAATATAACATACTGAGATTAAGTACAGTGAAGTTAAATACATCAAAACTGTGAAGTCAAATCAAACCAGTTCATTTATAGAGCACATTTTAAAACTAGAAGAGACATCATTATAAGGATCATAAAGTTATGAAACTTGTGAAAGCTTTAAAAACATTTTACACTTATACAATATGTTGATACATCACTATAGATACTTTCTTTGTTAAAGGGTTTAGGGTACTAGGATACATTATGATACATTAAGATATAGTATGATGTGATACATCATTCTATAATGTGATATAAACAACAATACAATACAAACCAAAACAGCACACTAGCATTTACAATTTGACAAAGTTCAATAAGATAAGGTAACAAAACAAAACAAGACGTGATTTGGTTCAGTCTGATGCAATAATGCACACAGTATGATTTTAATGAGTCTCATTTAAATTGCATACTTTTTGAATGCCAGTAAATTACAGTGTGGCTGCAAACCAAAACAATGTGTCAAGAGGAGCGGAGCAGGTAGACCCAAATGCAGGACATGACAGAAACAAGGAACCAAAAAATATATTATCCAGGGACAGGACACAGAAGTGCAGGCAGGCCAGACTAAACAGAAAAGAGCAAAATAAACAGATGATCCAACTGGACTGAAATGAAAACCAGGACTAAAATACAAACAGAGTTAATGAGGGAATGGGGAGCAGGTGACTAGACAAGATACAGACAAGGAGCTGATAGGCTTAGGAAAACATTGGGAACAGGGCACAGCTGATGAGGCTAGATGCAGGGCTGTTGTGAAGCACAGGGCCAGAGAATGGACACACAGCAAACAGAAAATCAAAAACCACAGAAAACATATCATAACTATAATAAGCAAAAAACATATGACCACAAGGACTGGACAACAGAAGTGCAACACAGGAAGCCAAAAGAACAAAAACCATGAGTCAATGACACAATGAGCTAAAAGCAGCTAAAACTGCAAAAAGCTGCAGAGCTTGATGTTGCATCAGTACTAATGACCCTTTTATTTCACTGGAAGTCACTTGATCACAGTGTTAAATGTTTACACCCTCACCTCAACCCACAGAGGTGTTTTTAGTTATTGCCTGATGAGATGATTCATTAGATCAGAGTAAAATCTGGGAAATGATCTTCAGTGTTTATACTGAATTTAATAACCTTTAATAACATCCTGATTTGTGTTTGTGTTTTCGTTGTTGGCAGTGTACTGTGATGCCGTGTCACATGGGGGTGCGCTGTATCAACACCTCCCCAGGTTTCCGCTGTGGTTCCTGCCCTGCAGGATACACCGGACCCCAGGTGCAGGGCGTCGGCATCGCCTACGCCACCGCCAACAAACAGGTCAGCAGCACCAATGAATACAAAAAACTTCAAATAACTATCACTAAGTCTACTACTACAGAAGAAGAAACATAAGTATTATCTTAAACTCTTACCTAAATAACAGAAAACAAATGATCATATCAATAGTATAGCTAAACAAAACTGAAGACTCACTTTTTTAAGTCTTAATGTTCCTGCAGACTTATTAATTTTCTTTCTCATGTCATATTCAACACCATCTGGTAAATATTAAACTTGGGAGGATGGTTGAATAACAAGGGATTTTAAAGCTTGAATGTCTTATTTCACTGGCTGATTTTAAACCTTTAATTATATTTCTTAGTGATGTCTATTACTGTTTCTGATGCTGTTTGTGCTTCTGTTTGATTGGCTGTGCTTGTTTTCTTTCTCTCTGCTGCACTTAAGTGCTGCACTTAAGTCTTTTCTATAAAAGATATCTTGATAATAAAGTTAAAGATAAGTAACCTTTGTACTTAAAAGAAATACCAGCATGCTGAATAAAATAAATAAATTAAAACCTTAAATTATCTTCCCACATTTTTATGAGGTTGTGGTTGTTTTTTTGTTTAAAACAAAATTAAATTCTATCTCCTGGCTTCTTGACATGTTTGTCCTTTGCTTCATCAGTAACACCTCCTCACTCTGTCGTTTACATACAGTATGTCAAACAGTGTGCACTGGACTGTTTCAGCACTACCTTAATCATTCATCCAAAACTGACTTCACTCCGTTTCACTTAATTTTTATCTGTTGACCTATCACAACCTTGATATAAAAGTCTTGTAAACCCACTGAAGTGTTTGTTTGTTCTTTATTATTATTTTTGTCCTAACATAGGTGTGCAAGGATATTGATGAGTGTGAAAGCCCCAACAACGGAGGTTGTGTGGAGAACTCAGTCTGCATGAACACCCCAGTGAGTATAACCCATAAAAGAAAGCGTCATAAGTTTTGCAGAATCAAACCACATATTATATTCCTAAAGTGTTATCTGAGGGTCCTCAACACTTTAGGGCTTCAGTGGTCTTTAAGGTCTATAACAAAATACCTAGAGTTAATTATTATTTAACTCTAGTGTTACTTGTTTTTTTCTAACTTTGTATATTTTGATTGTTTGCACCACAATACAAAGGTAAACTCCCTGTATGTGTAAACATATATGGCAATAAACTGGTATGTGGTTTTGTTGGTAAGGCATGATAGATTGTGCAACAGATGTATGGAAAATCACAGCATTGAAAGGATATGCAAGCAAAGAAAAGTCATCAACTCTGTGCTGCGCTCATGTTTTAAAAATGTAGAAAAGCCAAAAAACAAGCATAAAAGGATTTTCATCACTTGGTTTGTAGAGATGCTTCACAGTAGAAGTCACAGTTTTGGTCCCTCACTGTGTAATCTAGCACCACTGATTTGGACTCAAAACCAAACAGTTTTCAACTTTTCTTTAGAACAATCCAATTTGCTCCATGTATAGAGGCCTTTTTACTACAATGAAGTCTTGTGATTTGCATTAAATTCAATGGAAAATCCCAAATCCCTCCTGAAATTCAGTTCTGCCTTATGAAGCTCTTTTGCAATTATATTAATTTAGGAACGTAGACTGACACTTGCCCTTAATACTAATGATAGATTTGATGTCTCGTCAGGGCTCTTTCAGGTGTGGTCCATGTAAGCCGGGCTATGTTGGTGATCAGAGACGTGGCTGTAAGCCTGAGAGAGCTTGTGGGAACGGCCAAGCAAACCCCTGCCACGCCAGTGCCGAGTGCATCGTCCATCGAGAAGGAACCATTGAATGCCAAGTGAGCAAAATCTACTTCTTGTCCTTCCTTGTCCTTAGTTCAGATTTCTTCAAGGTTTTTCTGCATGAGAGAATCAGATAAAGATTTATGGCTACGGTTGTACAAACTCTTTTAACATACTGCATGATGAAGATGTTTAATCATTTTTTTTTAAACGCTTTGAAACATGCTCTGCATGCTCATGCCAGATGTAAAGTCAAAGGTCTGTTTGAGCACTTAAGCTCCTCAGATACTATATGCAGAGCATGACAGAACCAACACAAACAGACAGTTCTTATGTACAGTACATAAAACATTTTCCATCCTTCCAGTGTGGAGTCGGGTGGGCTGGAAACGGCTACCTCTGCGGCCCTGACATTGACATCGATGGTTTCCCCGATGAGAGACTGGCCTGTCCTGAGAGGAACTGCGCCAAGGTGAGTTTCCTTTCTGTCCATGAGAATTCTTTGAAAATTAATGACACAGAAAGATAAAAAGAAAGAAGAAGTCATCTGCAAAGAATAACATAAATATTTTATAGATGGTTATAGACTGTATACTTACATGGTGAGGCTTGGACGTTTTTATGCCATATCTTGTAAGAAACCAATTCAATTGTCAAGGAACACTGAAATTCAAAACTGAATCCAAGACGGACGAAATACTTTTTAGTTTCAGCCAGTAATCTCGCTACATTAACTGTATCGTACCTCGTTTTTGATTTACCCTTTTTCTAAACTACTTTAATAACAAGTGCTTTTTTTCAGGATAATTGTCTCACTGTGCCAAACTCTGGTCAAGAAGATGCTGACGGTGATGGAATTGGAGATGCCTGTGATGAGGATGCAGATGGGGACGGGATCCTCAACACACAGGTTCATGCACACAGGAATTTAACATGAAAAAATTTGAAACAAATGAATAGATGTACGAATAGAAAGCCTACAAGCATGTATTTTAACTTCACTACAAGTAAAACCTCTCTACAGGATAATTGTGTGCTGGTGCCCAACGTGGACCAGAGGAACATTGATGAGGATGACTTCGGCGATGCCTGCGACAACTGCCGTGCTGTCAAAAACAGCGATCAAAAGGACACAGATGTGGACAAATTTGGTGATGAGTGTGATGACGACATCGATGGGGATGGTTAGTATTCTACACCATTTAGTTATTAGACTTATTGACGCATACTGAAAAACCAAATCAGTAACACTGAAGTTATGACTGCAACATTTTTTGAGGCATCCATACATTTATAAAACAATTTCTGAATAAAATCAACTGTATTTTAAACATTGATGGCTGCTTTAATCTCAGGAATTCCCAATCACTTGGATAACTGCAAAAAGGTTCCCAACACTGACCAGAAAGATCGCGATGGGGACAAAGTGGGAGACGCCTGCGACAGCTGTCCATATGTTCCCAACCCTGACCAGGTCAGAAATCTCTTTAATAAGTACATAACAGGTGTAAGTTGCCTCAAGGTATGTAAAGTTTGTAGTAATGTTGAGGTTAAATGAGTTGTTTAGACATAATGCTGAGAACTACAGATGGTGAAAATATGATATGGAAAGCAAAGTTGTAAATACATGGAGGAGTGTCCAAGTGACATTTTCAAAGTATTTATCACTAAGAATGTTGACCAATGACATTGCACAAGAAGTCTCAAGAGCAACTTCAAACCAGACATTTTTACTGACCTCCAGTGGTTTAATAGAGTTGTGAGAGATATTTCTGATGCCCCTGATGCCGAAAGTAAAACTCATTCATTTGACCGTTAACGTGACTCACAGCTGGAGCTCTTCTACGGCTTGGATCAACATTAAACTCTCCTGCTTAAATCATTAGTGCAACAGATGAACTGCGTTGGAAAATATCTGGTTCTTTGATAACAAACTGCAACCCCTAGGTGTATTTTGCCAACTATCCAATCGCTGAGCTTTATTTTGTGTTATGTGTTCAGCTATAGCTAAAGATTACACTGTTGAACAACCTGCAGTTTAAATTAGTTCACTTTTAAACGTGTCAATTGTTGGTGAATTCAGAAACTACTCTGGTTTACTGTTGCATTTAGTTATATGCTAACAATAACTGTCATGTCTTTCAGATGGATGCGGACAACGACTTGATTGGAGACCCTTGTGACACCAACAAGGACAGGTATCGTGTGACCTAATTACCCACATCACATATCGTTAGTATCTGTGTAGTGATGAAAATCTCTCTTGCCCAGCGATGGAGATGGTCACCAAGACTCTCGAGACAACTGCCCAGCAGTCATCAACAGCTCCCAGCTGGACACTGACAAGGACGGCAAGGGAGACGAGTGTGATGATGACGATGACAATGATGGCATCCCAGACCTGCTGCCACCTGGTCCTGATAACTGCCGTCTGATCCCCAACCCTCTGCAGGAGGACTCTGATGGTGAGTAATGCTCCAGGTGTGTTTAAAGTAGAACATTTCTTACATCCAGTAAATAATGAAAACGTACATCTGTCCATCCACCTGTCCTCCCAGGCGATGGTGTGGGTAATGTTTGTGAGAGGGATTTCGACAATGACACAATCATCGACACCATAGACGCTTGTCCTGAAAACGCTGAGGTCACCCTCACCGACTTCAGGGAGTATCAGACCGTTGTTTTAGATCCGGAGGGAGATGCGCAGATCGATCCCAACTGGGTGGTGCTGAACCAGGTTGAGTGACTTATCTTTCCTCATTTTTTCCCCACTGTTTTGTTGTTTCATAAACTACAGTGATTTGCTTTCTTACTCAGAGTTATCAGTTTCATATCTTCCTGTTAAAGCCACAGCCAAAAAAAGTGTGGCACATTACCTTCCACATCATAACATATATTAAACAAACAAGATATAATGTGTTTATGTTTATTTATGGCAGGCCTTTTGAGCAAATACTGTCTTAGAAACGTTATTTGCTTAAATGACCTTCCATACACAAGCTTTGGAGGTGCTGGTAGACAAATTAAGAGAAAGCATACTTCACAAATATTGTTATACAGTTATATTATTATTATTACATTGAATATGGTTGCCTCCAATTAATGAGGTATTTGATGTATTAATTAATGACAGATTCAAAAAACACAACATCTTCTAATTCTGATAAAATATCCCAAAAATCAACATTTTTTTTCTGCAGGGAAGAGAGATAGTCCAGACGATGAATAGTGATCCTGGATTGGCTGTTGGTAAGAACATCTGCTATTAAAACCTTTTTAAAGAGCATCTCCTTAAAATGTGCGACATAGTTAAAGAATTTGTAACTGAAGTGTAAAAAATGTTGGGTAAATGCTCAATTTGTATCCCATGTTGTCAACTGGTTGCCAGACTGATATATCTGAATTTTGAATGCTGACATTGATGGAAATGTATGTTTGAGATAAATTATTATAATCTCAACTTGTAGGGATAAGTATTATTGGGAAATCCTTTGGTGAGCTTTCCCCACAAATTCAGTCCACATTGAACTTAACACAAAATATCAGTGGGGCAAATTTGCATGTTGTTCAGTTTCTATAATTTCGTCATTAAAGCAACACTTCCAGGTTTTTTCCAGTGAAACCTGTGTGCAATGTTTTCTCCATCAGGTTACACTGCTTTCAGTGGCGTGGATTTTGAAGGAACATTTCATGTGAACACGGTAACGGATGACGACTACGCAGGATTCATCTTTGGGTACCAGGACAGCTCCAGTTTCTATGTGGTGATGTGGAAGCAGGTGGAACAGATCTACTGGCAGGCAAACCCGTTCAGAGCTGTAGCAGAACCCGGTATCCAGCTGAAGGTAATCCACTGGTCATCGATGTGAACATTGAAACAGTGAAAATACAATATGTTATGTTTTTCTTTAAGTACTAAGCTGTTTTGAAGATTACACAAAGATATTGAAATTGCCATGACTCATATAATTTGAAAAGCAAAGAGACTCAGATTTCTTGTCCTTCATGGTTGTAAAAAGGCTGTCAAGTCAAACACTGGTCCAGGTGAGAACCTGAGGAACGCCCTGTGGCACACCGGTGACACAAGTGACCAGGTGAAGCTGCTGTGGAAAGATGCTCGCAATGTTGGCTGGAAGGACAAGACGTCCTATCGCTGGTTCCTGCAGCACAGACCTGCTGATGGCTACATAAGGTACTGACTCAGTTAAAGGAATATTCGGTCACTTTAGGAATTACAGTAGCATTGAATTGTTTTGTGGAATGACGCAGAAGTAGCCGCTCCACATGTCTTGTTCACAAATTTTCCCACAAGTGTTGAATCCACTCTTTACAGTGTGATGTCACTATTCTGTCGGTGTGCAGGGTTCGTTTTTATGAGGGCCCTCAGATGGTGGCAGACACAGGTGTCATCATAGACACTACGATGAGAGGAGGCAGACTGGGAGTCTTCTGCTTCTCTCAGGAGAACATCATCTGGGCCAACCTACGTTTCCGATGCAACGGTGAGTGACACATCTGACTTTACCTTCAAGTACTACTAAGAGACATAATTGTAAATCACTTATTAAGAAGTTAGACCTTTTTTTTTTAAATTGGAGAAGACATCTTAACAACTTACTGAAAAAATACAATTATAAGAGGACTTTTATCAATTTGGATGAAATGTATTTTTGTACTCATTGGAAATACAGTATAAATATAAAATAAATGCTCGTTGTTGACTGCTCAGACTGTAAACTACACTGATTGCTTTGTGTGTCTCTCTCTAGACACTATTCCCGAGGACTTTGACAGCTACAGAGCTCAGCAGGTCCAGCTGGTGGGCTGATGAGAACAAATGACCGCAGGGAATTTCTGGGAACACTTTCCAACGCACAACTGGGTGTCAGAAAGATCATCACTATGTAAACGTTTAGGTCTCTGAAACATCTCCTGTAAAATCCTAACAGAAGAGGAAACTCCACAGCTGTAAAACTTTTCAGAGGGAACCGTTTATAGAATAAGTATAGTTTTAATTGTTTAGCTGTTACAGAACAGAAATGTCTTAAATAATGTTACGGAATACTGTCCAATCTGTGTTTCAATTTATACTTTCTGAAAGAAGAACTATTGCAAAGATTTAACTGTTACTTATGAATAAATGTGGATTTTGTTAAATTATGTGGATGAATCTGCCAAATTTGATCATGCATATTCACAAATATTGAATATTACTCAGCAATGATGAAGTGTTAAAGAGGTAGCTTTAACTTGCAACATGTCAGATGGATCAACTGCAGTGAAATAATCATCTAAACTTGTCAATTGTTATTGATAATAAGGTAATTTGATAATATTATGCTAATGGTACTACTCTATCACAAACTAATTACACTATAAAAAGGTCAAACATTTGACTTTAAGTAACAGACATGATTTTTTTTTTTTTTAAACTCAACAGCTTTTAGTGGAAATCAACATTCTGAACATTTCACAAGCATGCACATATCCAAAATAATCTTTAAATTTGCATTTGGAAATACAGATTACAAAATAGAAACAATAGAGAAGACAGTATACAACAGGATTGAAACATCATGCATGTCCACAGCAACACGCTGCGATGTTGTAAAATGACACTGGATGGTTTTAAATCGGCATATTCTTCAAATCAAGACTGTGCAGAGAAAAAATCTGTCTTCCACATTCAATTTAATTGACATTTTTCTTTCATTTTATAAACAAATGGTCACATAAGGAGAACCACATGGCAACAAATAGATAACTACAGATTATTTACTACGACTTACAGGACAACAGTGATATAATGCTATTCTCACTATAAGCTTTAAAGTATAACTTAAACTGTGTTTTCCAGAGCCTTTTACATGTTTCAATGACTTGTAATTTAGAAAACCTCATGTTATTAAAGGGACATTTTATTCAGACCTAAAACACTCTGGGAACAAGCAATAAAGACAGAGCGCCTACTCTTTCCATTTATTCTGGGACTAACAAATATAATTTTAAACACAGGACTCCTGTTTGAGATTCACTCATCTGCTTTTTCAGTTTGAGACAGAATTTGGCTTTATTGCTTCATAAACACAATATGAATGTTTGCTGTGCTTACAAAGTAATGCGAAAGTGGTGTCTCAAACTAAAAACATGCAGATGAGTCAGAATAAATGACGTTGAATATTTACTTTGATCTGATCTGTCCAGCTCCTCTGTTTAAAAAATGGACTTCTAACTGTTCATAAGCCAGAAACATTTTCTATTATCAGTGTTCAGCCTCATCAAATTTAGTGATATTATTTTTCCCACCGATAAAAGTCTGGCAAAGGCATTCACTTTCAACTCTGGTGAACAAAGTTAAATTTTTTTAAAACCCTAGTAACTGCCTTTAAAAAAAAATTCCTGACTTTAATCGGAGTTGTATTAGCTGCCTAACTTTAACTCTAACCTCTACCAATGTTAGTTTCTGTGAGTGAACTTTAAGTGACAAATAAAAATTGCATCTCCTACCCTTTTCACACATTAAAAGGGACCTATTATGCTTACTCCAGCCCTATAATTTTATTGTGACTCCACTAGAGCAACTTCGCATAATTTACAGTTCAAAAAACGGTCAAGTCAAAACAACAAAATATGTAGATACTTGGAGCTCTTTGTTCAGCATATCAGTTAGAAATAATGCAGGGAGGAATAGTACAAGGAAAAACAACCACTGTGATGATTATGTTTGATGAAGAGCTACAGACGACCAACACACCTCCAGCTTATTTTACTTTGCAGTGCTGTGTAATGGAAAAACACAACGTGACACTTCAAACCGAGTTATGGTTCAATGTGACTACCCAAAACGATGGAAAAATGACAATGTTAGTAGAGTGGAGCACTGAACTTCTGCGATTTGTGTCAAGCAGATGACAATATAAGGAAAACCATTACAAACTGACACTGGCTGAAGCTGAGAGTAGGAAAAAAATCTGTGGAAATCGGATGTTCAGAGCAATCTGAAGCCAGTGCTTTTTGCTCACGGTGGTTACTTTACATAAGTTTACCTCATTATTTATACGTTGGCCACGTTTAATGTGAACATCCGACACTGTAACATTATGTATATGACTGAAAATAAGGAAAAGCATAATAGGTCCCTTTTAATTTTTTAAATTTGAGAACACACCAAGAAAGAACAATGTGAGCTTTAATGCACATCCATTAAAATAAAAATATGTTAAACTACTCGTCTCCAGTACACCAATGTTTTCTGCAGTCATAAAGGTTTAGTAGATTAAGTATGATGGTGCACTGGAAAAGAGTTGTGTGACATGTGTTCATTTTGATGGATGATCGTGTAATCTTCATTTTAGAGTTTGGGCTAATGTTATAAAGTGAGCACTGTACAGTATTCCTGCAGTGGCAATAAGTGAAGTCAAAGTCAAGATGCAAACTGCTTCACACAAGTATTTTTAAGGTTGCGACTAACTACTAAGGACAACCAAGTATCATTCCATGTGTGTATTAACCCTTACACACTCAAACTTGATGCATTTTTCATGTAGGGGGAAAATTGACCAACAAAAAAATACATTCTGAGCGCCGTTCTTTTCCAACACAAGAGCGCAAGCTGCACTGAATTAAGCCCTTTCTAGTTTTGCATCCCCTAAAATCTTCACAGATAAAAAACAAGACAAGCCAAAATATAGTTTACAAAGGAAAATAGAGAGTTCATCTTTTTCTTTGACATGAAAATATCTCCGAAGTATACATCTCGTGTGAAACAGTCAGCATTCCAATTGGGTAAAACAGTCCCTGTTCAAAAGCCAGGAAGTAACAAATAAAGTGCGAAGCAACTAGTGGACTAAACATTGCACAAAAACAGGAAAAAAACCAAACAACACAAACACACACACACCAAATAAAAAAAAATACATAAAAAACCCCAAACAGGATTACACTTTACCCCAGTCCAAAACCTGACATGATAGGCCACAACAGAAGAAAACAGTCATATCTGATGTCATAAAACACACTCCACTTGAGCATAGCTAGATCAAAGTCTTATACATAACATGGGATAAGAGTCTGCCCAATGTGTCTATCATGTCATGCAGTTGACTGTGTAATGCAGAAGCGTCAGAAGATTCAAGTCCACATATGCAAACGATCAGTGCACGTGCCAATCTGCCATCTTTGCAAGACAGAGCGGAGGGGCCATGGGTTCTTTTCGTACAAGAATCAACTGTTTGAACTTGTATGCTGTGAGATGCTACAGTAGGAAGAGAAAGAGTGGAACAAGCAACAGTCTAATTCCTCAGGTCGGGGGGGTGAGAAGGGACGACTGAAGAGCAGAGAGAGTGAGAGAGAGAAAAGTCTGGTCTGACTGTGACGGCACCAAACACTCCAACCATCAGGTCATTTGGTAACTGCCACACTGCCGCAGAAAATACATTCTTTTATCATTCTTGAAGAAGCATTATACAGAGATGGAGGTAACAGAGTCACTTAACAAGAAACTGTCGCACAGAAGAAACCCAGACATGCATCCTTTTTTAGACTTGGTGGTAGCATTATGTTACACAAATCAAACCTGCGCAGCTATAGAAGGCCTTCGTTAAGAGGTTTTGACTGTCAGTTTAGTCATGCATTTTGTTTTTAGCTATTGCGTATGTACAAGGTCAGTGTGAACGACTAGTATTCAGCATGATGAAGGAATAAAAGGAAACTACAGGAAAGCTCAAATCCCCAGTGTTACTGGGGATTCAACAGTGAAGTTTGGCTCAAACACAAAGCGTATATTTTTAGGAATGAAAACCTTTGGAAACATGTAATATGCAGAGAATGCTTTCTATACATTTGTTTCAGACACTTAAAAAGGAAAAATCCAACTTAAGAGGAACAAAATCACCCTAGTATCTCACATTTCTCAAATGTTTCAATGATCCAAAAAACATACAAAGTAAATCATGGTTGACTTGAATCCCTCAGAATTTGAGGAAAAGGGGCTTATTTCTAGAGCAGTCAGTTTTGCACTGATGTTCAACAGTCACATAGAAAGAAAGATGTGTTATGGTGGAGAAAAGAAATCTGTAAAATTTACAAAATCACCAACTGAAGTAAAAGGCAACAAGTCAGGGGAAGAGATTCACAAAAACAAAACAAATGAACAAACAAAAAAAATAACCAGAAAATATTTAAAAAATGACACTTTTATGACACAAGTATAACTGGATTTATGCTTCTCAGCTGACGTTCCTCTGATCTTCAGTAAAGCGTACGATTTCACTCGTTGATTGTCAAAGCACCACTGCAACACTAGATTAGACATTACAAGTATGTGTATTATTGTGTTATTCACTCAGTAATATTGAGATTACACTCTACAGCTGACACTGTCAATTTATTAATCAGCAACTATATTGATTATCATCGTTTCAGCCATTTTTCGAGCAAAAATGCCAAACACACTCAAGTTTCAGCATCTAAAATTTGAGAATTTGCTGCTTTTTTGTCATATGTGATAGTAAATGAATATTCTAGGGTTTTTTGACTATTGGTCAGATAAAATAAGAAACTTGAAGCCCCCTATATCTCTATGATAGAGAGCAGCAAAGAGAAAGTTTGCAAGTGAAATGGCTTCTCTAGATCACAATATACATTTGTCCAGCCTTATTGAAAAGATGATTACTGATCTTTTCTTCAAATTACTGAAAGAGGTGAAAACACAAGCTGATGTGTATTTACAGTTTTGACGAGATAAATGTCAGACTTGGCGGTAAAAAAACCCTCCACACCAATAAACACGCTGCCGCAGAAGTATAAATCCAGCTCCTGAAATGTGTTGAACAGCGTAAAAGGACACAAAGGTGGATTTTTCCTTTAAGCTTTGTGGGGGTTTTTTTTGTCTCATTTGCATAGGAATCACAGACCTGTTGAAGGCAAAGAAAACCTTTGATGGAGATGTGCAGCAGACGATGAACACTTAAATGGAAACAAATGGTACAACTGTAGAGGTGTGCAGTAAACCAAACGTGATTCCTTTTCGTGGGGGTCGGGACCTCTTCCCAACAGCGCTTTAGTCAAGTAAATGATGAGCACGTCTGTACACAAACATTACAATATACCAAACATGATCCCACAGACTGACACACAACTCTCAGGGAAACTCTGACAAAAGGCCACGGCAGAAGTCACTGTGTTTTCACAGTTTAAACATTTGAGCCAATTTGTTCTGAACATTTTGGCAAAATAGTTACCACAGGGATCTTGTCATGGATGTAGTGCAAGATGATATCCGTGTAGAAATTTTCAGATAAAACTTTTGTAAACACTTTTCAGTTGAAAAGGCGTAAACAATTTTAGTCTCTACTACATCCCTGATTGTTTTTGTGACCATTTGTGTTGTTTACAACACTGAATGAATGGGGCAGATCAGATACAATACTTTAAACATATAAATACACTCTTAAATATAACTTTCATATACTTCATCTAGTTAAATAAATTAAGTCAACAGAAATTCTACAATAAAGTCTCAATATATTGATGAAGTTTCAAATTTAAATTATATGAAAACATCCACTTAGAGGCTTTGCTACCCTTCAATATGCTATAATCAACCATTAATCTGATTCCTTTGTATGGTGCTCACTGAGGATTCCTGTGTCAAAAGTCAACAGCGTTTTTGTGAGAGCTTCCCTGTTTAGGAGCAAAAAGCCTCCCCATATTTGCACTCCTTCTCGAATACTTTAAACCCATCCTTTGAAGTTTTTTTGTTTCGTTTTTTGACGCACTTTATAAAACATCAACAATTTGGCTATAAACTGTACCGCTACAAAATACAGTACATGATTTGTCAAACCTTACACAACATAACCACAAATATCACTGACCAAAAGTTCCTCTCAAATACAAGAAAATGTCACAATAAGTTACGAAAATACGTTGTCACATTAGACACTTAAGTAGAACAGTAGAATACTCATGTAAGGCAAAATCAGGTGATTTCACAGTGACGACTTAAAAAGATTTAAGATTTTAGAGTTCTCTGGTTTAAAAACAGACAGCTTCCTTCCCTGAAAGAAAGACCAGTCTGGAGATATTGGCTTTTCAGAGCAGTAAATCAATTTGGACGCATTTTTCCTTGCTTTCTATTTAAATAGAAATACCTGATGATTTTCTCAGAAAAAGTTAATTCAACTGGCGTAAAAACAACCCATTTCTGGAGTACGCAGCATTTTATGGACCAGTGCTAAAAACTATGATATTTTGATTTGACCGTCTGCAGCATGGCAACACCTACCACGTCCTGTATCAGAGAATGGCACATCGAACACCAAAGAGCAACTATGGGGAGGTTTTGCACTCCTTCATTAACCAAGTAGCTTAATAAACACATATATAAATATGTTAATAATTAATAAATAGACAAATTACATCAGTGCAATTTTACACTATGCCTACAGAGAGCATTTTGGCATCAAATTGAAATTACGAAATGGAATATAAAATCTTTAACCAAATAAATAAATAGAACATAAATACATAAAGCATAAAAACATACAGTACATGATGAAAATAACATTTGGTTGTCAAAAAGCTTTGAGTGTGAAATAGAAAGCCGTTACGGCATGATGGGAAAACCGATTCATCTGATTTCAGGGAGCAAGCAAACCGGCTGTGGTAGTTTTTTTTCGTGTTTGTTTTGTTTTTTCAACCACAGCCGTTTTTATGGGTACGGTTTAGCCCAATGTCCTAGCAGCTTCCTGCTACAAGCAAATATAAACAAAAACAAATATTAAAGTGGATATGAAAAGAAAAAAAGTCAAATGTGCGGTTTTTTTTGGAATATATGTGGCATGTAATGGTACACTGTAAACATAGCAGGCTAGCAAAAGCGCTGAGCGACCAATCTCATTCAAAGCGACAGCGAGGCCATTCCCCGGCAAGCCACTGGATGTCTTTTCCCTGTTGTCTTTTGGTGGCGCATCATTTCAAAGGGCTTCACAGAGTCGAGGGCGAGGTCAGACAGCTGGACGGCCATGCAACGAGGGTGAGGGTTCATCCTGCCCTTTGTTTCTCTCCATTAACAAGTTAGTGTGGTTATTTTTCTTCTTGTTCTCTGCCACAGTCAGCATCTCACATTACAGCCTGTCCATCCTGAAAGTGTCCTCGGTGGCAGGGTCGGCGAGCACCATGTCGGGGTCGTTGAGCATGTGCAGTCCGTCCAGGGTGAGGGGGTCAATCTTCAGCTCGTCCAGTGGGAACTGAGAGTCTGTGTCGAAACTGACATCGCCGACGCCTGCCAGCGAGTTGGTCAGTTCTTTGGAGAGGCTCGGTGGAGACTCACCTGTGACTGGAATATGTGACATCAAACATTTACAGATCCCCTTGAGACATGTTTAAGAACATAATAATCCTGTCTGACATGTTTTATCCTCAAAAAGTGTTCAGCTACCGTGATAAAAATCCTTAAAAAAAAGACACCTACTCTTTCTCCATATCATTCTCAACTCAGTGTGTGCATTATAGGCTTCAGGTTTCCACATCACACTTTTGTAAGTTGTATACTTGATCAAGATTGGCTTCAAACTACTTGTGATGTCACAAATCATGCTTGTAGCTACACGCCAGGTTTAAGGTGAACTCAGAGAAACTTTCCACTTTCAGCAGATGAATGTGAAAACAGCCTCCTCGTGTTAAACTCTGCACATATGTCATTCTGCACAGTAAAGAGGGACTAAAGGTAACATTGTTTTGCCAGTTTTAACTAGTATTACAGAGTAATAGTTAAGTCTGGGATGACATCCAAGATTATTACATTTTAATGGCTTTCATCAACCTTTAATGTATTTATCAAGCCAGAGCTTCCTGTGGTTGTATTTTGGTGGACAGAACTGACAAGGAATTCATGATGTGTAGATACAAGAAGTCTACAAAAATCTCCGTAAAATAATATTTCACTATTTCACTTCACAAGAACTATTAAATGCAGCCATGTTGTGTTTTGAGCAGACATTATTACATGTCCATACAAATGGTGTGTGCGGTTGTGGCCTGTCGTGGATCTAGATAATTTTACATGGGGCAGGAAGAGCTTTTGGCAGTGTCGCATTAGAGGACAGAGGGTGTGGGTCCCCAAAAATATATTTACTAATTCTGCAGGTAAATGGTATCATAAAATATCAGATGACTGAGTGTGTTATTGAACTGGAATTTATATAAACTGAAAGAAAACATACCATGAAGTCCAGCTGAAACTGATGCAGGAGTTTGTCACGTGTCGACCAGTCTTAATCCCTCCCCATCAGTTTCTGTTTCTGTTCCTCTTTCATTCTTCTGTCTCATCTTTCTCATTCAGTTCTTCATCCCTACCTCAATTCTTCTTCAATTCTTTCTCTCATTTCCTGATCTCCTCCCTCTGTGAGTCTGTCATCCTCCGCCTCTCCTGCCTGTCACTCTGCTCTACCTCAAAACACACTGCATCCAAAAATAGAGGCTGGAAAGTTTGTGAGACCAAACAACTGAAAACCTCCGCGGGAGGACACAGCTGTGTTAGTGAGTCACACGTATACAATAAAGTGAGCTAAAAGTGCGTCTGGTGGTGTGGTTACCTGTTAGGATGATGTTCGGGATGTTGCCATGGCTACTGTAACTGAGCTGCTGTGAATCTTGTAAGCTGCTCCCGGTAAGACCCATCATGGCTGCCTGCGTGTAGTTGAGGGTGGAGCACTGATTGTAAAGGCTGGTGGAGCTGATGGGGTTCTCGATCATGTTGAACTGCTCCAGCTGAAAAGCAGAGAAACAGAGCTCAAGAGTAAAATCAGGGACAATCTGATGTGAACATTTTTTTCATTGCAACCTATTTTTTTTGTGTCACCTGGTGAGAAAGAGCGTTGGTCTGCCTTGATGTTAACTGCTGATCGTAGAAGGAGTCGCCGAATATACTGCCCACCACGGGAATATGCTGTAAGGAAGATACGTGAGCCAAAAAAAGATCAGACCAGATGTAAACAAAAGTATTAAAACACAAAAACAAAACGACGCAGAAGAGCAAGTTATAGGCTGATAAGCAGACATTTCAGTGATGGAATAACAGAAAATAAGCAAAACACACAACTGAGCAGTGAGTAAAGCAAATGATTTTCATGAGGAGGGCTGTCATGGTTCAGATTTTCCAAAGGTTAAAAAAAAACGGTGGCTAATGAAACGTTGTTATTCAAATTTAACATACTCCATTCATATAAGAATCATTTTAACATGACACAGTAAAGCTAAGACATTGGAGTAATGTGATAGTGATACTATGAACATGATGAGGTGATGATGACAGTGATTTGATGACTTCCGCAGCCCTGTTCATGATAACACAAACACAAGTAGACTTATTAAAGGGAAATTCTAGTATCTGTCAAACTGACTGTTATACTTATATTTCTGTCCATTGTTAATCAGGATCATTTACTCACTGTCTTTGTTGCACGGATGTGAGAAACTTCACAAAGTCAATCAGGAAAAGGAGCATGAGCCTCTAAAGCTTCAGACATCATCATTTGTCTTTGAGCAGCTGTGGCTCAGGCTGCAGGGATTTCTTGTGACCTACTCTGTGTGTTTACTTTCACTAGAACTAAGGCAAATTATTTCTGTTGAATTTAAATTATTTGGAGAGCTGAAGGAGACATTTTCTCACATCTCTGCAACAGGGGTGATGAGTAAAATGTCATGACTGATCAGTCAGACACTGACATGGGATCAAAAAATAGGACAACACCCTGGAATTTCCCCTTTAAAATATCTTTTTTTGCAATGAGAAAAGCATCGATGAACAAATGTCAACACTGTGATAGGCTTTCAGTGGTAGAGTCCCAGGTGAACCATTTTATCAGCGTTTGCTCACTGATAACTGATAACTTTGAGGTTAATCAGTGAATGAAAGCCCCGTCTTTAGGTGCATGTTTGACCTCATATTCTTGAGTTTAATATTTCTAATCTCTTATCTCATGTCTTATTTTTAGCTTTTTTCAGAGTAATTGCTTTTCTTGATGTGGCCTTTTGCCATCAAGTGGACACTAAACACATCAAGTGAAGTGTTATTATTAAAACACATGTAGCTGCCTTTGCGTTTCTGCCAAATGTTTTACTGAAGACGTAATAAAGCCCTGATGACTCTTCCCCCAACAGAGGGAGAGACATGTTGTGTTTATGTTTATGTATATACCAGCTGTAAACTGAGGCTCTGTGCTCAAACTAGTTGCTAAAAGACTTCTGACTGACAATAAGCAAATGTATCCGTAGACCCAAAATATAAGCAATTTTCAATTACTTTGAAAGCTAATATACTTCCTGTCCTGTGAAACTATTTAGAAATCCCTACAGCTCACTACATAAACATATTGTTTCAATCATGAGTAGCTCATACGATTAACTTATGAGTTTTGTTACATTAACATATTATCAAGTGATCAGGGCCTCCCTCAAAAAACTACTGCTGTGTTTTCATGCACACAGTGAACAGAGTGACAGTGGTGATGAGGAAATGAGTTATGCAGCTGTCGACACCATGGTGGGTTAACTGCTGATACAAAGAATGAAAAGCAGCCTAATGTATCTACAATTAGCTTTCCCCCAGGCGCAAAGCCCTTCCCCAAAAAGCAGCTAGCTCGGTGGGTGGGCCCTTACTTGAGGCGAGCCGCCGGGGGAGAAGCCTTGATTGGAGACTGGGGAGGTTGGAGACTGAGTGGCTGGCGAGCCAGTCTGATTGCGGTACTGTTGGAGGGAAGAGGGTTAGCTAAGCACTAAGCTCCACGCCTGTCACACACAAATCTCAAAAGGACAGGATGTGAGATGGCATCAGCTAAGGGTCTACTTATTATATTCAGAGGGTGTAAATATGAACACTCACCCCACTGCTGCCCAGTGTGTTTATATGTGATTGTACAATAACAACATCTTATCATCCTTCTCTTGAGTAAAATATGTAGTTGAAAGGTAAAGTTTAATCTAAACCAGTGTGTTTTATAAGAATGGTGAAAAGTATGCAGTATTTCTGTCATAGACATACATCAACTACGTCTGAAGAGCTATGAAAGCTGGAAAAACGGTAGCAGTTTCCTTAGAAAAATGTTAGTATCAGACAACTAATAAAACCTTCTGCTTAAAACATGACTGGACATCATTTCCTGGTACAAAATTACAAATCATTATTTACTGGGGGGTAATTTGGATTGTCTGAAAACTTTCAAGGAAATACGGTGGGAAAATGGGCTCAAGAATAAGCAATAGGATCCAAGACATTCAATCGGAATCATAGTTATCTGTGTTTTAACTTGGTGTTTCTCCGGGTGCCTTACCGAGCTGATGCTCATGCTCATGCTGGCGGTGGTCTGGCTGTCTGGGGAGGGACTGCTGGCAGAGGCTGAACCAGTGGAGACTGAAGTTGGCAAGGCGATGAGCTGGATGCCCTGAGGCAAGGCCTGCTGCTGCTTCTGCAAGTCACTGATCAGCTGAGCCTGGGCCTGAGCCGTCAGCTGGTTAAACAGAGGGTACTGGGAGAGCTGCTGTTCCAGGGTCAAAGACTCTGTTGGCAAAGCCTGAGGAAAGACGCACAAAGATTCTGTTTAGGCCAGGCCCATGAAGTGTGATGTGCACCAAAGTGACTGTCATTTGAGAACAAGTTAAGTTGTAAGTCCACTGCTGGTTGTAACAGAACTGTAAAACTGTCAACTACAACTTTAAGTTAAGCGGCCAGCAAAACCCTGTTACCTGTGTGATGCTAACGGGCGAGGGCAGGGTGGATGAGAGCTGCTGTGGGGAGTGTTGAAGATGGAGGTCAGAGGTGAGGGTGAGCGGCAACACAGGGGGCTGGCGGCGCTGTGCCGTTACAGTCATGGTGGGCTGAGAGGAGGTGGGGATCCCTGGCAAGGAAGAAAGAAACAGTACACTTGAGAACAGAACTAACAGCAGTACCTCGCCTTTCAATATGATGACATGCACTACTCACTCTAATTTAAAGAAAGAACTTAAAAAACGCAAAACAAATCAATATTTTCCATCTCATGACCTGCCACTGAATTCCATGATAATGAAATGTAGAATCTAAAATCACAGTAAATTAACTGTGTATGACGTGCATATTTTGATATCATAAAAGTCTAAAAGGAAAATTAAAGTATGTGACATTGACATCAGTCTGTGTTTTTTAAAACTCTTACATGACACTTCGGTTTTTTCTACATCAGTTATTCGACTGAGAGAGGCAGTGACTAATTGACACTGCTGAGCCAAATTGATCATCAGCTCATATGAGGCAAAGCCATCGGAAATGATAAAAAAAGCTGCCAGCAGCCTGCTGATCCAGACTCTGCACTCATGACAACACAGCATGTGCTTACACTAGAGACTAAAAATTGTACCGTGTTATATTTTAAAAGATATTTAGAACATTTTTCAGATTTAATAAACCATACATGATGTGTGAGTCATTCTGTACTACTTGAAACTTGACAATGTCTTTTAATTAAATAATATACAGTTGATTAACATGACTTCTAATGTTGTACATGCTCTGTCCTCTAAGAGGCATCGCTGATGGTTGACGCTATGAGGCTCTGCTTCAGCACCTGAGAAAGATATCCTAATCCTCCTGATCACCGAATCAAGAGTTAGTAACTGTGCAGCACCTTTCCACAATAAGACACTAGAGGTAGTGCTGCTCGTCTCCCTTTTTCACTCAGAACAGATCATCTGCAAACTTCTTCTCATTATCCCGTGTCGCTGAAGAAATCAAGATGTCTGCTAGCAAGTCTTGCATCTTTTATCTGCGTTAACTGTCGGACAATGACCCAGTTAGCTTGACTGCCAGTTATGTTACACATTGCAGTTCGGTGAACAAAGGACACGACTGAATGGTTAAGGACACAGTGCTCTGGAGCAAGAGCCTTTCTATATTTACATAAACGAGGAACGGTTTTGAATTAAGAATTGATTCTGAATCAAATCCTGACACTAAGATTTGAAATTGATTTGTGAGAATCCCAAAGATAGTTGTTTCTCTTAATTTTTTTATTTGATAAAGTAAACCAGGTATCCTATTTACATGACTATGCGGAAAGTAGAGCAAAAGTCTAATTCAACTGAACATAGCCCTTTCAGAAACTTTTCTCCCACACAATGTCTTGAATGTCTTTGTACAAAAACAATGTTCATAATAAAATCTATTCAACTGCGGGTGAAGTGGACAGTATACAGCAGTTTTGCTTTGTGCTGTGAAATGTACACCATCTGCTCACCCTTTCCACCTTACAAAAGATCAAATAGTGGTTGTTACCATGGCTGGCAGCGCTGATGCCCAGGTGGGTGAGGTTGGTGGTCAGACTGCCTGTGCTGTTGGCCGAGCTGAGGGAGGGGAAGGCCACAGTGTCCTCAGGATCCAGCGGGGTGGACAGCGGAGGAGGGAACTGGATGTTGGTTAGATCGGGCAGCGAACCGCCGGTGTTGTGCGCAGCTGGGAGCACGGATGGGTTCAATTCCTGGTCTGGTGATGGGTATATACTAAAAAACACACGTTCAATCAGGCATGAGATAACTATTCTGATATTACTTTTTTTTTTCTATGACACTGTAAAAACTAAGCTTTGACAGACCAACACAAATACAGAATATTCCCCAACTAAAGACACTGATAATCCGCCATAATACAACTTCTGTAACTTTGTCATCATATTCCTCAGGATTAAAAAGCCCCTGAAATAGCATTTAAATATTTATAACCACAAGACACAATATCTAATAAAGACTAATAAATAAATGCATAAGTGTGTAAGATCCTCACTTGATTCCCGGGACATCACATGTGTTGGGCTTTGATGAATCATCCTGATGACAAAACACAAACATGAGAAATCTGAAGTGGTTTACATTTATCAAAACAAGTGTACAGCCTTTCCTTTTTCCCCATCAGTACCTTCTCGTCATCCCACAACTGTTCCTGCGCGTCCTTGTCTGCGTTTGACTCTGAATTCTCCGTCCCAGGCACTGTTAGCAGCAGTACTAATTAGTGAAACAGCAAGACACAGTTGCTTGCAATGACAAAATACATAACAATTCAAAAATCAGTGCAAGAAATGAGTCATCAGTATCCCAGCCAGTCAAGCAGAATAGAGCGCTGTGCACAAGATCCCTTAGTGTCTAAAAATAGCAAGGTGACCATCAGACTGAGTGGATGCCAGCCAATCTGGGTTTTTTTTTTTTTATATCAGAGCCTCACACAGAAAAAGACATAATCCATGTATAACAGTGAATTATTGATCCTCTTCTTTAGATCACCCAGAGTCAGCTCAATTCAGAGATTGTACTCTTCTACAGCCAGCTAAGCATTGAAACAGCATGCTGAAGTAGTTCTTTGCCTGAGATCAGTATCCATTTACTTGATAAATATTTCACTGAGAAACTAGATCTGCAACTGCACAACTTTTTGTGACAGCAACTTTTTCATGTCATTTAAAGTTTGTAAAGTTAGTACACTATACATTAATAAATAAAAGCAGCTCTGCGTCTTTGTAACTGGATCTACCATTACCTCGTTTAGGCTGCAGCTCCTGTGATCCCCCTGCGAACATGTCTTGGGGTTTAGGATTCATGGCGCTCTGATGTAAGGCGGAGTCTGAATTTGTCCTGTAGGTGTTGGAAAGATGAGAAGTCAGCAAAATCCCTACCAAATCCCTGATGAAGGCACAGTACCAGTTCTTCTGTCACTTCTCTTCATTACTAAGATATATTTGCCATAATACAGCCCATGTGTGGCTGACTTCATGTCGGCCAAGTGTTTGTAGCTACGAGGCTGTAGAGTGTCATGTAATTTAATTTTTGAGATCTGTGTTTGTCCTGGCTATCATTTTGGCAAACGGATAAGAGGAGATGGCTTACCTTCTCCAGCTAGTGTCTGGCGGTGGGGAGAGGTAAACTGAGCTGTAAGGACAGCTGTCAATGTGAATTTAGTTAAGGGTAATAAAGTTAGAGGGGATGAAAAATGAATCTGAGCTAATCCATACTTTCATGCCTCTTAGATGATTAAACCTAATAGACCTGATACATAATAGATTACCACACACAAGTGTCATTTGGATCCAGTTACTTTGAAAAAAACTTCAGTCTCATGTTATTTTAATAGTGGAATACATTTCTAAGAATAATACTATCGAAATGAGCATAACAATACACTGTCTCGTATTGTATCGTTCTGTCTGGCTCTGTATGTGTGAAACAAACAGTTCACCAACATATGATCTATATCTGAATACATTAACTACATAGTAAGATCTGATCAATGGGATTTGATCTTGATTACGCAAATTAGGAGGGAACGTATCCAGATACAGATTGCATGTTAAGTGTCAGGTGTAAATGGGGTATTTGTTTTAAAGGTTGGCACCCTGCGTGGCAGCTTCCGCCATCATTGTATGAATGTGTGTGACTGCGTTAACGTTAACATGTGTTGAAAAACGCTTTGAGTGGTCAAAATACTAGAAAAGCACCCTTAAATGCAGACCGAATCTATTGAACAATGCAGCGCTTGGGAGGTTGAGCAGAGATGATACCTCCTTTTTCTATGACAACATGTGGTGTTTTTATGTGTTGACAAACCATTTATCTCAAACTATAATTGTTTTTTATGATTTGTTTGTATGTATTGGTGCACAGCTTGTTTAGATTTAGTACGCCCAATGAATCATATAATCACAGTCATATTAGTCTAATACACATGCATTTTACCTGGACAGGTTTAGCACTGTGTCAGTCGTTGACTATCATCTCAACCAGAATGTTAAATCTCTGGAAATATCTAAATCATAAAACTAACTGAACTTAAAACAAAATTACCTATGTGTGTCTATTACTGGAAATAGGCTAAACAGACTGAAGCTGAAGTATTTTCCCGAAGAAATAACAAATACAATCAACAGATCCTGAGAAAAATGCATTTCAGAAAAAAGGATATCTGACGTCCATGTTTGTCGACCGACAGCGGCCGACGGTGTGGAGACGTGATGCGGTTTCGGTCACGGTAAACACGCTCCACCAACCCGTGATGCCTGGTTGTCCGACTCGTATCCAGCACAGAGTTCTAGAGTAAACACACTCACAGGTCAATGAGGCCAGCCAAACATCTTCATAACACAACAAAATTATGCCAAAAATGTTTTAGGATCAATGGTGCAAATGTGTTCATTTCAAAATGAGTCAAGCCATGGGCCCCCCATACTGATGCTTGAGTTGGCAAATGTATTTAAAGAATGGAAAGCCATGACAAGCAATGATATACTTTAAAATTTAGGAACCAAATTACACTGCAGGGCAGAACTGGTAACCTGTAGTAAACTTGTGGCTTCCTTTCGCTCCTGAACCATAAGACAACCTGGTCTGACTACACAACTGTGACGGTTTACTGCCATCATAGCCTAAGCTAAGCCTGCAGACTTTGGTAAATAGCTTAAATGGTAACTCTGTTTTAGGCCAATCTTTCACCAATACTGGAGATGCACCTGCAACCTTTTTATGTCCAATTTTTTCATCAACAGCTAACAAAAAGGTACACTAGACGAGAATAAACCATTGATTTACCAGCTGAGAGAGGCTAAGGGCTCACCTGAAAAGGCAGGTCAATGTTGCCATTTCCAATCTGATTGACATTGGGCAGTGAGCCTCCATAGTACTGTCCACGATTCTGCCCTAGTTGCAAATACTGGGTCTTCTGTAACTGCAACTGTGCAAAGTAAAATTGCATGAAAGCATGAGTGAATGATTGATCTGATACACAAAAAAAGTTATGCTGAAAATGAATGATGCCTGGCCAGTCCACAGTGGTAAAGTGAGAGGTTAAGGGATCAATTTTGACGGATGAAACATGATGAGACAGGCAGATGTGGCTGTTTCACGAACAGTCAACGTAAACAAAATGAAACAAACAAAAAAATCATAATAAAATAACAGCTGATGAAATTGACAATCAGACTCAACATGTAACACACCGGGCCCATTTCATTAGCCACGGTCAAAAAAAGTCATGTGTGTCATAACAAAAATACTGTGACGGAGGTCCTCTCATGGATTGCAGATATGAACAAATGAAGTGGATTGGTGTTTGAATGGCAACATAAAATAAATCTGGAAGAGACCCCAAAACTAACTAATTTTAATTGTTTTCCCTCCTTTAACAGGCAGTTCAGCTCAGCTTTACACTCACGCAGCGTGTGGTAAATGGGTATAATTTCCAGCCATAGGGCCAACAATTAGCCCGAATGTTTCCTGGCAAAACAAGAATTTTATTCTTTTGAACTGAGCTGAAAAAATTAGTTAGTTAATCTTTAAATTGGTCCACAGAAACTTTATTTGCAACAATTGTAATTATCGATTAACCATTTAAGACATTTACACATTTATTTTTTCACATAGAAAAAAAGTGTTAAAGTTTAAGTGTTACTTAGAGTTCCTTTGCAACAAAAACTGTGTAAAAAAACTGCCATAAAAATATTAAAAATCTAATATTATTTTCCATTTTCAATGAATTATTTTGTTTAACCAACATCAGTCTTGATTATTAATGTCAAATATTATATTATATATTATATTATATTATATATATATTATAATATATATTCAAATATAATATCAATATTTTCTGTATACTAAATGCAAAGTTTATTATTTTGGGGGGGAGTATCACAGTCTGGGACATGTCAATGATTAGCCACACCATTATTATTCTTTGTGCAGTGTCAGATTTAAAAAAAATCTGGGATCCTTAGGGACAATAATTTCCCCATTGAAACCCATTATAAGTACATTTTTTGAGTGAACCAGAGCATCAACTAACAACTATTTTAATCATTTATCAACTATTATATTAATCTTCTAATTGGTTTAATACATATATGCAAATAATTTAGCCTATAAATTGTCAGAAAACAGTGAAAATGCCCATCAAAGCTTCTCAAACGTGTGTCAAAATCCAGAACTTATTTAATTTATAATGATATTTTTTAAAAAGAACCATATTCTCACATTAAAGAAGCTGAAACCAAAAAATATTTGGGCTTTTTTTATTAATAAAAAAAAAAATCAATATCTAATCTCAAACTCATCAGTTATTTTTTAACGACTACATCTTTATCTAAACATATGGAGGGTTTGAAAGGCCAAAACTAAATATATACATAATTACATATTTAAGTGCTACAATAAATGAATGAATATATAATTATATAATAAAACACTTGAATAAATAAGTATGTTTCATTGTCACCGTAAATTATTTACTTATTAATTTATTCACACTTGCATTCATTTATTCACACTTGTATTAATCTATCTATATATTTTCAACTGATTTATATATACTTTAATTTATCCATAGTGTGTGACTTACTGCAGTGAAATTAATGAATGTATCAACTTAGCGAATGTATCAACTTAGCGCAGAGTGCAGACCTTAAAGAAAACTACAATGGCAGTTATGTTGACTGTAGCTGAACAGATGGAGGCAAATGCCAGTGCCTGGGCTTTTTTAGATCAGACTGAGGGCCTCTCTGAACAAATTGGAACGATATTGGCCCTGACTGACAGAAATGAATGAAGCTGTTTTCACGATCCCAGATCTGGTAGAGTCTGTAATACTATTCATTCACCAATCAGAGGCTATATATATAAATAAAATAAATAAATACACACATAAATGTCACATTCATGTATTACATGTCGTTTAATTTGTGATTTTATGGTGACAATTAAACATTAAGTTTAATTGTTAAAACATTAAGTTCAATTATTAAATTATACAATTCTTTATTCGTCCATTTATTTAAGCATTTAATTATATAATTATTTATGTATTTGTATATTTAGTTTTAGTCCTTGTAACCCTCCATAAAAAGCTGAGAGCTGGAGCCAGCAAAACAGAAGCAGGTGGGTTGTTTAATGCTTGGTAATTTTTTTTAAAATTTTTTTAATATTATTTACCAGAACAAAACAAATCAACACAAATATCCTCCACACGACTGCACAAGCACAAACAAACACAAAGTTAAAGAAAGAAATTATTTCAGGATTTTATAGAGCATTACAACATGATTTTTTAAGAAAATAGGAACAGGAACTGAACACTGCAATTTCTGAACAAAAAGGAGGAAACATGCCTGCCTGGTCATAAACTAACAAATAGTCAAGATTGGAGGGAGTTGGACTGGAGGGTCAAAAATCGGTATTTCAGATCTCTGGTCATAATGGCTGAAAATGGAAATGCTTCAGGATTATGTTGGAGGGATTGTTGCCACCAAAGGGACCTCTCAGATATCTTATTGGCCTGTGCAAAACTACAGGAATACTGGGAGGATGTTAAAATAAAAGGAAATGGATACAAAGCTAAGTTTGAAAGCTTTTAAACAATCTAATGGTTGCAGCCACAACCGCCGAACATAAAACAATGAAAAGACAAGGTGAATGAAGGTGTTCATTATGGAAAAGGTCACAGCAAAAGTACAGCTGAAAATGGACAGTCTTATGGATGGATATTAGCCATGTCAAAAACAAAGAGCCACCAAGCTATGCCTCTTGAGAATGTTTTATTTTTCTGTAGTTTGTACAGTATTTTTCCAGTTATACCATCTTTGTTGTTTGTTCCCCCTCCAGGTGCTGTCTCTATACCATGAAGTATATATATTACAGAATTTGGAGATGTTTATAGATTAAATTATAGAATAACTGAAGTGTATGACACAAATTAAAAGTTTTTTAAAAGACAAAAAAACTAAAGAAAAGAAAAACACAAACACCAACAAAAAACCCCAAAACAAAACAAACATTGTTCTGGAAAATAGTAAAAAAAAAAAAAAAAATCATATAAATATAAGGCTATGTATGTTTTTGTTATTATTATTTACCAAAATAAACAAAGAAAATCCTCCACAAAACTGCACAAGTACAAACAATATATAACCATTACTCTGTAAATATGTTTATTTTTATCTAAAACATTTTTTTTAATTAATCTAGTGTTTTTTAAATAAATAATCAAAATAAAATAATAACACAAACACCCTGCACAAGCACAAATAAAAACAAAAAAAACATACAAACATTATTCTAGTAAATACAATATATAGATAAAGCTGACTTTATTATTATTATTATTATTACTTACCAGAACAAAACAAATAAACACAAGACTGCAAGAGTACAAACAAAAAAACCCAAGCAAACAGAAAAGAAAATATGCAAAAATTATTCTGGTAAATAATTTTTGGAAATTTGAAAAAATATGTACAAATAAAGCTGACTCGTTTTATTACCTAAAAGTATGTATTGTTTGATTGATGTTCATAAATAAAAAGCTGGTTTCGATGCTACAGACGGCTTATGCTGAACCAGTAGTGGATTTCTTAAGGGGGTGAATCACAGCTGGAAAGGCTGGTTAAAATAACTAATGCCAACATAACCTCTCAAATATCGAGCAATGCTCCAGTTTCGTGTGTTTCACCTGTCCTGTAATAACATGTTGAAAACAGTGACACAGCTTTATGTCTGATGGTTTGTTTGCCAATGAAACATCAGCAGTGACTGTTCATAATCAGCCACAGACACATTATTCACAGTCCCAGCAAGCTAGCAGTGATACTTAACGCAAAGCAGCCCGTTGTAATTGAATTAGTTGTATGTTTTTCTGCAGACTGAGTGAAATCTTAATTAAGTGGTGATGCACTGAAGCAGCTGTGGACGGTAATATTAACTTTAGCTACACTGACGGTCAGATTTACCTCCGCAGCGGTCGCTTAGCTGCCAAAAAAACAGCGATGCAACAAAATGTAAAATATCCCGGGGTGTGAAAGTCTTACCCGTGCAGCTCTGGTGATGTTCAAGTCTTTCATCACTTCTTCAAACGCGGCCGTCTCCTCCGCCTGTTTCTGGTTATGCAAAGCGATTTTTTCGCTAAATTTGCGAGGATTGTTCGAGGACGCCATCTTTCTCCTCTTCTTCTGAATGGAATGTTACGCTACGCACCACGCCAGGGCCTTCTGGTGTCGTCATCACGCACAGTCAGCGTGCACGAAAGTGGCGTGTCGCCTTTCACAGAAATTCAAGCCAGGCAGTGATGACAGATACACGTTTCGTGGGGAGCTGCTGCATTTATTTTGGTCTTGCCCGCATACAAAACAACTGTGGAGTGAATTGCCAGGATTTCTCGCGGATCATATGTCTTTTCACTTTTAATTGCTTAGGAGAATGGGATGAATAAAAAAAGATCCTGCAAGTCATAAATAATGAGAAACGTTCTCAAATAATGACTTACTATCTCAAAAAATGAGAAACTTTCTCAAAATAATGACTTAGTATCTTAAAATAATGATTTAGTATCTCAAAATAATGACTTATGACTCATTAGTATCTCATTATTTTGAGTTATTAAGTCATTATTTTGAGATAGTTTCTGATTATTTTGAGATACAAAGTCATTTTTTTTTTAGAAATGTTGTCATTGTAATGACTTGCATACATTTTGTTTCATCACATTGGCGGAAATAGGCTTCCATAGTGGAGGGTTCAGAGAATGTGATGCCTATTTGTTTTGTTATTGTATTATTGTCACACATTGTAAATTATGCTTTCTATACATGTGATGGGGAAAACAATGTTGTTGCTCCCGCTAAGCAAGATAGTTTTTCCGCAAAAAAAATCTTGTTAAAATCCTTAAAATTACATCTACTCCTTCTCCCTCGGTAAAAACTTCATAATATATAAATATGCAAATATATTTCATTTCTTAAGTGTATCAGCTGGACACAAGATGTCTTTTACTTCAATATAAAGTGTTTCTGCATTGGAGACGACAGACACAAGTTTGAATAATGTAGTATATGTTTCAATTTAGAATAGAAAAGCTTAACTGGCGCTGTATGATGCATACCACGTATCTATGATGTCAATGGCAACTAAAATGCTCTTTGCTGAAAATGAGGGGGGAAAATATAAATTACAGCTATAATCAGAACTGGAAGCTTTTTTTTTTTACTTTAAATTATTGTATCATCTTGGTTTATTATTTGAAATCTAAAACCCTGTAGTTTCACTACAATCCTAAGAAGTTGCTTCAATTTACATAACAACCAGCCTCAAAATAAATAAAAAATGTTCTTAATGTAAAACTGTTTACTCTTTAAGCATCTGGGGGATGGCATCGGTACAAACAGTTCACCATATTATAATGGAAGGCAGCACTTCAGTTAAATTGATCGAAAAAATACATCATCCCTAAAAAAAAAACAGTATCTAAAGGGCATTTTTAAAACATGATACATCTTTAATAAAGGATGCACATAAAGCTACACAAATGTCTACATTCCCCTTTGACTACAGCGGTTTCTTTATATTGCACTTCCAACAATATAATGTGCTTTTACTAGTACAGGTAAAACAGGACAAAGACTCACTAAGGCAAACAGGAAACAGTTTTAAAACAGACATCCCTGCCATCATGTTGATGGTCACATGGATAGTCAAGAAAAACTGGAATTTTAATCTTGATTTAAATTCAGCAGCTGAATCAGATGTCTGATAAATTCAGTGTAAAAAGTGCAGCAATGCAGTAAAAAAAAACAAAAAAAAACCTACTATCAGCCATGAAAAATGAACAGTTTGAGTACTATTTTGATGAATTACAGATTTTTAAGGGTTTTTAAACAATAACTCAGAAGTTAAATCTTAACTTTTTAAAAGATTATTAAAGATTTCAATCAATCAATTAATCAATTATTATCCACTGGAAGGATAAATGATACTGTGATGGTTTTGTATGAAAGATATAGCACTTGTTTAATACAAAGAGCACCACACACTGACACCCCCATGGACACACACACACACACACACACACATGAATGAATGATTTATGTAGCTGCCGCAAGACGTCCACACTGGTTTGTTAAGCTGACTGACAAGACAGGTAGTGTGTCAGTGGGGGTTTAAATTCAGGAAACACAAGGGCAGTGACAATTAAAAAAACAAAACAAGGAGAAACTGATTAAAAGTTTAAAAAAAAAAAATAATAATAATAATTTTAAATCCACTGCTCATGTTCATTTGTGCAATCATTACTGTTCACTGACACACAGATTTGAGTAAACACACGTAAAACGAAGAGATTTTTAGTTGGTTGTATTATTGATTGTTTGAATAATACAATTATAACAAATATAACAAGAATTAAAAGAGCCAATGAAAAATATAAAAAGGAATCACAAAAGCTAAAATCCTGTACAAGCAAAATGTACAACATTTTAACATTTGATCCAGTTAATAGCTTTGCACAGCAAAAAGCCACTCAAGACCCATCTTCAAAAATTAGATTTCCACTTTTTGTAAGAAGTGACACCACTGCTGATAAAGGATCAAATAAAAAAAAGACTATTTGTACAGTCTGTAACTTAAGCCTTTGACTGGTAATAAAATAATACAGACTAAATCATATAAATTAAGTAATATAAACAGCTATTAATGTTAGTAATGCTAGTATGAAAGAAAACTCATTTTCATTATTATTATCATTTAAGTTCACTTGCCAGTGATCTTAAAATTTCCAAATGGGCAAGTGTAAGATGATCGTAAAGACAGGAGATGTCACACCAAGAGGTTTTTCATCAACTAGTGAATGGAGCCCTCCTGGGGTCAAAGGGTAGAAAAAAAACTTCCGTGCAGACGGATTTGTAAAACTTTGTATGGTAATTATTAAATGGTTAATACACTGGACTTTCATTTGGAAAGTAGGGGTTTGAAACCTGTATGACAATGAGAAATCCGACATTCATTTCTGATTTGTAGACTTTAACTTTTTTGGTTATTATTATTATTATTATTATTATTACTTAATGGCAGATTTAACAATAGTAAAATCTAATTTATTTAGCTTTGTGTTTTTGGGAGTTTCCAGCTTTTATGAGTCATGTAGCATTTGTGCTTTCATCTGAAAACCAACACTGAAATGAGCAGTCAAGCAGCAATCTGCTGTTAAATCTAGATGAAACTGTTTTTACTGGGCAGATGTCACCACAGTCCTTGCAAGGCAGGTCCATTAGCTGAAGAACAGAAGAGGACATGTAATCCATGCGCACAGTTTACAAATTTGTTCACACGGATTTACACATCAAATGAAAGCACTTTTAAATTGTTAGTTAAATACTGACAAACCTTTAGTTCTGTGTAAGAAAAGTGTCTTAACATAAAGACCTTCAAGAGTTTCTGGACATAATGTTAGTTCCAAATCTAAACTTGATCATTTTTAATGAAGGTCTGTCTGATGATTAAATTTACCTCACCCAATGCAAGGATAGAAAATAATACATTAATCAGAGTAATGCTGTTTACTAGCTTTTCAGGTAATTTCCTCAAATGAACACACACAAACACGCACGCACGCACGCACACACGCACGCACACCAGTGGTTTACATGAAGTTCACACCTTGACGTAATAGTCAGCAGAAAGAGCACATGGAATCAGATCTCCACAGTTGCTGGGTCAGATGGTTAGCGTTGTGTGGTGTTTTGTGGAAGTATAATTGGAGTACATGCGATGCCAGCAAAGGACTCTGGGAAATGCAAATCCCTCTCCCACTCATCTCTCTCTGTGTTGTACACCTGAACGATGCTTGTGACGTTATTCAGGTGCCAGTTGTAGCCACCGACGATGTAGATCTTTCTGTCCAGTAAACAGCAGCCAGCCTCAGACTGCCCTGCTCTCATGGGACTGACGGTGGTCCAGTAGTCGTTCTCTGGATTGTAATACTCGACCGCCAGCACATCAAAACAGCGGTCCACATGGTCCATGCGACCACCTAAAGCATAAACCCGATCCCTGCTACTGATCATGGCATGCAGCACTCTGGGTTCATTCATGGGAGCTCTGAACTCCCAGTGGTCAGCTACCGGGTCATAGCAGTGAAAAGTTTTCTTGTCATCCAATGAGACGCCATAACCTCCTGAGATATATAGCTTTTCTCCACAGGGTGTCCCTGCATGACCCCAAATCCTGCGTTTTAATGGTTCCACATATGTCCACTCATTCTTCTTTGGGCAGTAACACTCTACGGATGCCAGACTGCCAGATCGATTGCGCCCTCCGGTGGCATACAGCTGTCCATGCAGCACGTTGAGCTGGAACTGGATTCGTGCCTCCTGCAAGGACTGGATACGCAGCCACTGGTTCAGGTGAGGGTCGTAGCGGAAACAGCTGTCTACTGCCCCCTCACCACTTCGGTACTGTAAGTGCTGTCCACCAACGACGTACACAAAGTTATCAAGCACGGCAACACAAGCATGGCTGCACCCTGTCTCCATCTCTGTCAGCTCTTTGAACTGGCGGGAGGCGATGTCAGGGAGGTAGTACACCTTGGTGCTTACGGTGCGATCATTGTCAGTGTAGGGCGTTCCACCAAACGTGATGAGTGAAATGACATCAGAACGAATGAGTGTCCGTGGGGACTGCATCTCATGCTGTCTGAAAGGAAGAATTTGGTAATTGAAGGCCTCGAGGAGATACTGGCGGCACAACACATCCTCCACCATGATGTCCACCGTCTGAACACTGTCCACCAGTTCAGACGAGTGCATGAGCGGGAAGCGCACATGGCAGAGGACACTGCTAGCTTGAGCCCGGCGAGACTCGTCATATTGGAGCCATCTGATGGCAGCGTGGAAGAGGTCAATCTCGCTACAGTTCTTCAGTTTGTTGCTCTGCAGGAAGAAGATGAGGCGCTCCATGGGAATGTGCAGAAAGTCCTCTTCCTCTGCAATTTGGAGGAAGTGGCGAAATGTGAAGGCGTCCACTGACTCCTTGAGGGAAGACAGGCTGAAAGTGGTGGCCATCTG
Organism: Scomber scombrus; assembly: GCF_963691925.1. Lineage (NCBI taxonomy): Eukaryota > Metazoa > Chordata > Actinopteri > Scombriformes > Scombridae > Scomber > Scomber scombrus. Next base: position 21,353,176 of record NC_084977.1, on the reverse strand, counting down.
GCCGATGTGCAGGCAGGTCTCCACACTCATTGCAGACTTGAGGAACTCCTCACAGAGATCCACAACAGGAACCATTTGGAGAAAGACAGCTGCTCCGAGGACATCCTGAATACAGTCCAGGTCTAAAGTGACTTCTGCACTGTAGGCAAAGTCAATGATATGCTTTAACCCTCGGGCGGACAAACCCCTCAGCTCAATGGTATCTTGATTTGACTCCCTCATGCCTCCTGTAAACATTGCTCTGCAACACAAGAACAAAACAGAAATTAAACAGATATTTTCATTATTCCATGTAGGTTTCCTTCTTTGTGGTGTCCATGGCAGTTGAGTGGAAAACCACCATCTAATGAAAACAAAGTGTAGACAAACTGTGTAGTACATCTGTCTACAGTTTTATACCATAAAAATCCCTAATTTACAGTATAGACAGAACATTTGTCTTCATCAAATTTCTTGACATTCTCCATGTGGAATACAACTTTCTCTTGAAGTTTTCATGATCAACAATATAAAGTTGCATCATTTGCATTTTCTTCCTTCCTTAACTTCCTCTTCCAACTAGACTGCTTTCAATATAATTCATCTGAGACTTGCGGATTACTCTGCACTCAGTGTAAATGGCTCTGAACAAGAGCATCAGCTAAGTGCTTTGAATTTAAAATGGAAATGGTTGACGAGAAGTCTTGTGATTCAGACTAACCTGAAGTAATCGCTACAGGCGGCCAGCACAGCTTTGTGGACCTGGAAGCGCTCCTCATTGATGGCCAGAACGACGTCAAGTAGTTGGCCCTGAGCCCGCAAGATTGACAAGCCCTGGAGGAGGGTGGCACTGTGGCTCGGGGCTGAGAATGTACAGCGCAGGGTGCTATTCTTGTTAGCCATACTGGAAGAAAAAAAAGGCCTTGTCACATTGAGTGAATCAAAGGATCAAACAGCCTTCTCAAATTAAACTTTCTCCAGATCCAGATTAATATTTGAATTGAATGTATGCTTCTAAAAGCTGTTATATTCCAGTCAGGCAGACTTTATAGCTCAAGAATATTAATATTTGACTTGTGTGTGGATATGTAGTGTCTGGTGTTAACTCAAGATCTCTTAAATCTCTGATGGAAATGTAATCTAATCTGCTACAGTAAACCAGGAGGAAATGCAATCACTCATCTACGGTGCCTACATTAGTGAGATAAAATCGGCACTCTGAAATAAAACAACAGTGCTATGAGTAGAAATGTTGTTTCTGCCATTAAGCACGCATTTCTGTACACAGAAACATCATTATAGCAAAAAGAAACATTATGCCATAAGAAGCAGGGCTGTGACTAACAATTATTTGCATTAATTAATTATCAGCAAATTATTTTCTCAATTTATTTATGCTTGGTCAATAACTTGTCTGAACAGATAAAAAATGCTCTTTTATATTGTCCAAAAGTCAATGTCTTAAAAATAGCTTGTTTTGTCCGATCAACAGTCTAGAACCCAATAATTATCGATTAACAACCACATTAAAGAAAAAAAAAAGCAGCGAATCCTCATAACTTGCTGTCAACGAGGGTTAGGGTTGGGGTCCTCACCTAAAGTCAAAACATTTCCAGAACTAAAACACAATGTGGAAGTAGAAATTACATCAGATAAGTGGGACTAGCAAAGAAGTCCCAGTTGTACTATAACAGCTGCCATATCAGTTTGTGTAAGTGCTTCTTCTACTGATAGGGCTGAACGATTTTGAAAAAAAAAATCTAATTGCAATTATTTTGACTGATATTGTAATTACAATATGATTTACCATATTAGAGGGAATGATAACATTTACATTATTATTCTCATTGAAAAACATACTAAAATGATTATGGTGTGACTTTTGTGGGGATCTGCACCAAACAAAGATGTTTTCTTAAGTCTGTAGAATTTAATGTTCGGCCAGGACATCTCCGCAACAGGACTATGCTTAAAATGGTATTTTGACAAACATTTCTCCTTTGACTAATATTGTGCCTCCTGCGATTTAATTGTTCAGCCCGATCAACTGACCTGCTTTGTTTAACGAGAGCCAAAAATGGCATCCAATCAAATATCGGGCAGATTACTAACAACCAAAGGGATGATCCCATAGTCCAACAATTTCAGTCCGGGGGGGAAATTAGGCCATGAAATATTAAATTACAAAAGGGCTGAAGGATGAAGCAATAAAGCATTCAGGATTGTGTGTACATGGGTCATCTCAACCACATTTCTGTTTACAGATGAAAACAGATATCATACTTTCAAGTCTTTCCAAAACTGCAGTTTTCAGATGAAAATGAAAACAAAACTCGCTCTTCTCTCATGTTAATTTTTATTTTGGTTGTTATCTCATTAGGAACTATTTATTTTTGCCAAATTTGATGATCTGAGTAAGTCACAGACATAAACTTTCAGAGTGGAGTCTGGTGTCTCAAGCGGCACATAAAGTACCATCCAAGAGGACAAAATCTGGGCTGAACTTCACATTTAGAAAGTACAAGGTCTTGACCAATAAAATGACTAGCTTGTCACAGGTACATTAATAGTTGCTCATATTTTGGCCAATAAGTGACGAGACACTACAGTTTATTTTTCTACTGTAAAATATCCAGTTACTACAAACAGTACCTGTTAAAAGTTTGCATACACTTGACTGGTACTGAATATTGGTCACACTTAGAGATTTTCAAGTATAGATATTACATTGATATTGTGATATGAGAGTAGATATAGTCTTATATTTTGGATATCATAGTATCGCTGAATTTCAATAAAGTGATGTAATTTTCTGAGCCTACCAGACCGTGGTATGACTCATATCCACATTACTGATGATTATTTATCAAAAATGTCATTTTGTCAACCTTTTGTGAACAATATAGATATGTCTATATTAAAATAGATAAGCAAAATATAAATAGAAACCTACAATACTGCTGCAATATAGATTTCCAGGTATTTGGTTAAAATATCATGATACTTGACTTTGTCCATATCACCCAGCCCAAATTTTAGAATCCTCCTTTTAGACAACATCAAATTGTTTTATATTCTACATGTAACATAGCTGATCAGCACATTTTATTTATTTATTTTTCAAATGTCTTAACCATTGGCCTTAAATATGTGTTGCATTTAATTTTAATCAATGATATAAAACTGACAGGTCAGAGCATGAAACTTTACAAATACTTTTCACTTTAAAAAAAAAAAAAGTTTGTTGAGTTAACTGTGTTCTTTTAAGCCCTTTTACAAACATTGTTGTGTGCAGCTGACTATAATGTTTTCCTGTTCATCATGACCGGTGACAGTATTGACTGAGCCATGACACTATTGACACACTCGTCAACACGGCAGCAGGCTACAACAGGAGCGTCTGCTTCTCTAACTTGACTCATGTTATGTGCTTATTTAATTTCCTCTGCAGGTCATGAACAGAAAGCAAAAGAAGTAAAGTAGAAGCCTGGAGGCCAAGAGCAAATCCTCGGTGTTTCCTGGACTCACACAGCGGCGTCGGGTCTCCAGCTGGGGGCTAAAGACACGGAGCTGCAGACGCTCTGTGCTGGGAACCACCGAGAAACCTGCCCGACCCCCTGGACACATCCACAGCCTCACCCCGACTCACTCACCTGCTCTGCGGCTGTTTCGATGCAAAATCCCCACCATCCGACTCCGCCATCTTCTAGCACAGAGCAATACGCATGGGGCATTTTCAGGAGTATTACCAGGAGGTCAGCGGCACAATTGGCCTCCTCATGGCGTTAAAAAAGTACGGACAAAGCCTGTTACCCAGGCATGAACTGAGAACAGCCGTCTCTTCCCACGTCTTGTGGCGATGACCTCTCCTAACTGGATGTTTGCCACCGGTCCTCCCGCTGCACTGACTGTTTTTGGCCACTGGGTGGCGCCACGGTCACATGTCCACAGGTATACTGGTTCCCATTTGAGGCTGACCAGTGGGTCTTAATGGGCAGTGTTGGGGAGTAACTAATTACAAGTAGCGGCGTAATCCGTTAAAGTTACGGAGATAAAATGTGTAGTTAAATTATAGTTACTTATGAAGATGTTTATGATTACAAAGGAGGTTACATCTGAAGTCAGACCTTTAAGATTTTGCTCAGGAGGAGCAAATTTAATATTTAACATGTTACTGAATACATGTAGGCCCTATTGCTGTTCTTAATCCTTTTAAATCAATTTGTTTTAATTAAATCATGACATGGGCTTATTTGGAGCACACATGGGCGTAAATGGTGTGACAGTACGAATTAATCCCATGCCAAACTTTTGACTTTTTTTCATAAAATATCTTAAAAATCTACATGGACTAATGAATGCATTTTCAAATGAGAGTTTGCTTAATAAGAAATGATCTCCCCTATCAGTATCCATGAAAAACACTCTAGCTTAGATTTTGGTGGGCTTAATGGGTACATTTACCCCAACAGTTGAAAAAAATTCATTAGAAAACATTTGAAAAGTAATCAAAAAGTAATCAGTTACGTTACTTTGATTAAGTAATTGAAAAAATGCTTAGTTATATTACTTATTGCATTTTAAATAAGGTAACTAGTCATCCATAACCTATTACATTTTAAAAGTAACTTTCCCAACCCTGTTAATGGACCCATCTCCATGGACCCATGGAACTATAATAAGTGTCTGTTACCCCCCCCCCCCCCCCCCCCCCCCCCCCCCCGCCCCCCCTCCCCCCAAAGAGGTATAATTATGACTTTAAAACCCATGAAATTGTATCTCAGTTTTATTGATTGTAGGGTAAACGGTGCAATGAAATGTGTTGGAGGAGAAAACATATCACTAAGCACTAGTCATGAAATATGTATGACCATCTCTGTTTGAGATACATGCATTTAAAAATTTACATTCAGGTGGTCCATGGCCTATTTGTGTCAGTTTAGTCCTTGACTTGAAAAAATTTGAAAACCAATGGTATAGTATAGTAAAAAGGCAATTCAGCTGGACTTTAATATACACACAGAGATAATACTGTGCTATGTGTTGATTTGTATTTCTTCACCACAAATCATCAGACATCCGCTTGCTCCCTGTGGTCAGGACAGATGATCTTAATCTTGATGTAGTGAGAGATAAAACATTGTAATGTGTCATGTGGTGTCAAAGTGGTATTCTTGTTGATTTCACTTTCCTCAATCAGGTCACAACCAAACAATACAGGCACCAGGAAAATTATGTTTTTTATACCGAGAAATTAAAGTGCAGTGTAGTGAAAAATGTGGTACGCCTGTCATCACTTTTAACCAGTCCACATGACATGTTCTAGTTTGAACAAGGTAGCACGAAACACCACAAGAGCCTCTTTGGTAATGACTAATCTGGCATTTCATCATGAGAAACTTTTTTAAGGTCATTGTTTTTTATGACCACTTCCTGTCACATGTTCACCTTTTGACAGGTTCACATTTGTGGTGCTCAGCCATCACATCCACTGCTTTTTTACTTTGCAGTTTCCTTGCAGGTTTCGATTTACTACCACTGTGCCAACACTACATGTATTTTTATTAGCATGTTGCAGAAAAATAGCACACAATAGGAGTCTACAGCCATTTCTGACAGCTCTGTGATGCTTTAAAGTTTATTGTAGAACCAGTTAAAAGGTCTTAAATTTGTTTTTGATCATCAACAGTTGCGATGAAGTGAATGTAATAATTGGCCAAAGAGTTGTGCCATAATAATAAACAAGGTCAAATAATACTAATAAACATAAATTATTCAGGTCATATGCTTCTACTCTTGAATAATTGGTCATATATACCTTTTTTAAACTTAAAATAGAGTCCTTGATTTGAATATATTTTATTATTATTACTACATGAGAGATTGTTTTTTTTGTTCATGTATAATATATCCAGATTTTTTAGTCTAATATCAGCATTTGCTAACATGCAGAGTAGCACCTTACACATTGTACAGCTTTTGAAGGTTTGATCACAAACCAAAAGGAAAAATGAAAAGTTATGGCATCACAAAAGTTAAAAAACAAAACGAATAGCACCAGAAAGTCTTGAGAGCACCAATGTCAGCAGGTTTCATCCTCTGAGTACCACGAATGTCTGTACAAAATGAAGTTCATGTCAATCCATCAGATGTTATTGAGATATTTCAGTCTTGACCAAAGTGGTCCTGAAGATTATAAGAATTGTAAAAGTCTTAACAAATATTAACTATCCACAATAAAATTAAAAGGTTTAAACAACAACAAAAACAACAACAACAACAACAACAACAACAAAGGAACTGTTACTGCTTTTGTAAACTGGCCTCTGTATGTAAAGAAATGTACGTCACTATCTATAGTCATAAACACATCAATGTCAAATAGGAAATACATATTTCCCTCATTACAAGAAGTTCTTTAGACACCTAATGTTTAAAAAGACAAAATTGAGTCATCCAGTCTTTGGTATTAGTCAACCAACATATCAGCCCTGTTACGTTTGTGCAGTGGAAGAACCTTCAGTTAATCCATTTTCAGGGGAGTCTGTCTTCACGTCAAACACCAGTCCTCTTTTGTATATCAGTAGGGTGATCTCATCCATCTGTTCCATGTCTGTCATTTCTTCTTCTCTGGAGCTCCCCGGTGCCTCTTCTGTAGAGCCAGGACTGAAACACTCGTCACTGGTCCCCTCGAACATCCATGAATCACCCCTCTCATCCTCCCCATCCTCGTCAGTATTGTCATCCCATTCCAGGACAGTGGTCTCCTCTGCGTCCTCCAGGACAGTCTTGCGCTCTGGATGCAGCTGGTGCATCGTCAGCTCACACACCTCCTCTTCCTTCTCCAGCCTCTCCTGTTGTACAGCAGGTCACATTAGAACAATAAGAGAGAACAATACGATTCAGGTTTCAAAACTTTATCAATATATGCACAGAGAACAAACAATGAAACTCTTAACATGCTGCCTTTCTTGACTGCCACCAACTGTAAATAATATAAATAATTAAAGGAATAGTTTGACATTTTGGAAAATAAGCTTACTCTCATATCTGCAACGTTAATATGAAACTAGTCTCATTATCACCCTAAGGTTGCCAGGCAAACAGCTGGGGCTCAATGAATTTACAGGACCTGGCCAAAAAATGTTTGTGTGCATGCTTTAACACTGTACAGATTACACAAACTAGATGTAGCATGTTAAGAAGTTCTAGTAGGTGGATTTTTTTTACCCTCAGATGGTGCCAAGCTATAGGTTTCCTGTCTTTTGGCTAAGTTTAGCAAAGCTAACTGCCTCTGGCACTAGTTTCTTCTTTACCATACAGACACAAGAGTGGCATTACTCTTCTCATTTACAATTACATCACAATAAGAATGTTCAGTTTCCTTAGTTGAAACACATAAGTTATAATCAACTTAGCTCTGATCAACTAGATTGCTTGGATGTCAACATTTTAAGAAGTTGTGTCTATTCCATGTATTTTTACATTTACCCTATAAAAAGAACTGCTAAACATTTGAGTTTTTTCACAGAACAGGGGTAAGCTTTTTTTTGAAGAAAAAAATCACACTTCTCCAGAACAGACACGCATTGGCTGCACAGATTTACTGTACACCGTGTTTACTGGGTCCGAGAGTTCTTCTTTGTGGTAAAATTAGAGGTTTGTGGCTGTCTCACATCCTACTCTAGCAACTTCATTAGGGACTTTCCTTTGTTTGATCTACTTCCCTGGGAAAAAAAATACGTGTGATACATAGATTAGCATCAACTGCCACCTTTGTCTTTGTTTTACTATTTAAATTACTGTACTTAAGCCTCCACATACCCACCACACACACATTAACCGACACACAACATATATACACAACGCATCTGCTACTTCATTCACAACATAAACTCAGGATGTTGCCGTTGTTGGTGCCCATTTTGCTCTGACTTTTTGCTGTGTTCCACTTCTATCATTTTTCAGCTGTTAAAGACGGTGTAAAGTGAATTCAGACATTTTCTTCTAAACACATTAAATAGGTCATAAATGTATTTCTAAAAAAGGTGTAAAAAGCAAACCATTTAGATTTGAATTGTGGAGCTAGGCTTCACAAACTGTGTTTCAAGATTTCTGTGTTCAGGATTTAGTGGGCGGGTCTGAAAATCACAGCTGCGTTAAACCCGCCCCTGCTGCTGTAGGTATAAATACATTCAGCGCACACTACTACTACTACTACAGTAGTTAGCAGTGCTAGCTGCCGAGCTAGCCGACGGGCTAGCAGCTAAGTTAGCAGCAGCAAAGCTATCAGACGTAGCGTCCATGTTTCTGGTAGAGGTGGTGACTTTGATTGACAGGGGACACTTGGTAGGGGGCGGGGTTTCAGCGAACTCGGCAGGCACTCCCACAGCGTTTGGGAGCAGAGAAAGAGGCTGGTTTTTACGTTTTTACACACATTTGAAGCCTAATTTCATACATTTGGCGATTTTTTTAAACATTTAAATTTGGCAGGGTGGTTAACAACCACACTTTTCTGTGGTAGCCTATGTCAAACTCAGAACACATTTATTCTTAATTTACAAAGACTTTAAATATGCCGTATGAGTTGCTGGCATTGGTAATCATTGCTATAAAAAAGATATTAGCACAATGACCTCAAATAAACAATAACACAAGAAGAAAAGACTGTCAACCTCAGTTTGGCCCCAACTGTATTTAGAGACAAATCTGCTGATTGCTATATGGCAAAAAATAGTGACAAATGCACATTTCCCTGAACAGAGTTTCTGATGATATTGTGCAAAACTTACAGTCTCTATTTAACTATTGTTTGCTGTAATCATGCACAGGTATTATGATTGGTTTGATGATATTCTGACGATGCAAACATAGTAGCCTACACATCTCCTGCGTGACTAGTTTGAAATATTTATAATGCAAATGGAGTCTTACACCTGATTTGGTGTTTTTGTTTTATGCTCAAACTTTTTTGAATTGAGTGCTGTGGGTGGAGTCAAAGAAAAAATTCTCGCTATGTTAAAAAATGTTGTACCTTCATATCGTCTAGAAGTGTGAACAGAGTCCACGTCATTGGCAAAAAGGGTTAAAACCCTAAATCTGTCTGAAGTTTGCTCAACAGCAAACTTTATAGTACATAAATGACTTAAAGTCATGTCTCATCTGTAATTTTCCAAAATGGCACAAAAACTCCCCCCCCATGCAAAAGAGTTTCAAACCCAGGTCCTTATTGAGATTTACCTGACTCTCTGGCTGATGGGTGGTGAAATCTAAAATGACCGGTGTTGGCACAGGAGGGAAGATCATGTTTTTGATTCTGAGTATTAGAAAAGAACAGAAACTGTTAAAAAATGAGCCATCCAGGAGGAACACATGATTTGAAGACTGCAGATGAACAGCTGTTCAAGAAACCAAGTTCCTTAAAGCCACTGTGGTACGTGTGGTCATTTTGTCTGTAAAACTGAGGTGATGGAGGGTGTTTCATTTTTCAACCAACAGAAACTATGTAACTTTTGAAAGAAGAAATGACTCAATCCTTTGAGAAAATACAAGCTTAATTCAACAGGCAACAAAAAGCACCCTTTCTCAAAATGCAATACAATGAAAAGTTCTGCTGCTACAGCCTTAGTTATTTCCGGTAAGACCACTATGGTGGTTAATGTTAACTAATTTGAAATATTGTTGTGTAACTGACCGCACTAAGTCTGCTTGCTTACTGCACTGAAAAACAAAAAAAGAAAAGAACTAGATCAAGTTATGGCTGAAAAGACGGAATCAGCGTGGCTTATATAATTAGCAGCGTGAGTTGTAAATAAAGTTTTATTGTTAGACTCATGTGGGGCTAGTACAAGCTACTGTTACAAGCTAACATTATTGGTATTTTGTACACAGGTGAAGGAGGGAGTGAAACAAGGCTGTTGGCAGCCATGTTTCTGTTCTACACAAGTTTTAATCGCTGTTCCTTTCACACTACAATACTTCAAGTCGTTAACATCAAACTTGTTGCAAAGGTTATTCCACGTGTTGTTCACCTTGTCTCCTGACTTTGATTTTCGATTGGATTCGAGCTCAAACATGTAGTTGAGAAGTTTGAAGACTGAGAAAAGAAGTGAAACCCTACTATAGTTTACTGATGTAGCCTTCTGAGCTGTGGAAGTCTGCAGAAAGGCCGCTTCCTGAAGCTAACCAATCAGAACAGAGTGGGCTTTGATGAGAAAGGAGCCAAAACGTCCTGTTTCAGATAGAGGCTGAACTAAGTGGCTGCATAAAGGGCCAGTATAAGATAAATAACAAGGTTTTCTGAACTGTAAATAATGCTAAGATATTCCATTAGAGCCCCAGAACATGAATATTCACCTGAGAATTTGCACAATATGTCCCCTTTAAGCTTCATTTGCCACAGTAACCAATCAGTTGTTAAAATGTCCACATTCATACATTCTGTAGTTTGTAGGCTTATTATTAGTTTTATCCAAAATTATAAAAATGCTTAAAGCAGGGCTCACCCACCTTTTTAAGACGAAGGTGCACATTATTGACAATAAAAAGAACATAAAGAGCAATCCGAGACTTAACCACACTATAATTTAGGGAGAAAAAAGAAGATAGGGAAAAATTAGTTCGCAGCAATGTTTTGGAAAAAACTGCTCCACTGATTTGTACATATTGTAACTTCATGGCAAACTACAAATATGCTTCAACACAAGAGTACATTGAGTCTGATACAGTACCATTCAGAGGCGTCTCTGGCCGTGTGGTGATAGTTACTGTGGCTGTTAATCCTTCTCCCTTTCGTGTCACACCAGCAAGGCTGATGTTGTATTTTGTTCCCGGTGTCAAGTTTTCCAGGTGGTGTGAGGTGAGTGAGTCTGATATGTTATGGCACTCACCTGAAATTATATGAGATGTGGGAAGAATTCTAATATATACTGAAAGTTATTGTCATTTTTAAGTTGAGTATCAAAAGTTGTTGGAATATTATATATTTGCAATAATACAAGAAGCTATACATGAGAAAATATGCACTTTTCCCTTCAGGTCTACAAAACCTTTGGCTTTGTGAGATAAACAAAAGGATGCAGGTAAGTAATAAAAAGTGATTTTCACACCTTCCTGCTTGTCCTGTGAGCTGATTTGCACACTGCAAAGTATGTAGTGTGTGAGGAACCCTCGCTGGTTCGCAAAGGGAATTGCTTTCCAAGACAGTTCAGCAGAACTGTATGTTTCGTTAAACGCAATAAAGTCCTGGGGTGCTCTGTCTGGAACTTAAGAGGATAATACAAATGTAGGGTCATTTTACAGTATGTGACGACAAACTTGGATATGATTTATTACCTTGATGCACCAATCGGCATCTTTTATTGAATACATTGGGTTCTGGAAAAATGTGCCTCACCTGGCCAGCATACAAGAATGCTAACAGTGACAATGATAACATGCTGGTATTTATCAGGGATAATGTTTATCCTGTTCACTATCTTATGGCGCTTTTCCACTATACAGTTCTAGCACTACTCGGCTCGACTCGGCTCAACTCGACTCGACACGGTTATAGGACAGACCTTTTCCATTACAAAAAAGTACCTACTCAACGTGGGCGGGGTCGTCATAACACGGCTCCGCGAAACTGCAGTGACTTCGTTTTATACGCGACACAAAACACATAAACAGTGGAGGACATTGAGGCAGTGGTGTACTTGCTGCTGTTTGTGGCTTTTTGTCACACACAAAGCAAGAAAATAGCTCTAATGTTATTGCCGGTATTTAAAAATGCCGGGTTTGATTCTTGTGTGGGACGGCTCATGACTCTTCCAGCGACAACTCTTCTGACCAATCAGTGGCTGGCAGTCTGTTGACGTCACATTTAGTATCGGCTCGGCTCGGCACCAGAGCAGGTACTAAAAAAGTACCAGGTACCATGTACTATCCCTAGTGGAAACGCAAAAAAAACCGAGTCGAGTCGAATCGTGCTGGAACTGTGTAGTGGAAAAGCGCCATTCGTTTATTATATAAGCCTGCTACCCAACCTTTTAAAATTATGGATGCAGAGTAACCTAATTGAAAAGACACTTACCACCCTCTTCTTTATAAAAAAGGCACATTTTAACTGTCTTTGGTTTCCTTTTCAAACATCTGTGTTCGAAGTAAAGGTAGCGTACATATGCCTTCATGTCTGTAACCGAAACAGAAAGAAAGTCCAACTGATTTATAGCTTGCCTTGTACAGAAAATATTTATTTTAAAAGATGTCAAAACATTAAAAGAACAATGTAAGATCTATTTTATTATCTTCATCATAGTGGTAAAAAAAACAAAATAATTGTAAAAAATAATGTCTTTTGTACCTGTATGTCTTAAACCATCAATGAAATTTGGTGCAAAATTAGGCCAAGGATTAGTGTTGAAGCGTAATCAAACTGTTCATCTCTTTTGTACTTTGCTCTCCGTAGAGTAGAGGGTATAAATTTGTATGAACTTACTTTCTCTTATGTGCTTCTGTCCTTTGCCTTTCTTCTTTGTTATCACATTTTTTGGTCTCGGATCGCCATCTTGAAGTTCGTACCACTCAAGGCAAACTGTGTTATTTAATTTTTCATTCAGTAATGTTTTATCACAGGCTGCCAGGAACAAAATAAATAACAGCCATTAATTAAGTAATAAAAAAATTAATTAAGGATAAATATGCATATGTGACACACTTAAGCACAAATACACTGTGGCTTACTTTTTAAATCTGTTGCAGGTTCGGCTGGCACTTGTATGACTGCTGGAGGAGAAAGTCCTGCTGCATTTCTGGCAATAATAGTGATGTTGACAGCTGAGTACGACACATAAGTAGTGTAATCATTCGTGCCGGAGAGATCTCTCTTCCTCTTCCTCCCACGAGGACAAGGACATCCACGAGAAGAATGAGTGTCGCTTAAGCTGTAATTCACTCCTCTCACTGCTGCTGCATGTGGCACTGGCTGAGGAGCAGAATTGAGTGCAATTACAACAAACATAGCTAAAGGAAGTAAGTAAACAAAGAAATATAAATTTAATCAACCAAAATTGGATCAGCCCTGCCACAGTAAGTGTTGGATAGTCACTAATTGTGTCTAGTTTGGTGGCTAGCAGTTAGGTGGGATCTTAGAGCTCGTTTACTGTAAACAGCGGCCTGTTGTGGCCGAAAGTGAGAGCGGTGAGAATGAACCAAAACAATAAAGCTACAGGCCGGACAATTAAACAATGGGCCAAAACTTGAGGTTAAGCCTTTACAAAACCGAGAAGAGTTACAGAGTCTGGGGAGAATTCTCTGTAGGTTGCTATGAGCGAATACTCTCACATTACACATTATTAGGGACCGAGCCGAAAGGCAAGAGGGCGAGGACTCCAGAGGAGTCCTGCCCTTGCCTGGAGGCAAGGACCCTATTGAATTTGTATCGTTTTTTAAATTTTTTTTTATTATTATTATTATTATTATTATTCTATCGACACTTTGCGCCTTAATTTGACCCCCTAAACCTGCTCCAAAACTCACCAAATTCGGAACGCACATCAGGTCTGGCGAAAAATTCGATAAAATGGAAAAACAAACCCAAGAGTGCCAAAATTGGCTCTCTAGCGCCACCTAGAAACAGTAAAACGGCCACTACGCCTGATAGGAATTAAATTATTGTTATTGTAAAAATATTGATTATAGCTAAAGTGGTAGACCAAAAGACTGGCACACCATTTAAGAGAATGAGAGAATGAGTTGTATGTCCCAGGTTAAGTAACTTGAACCAGTGATGTTAAAGGTTAAAGGTTAAATTTCTTTAGATAGTGCTGAAAGATAGTTGAATAATGCTTAAAATGAGCACATGCTGCTTCCTATGCAATTCAAAATTTTTCATGAATTGTCTAAAAAAAAGTAGCTACCAAATAGACATACTGATTGTGCAATTGGATAAATTCCTCAGGTTTGTTTAGTTTGGTTTCTTAAAAGGTCTATTTTAATCATGACTTTGGTAATTCGTATAAAAGTTATTGTAGTGATCATGACAAAAGTTCCCTTACTTCCTAAACCTAACTATTCTCTGTTTTGGTGCCTAAAAGCAACAAAACATTAACCAAAGCACTGTCAAGATCATAGAACATTTTTATTTTTGAAAATGTCGTATTGTTGAAAGTGGCGTCGGATCAGAAAACACAAATTTGTTGTTATGGAGGGCATGGGTTTTCTCGTTTGAATAGGATTTGTTGCACATTATGGGACAATGTCAATATATGGCCGTGGAAATTGTAGTCACTGTAATCTAGACCCACCTTTGTGTAATTTTTTGGGCAGTTTTCATTTTACTGGCTTACCTTCCAAGTTAGCGTCAGCGTGCGGGTGCCTTTTGAAATTTTTTTTGTCATAGTAACTTTGGGCTGCTCAAGCTCTGCAGTAAAAACACAAATATTAGTGAGCAAGCTATTTCATTTTTCATTTGGGTAAAAATGGTTTCTTTAAAAACTGATTTTGCACCTAGCTTGATCCTCTTAATCTCCCTTCTACAACTATGAAAGTATGTTTTTAGAGTGGAACTAAATTTGACATATTTCAGTAAAGGTGAATTTGTTCACATCTTGCCATCTGCAAAGACAGGAAAGAAGCACCTGTATAAATTTTGAGGAATCAAAACCTCAGAAATGTAATAAAGTCTTAAGTGTTACAATAGGATTGGTAAAGACACATATTTCTGCCATTCAAAACAAGATATATATTTTATTCAACCACACAGATAATATGACCATGACTTCACCTGCAGGTACAATCACTGTAGACCAGTCACTCCACAGCGGGTTAAGGACCAGTATGGGCTGATGTCTGATCTGAACCTGGTAAGCTGTACTTTTTAAGAGATTCGCAACAATTACCTGGACTGTTAAGAAAAAAGAGAGAGTAAGACTTTTCATAAGTTAGATATTTTAGGTTTGTGTTATTTTTCCTCCTCAATTGTACATTAATAACACACTGAAATAATTTGTTTCACCTCAGTTGTAACCAAACCCAACAGTGACATACTGCCAGTACACCTTTATATTACTACAGCCACGTGAGAAGTTAAAGGTGCAGTGTGTAGAATTTAGTGGCATTTGGCAGAATGGATTTGGCAGATATGGAATATAATACTCATAAGTATACAGTAAGTAGTTTGAATTACTGTATGATCACCTAAAAATAACTAATAAAAATAATAATTACCATACTACCATGCTCACATTTCTCTACATTAAGAAAGCTCTGTTGGACCAGAGTAGCAGTGGAGAGAGCTGTCAGTCATTGCGAAGAGGAACGTGACAGTAAAAATGAAAAAAAAATTTACTACTAGTGAAGAGTGGACAATAGTTTCAGAAGTAGAAGCCTGGAAAGGCAGATTTGGCTAGTAAATATGTTATGGGCAAAACCAATGGAGCCTGCGTGTGAATCCTGTATAAAGCCTTCATACCTGTTGCATCACTACTACACAGTATATCTGTAACAGAATAAAAAGTTGGTAAATGTGTTGATCTGTGGAAGTGATCTAAATAAATTGCTTCTGCTGCACAATGTGCTCCCTGAGCCATGACTGAGCAGCGAAGTAAAGAGAACAGGCTGCTGCTTAAGTTTCTACATATGTCCCAGCCAAGTCTGCTGGTAGAAATGAATCGATTGACATTTCAGCTTGGTTTCAGCCCTGACAAGGCTCTCGGCAAGGCTGTCTATCGCCAGTGGAAAAACGTAAAGACAATTCAATGCTACCTGCCCTGTGTAAAGGTTATTAAAGATACTAGAGCAGACTACGAAAGCAGTCTAACTAGTGTTATTAGTGTATACTGTGTGTGTAATTAGTAGTTTTGTTGTGTAGTGTTACATACAAACGTAATTTCTAAGGGACAGTTTGCTGAGACACAAAGGTGAAGAAATGATTTTAAATATAGCAAAACAAATAGCCTAAGATATGATAAGATGCAGGTAAAATGATCTGATATCACATGGTGATATCTAGGCTATGTTTCTGAATATGGGTCTTAACATGGAAATAATCAGTTTTTTAAACAACTTTTAAAATATACTCTGCATTAAGCACTTTGTGAACAGGACATTTCTAATAGATTAATAATTTTCTTTATATTTATGATGATGAATTAATAACTAAATTGTTTATTATTAGCAATTTTACACTTTTAAATGTTGGATATTTAAATTGTGGTTGTAATGTACTGTTTATATGGAATAAGTATTGACTATATCATTAAGACAGTGAGACATTTATTGTTTGTGCGTAAACATGGTATAAGGCTGTTCTAAATTTGATCACAGAGTAAGATTTGTCCTTAAAACATTTGTAGGCCCATCATGTTTTTGTGACCTTAGAATGGGCCCTTCCTATCTACAAAGTCAATGAGTCCTCTTGCAAAGAAGCTGCCATGTTTCTACAGTAGCCCAGAACCGACAATCCAAACATTAGCTCTAAAGAGGGCCTTTTTATGTTTTTTGTGAGTTTTGTGGCCACTGTAAATTATCCTACACGCTTGGAAGAGGAGTTTGAGATAAAATGTATCCATTTGGTTGCAAGCTGCACCCTCATGGCTAGATGCCACTAAATCTTACATACTTTAAACCAGTGAACAACAGCAAAAACATAATTTCAGCTCCCGTTAACAATGATAATATTATGTTTGTTTGTTTTTCAAATTTTCAACAAATTATATAAAAAGATCAAAGCCAACAATAATGCTAACAAGATATTCCTTTGTGAAAATGTACAAAACCACTGATGTGATCATTCAGTGTATATCAGGAATATATCATTTAAGACATTAGAGTACTTACGGGTCTTCGTAGTGGTATTAGTTTTTTTCTGTAACAGCAATGTGGATAAAAGATTAAAATGATTATTTAACATTTATTAACAATTTAACATTTCCATCAGCCACAATAGACTTTTAAATAGATTTGATAACAAATCTCAGTTATGCCTCACTTTTCCCCATGATTCTGTGGAGTGATTATCTGGTCGAAACCAGACCTCAGCTAAAGCCGGATACTTCTCTGCAGCCGTCCAGGTCAAGCTGAGGTTGTTTTTTATCCAGGACACTGAAATATTTTGTGGTGCTTGATACTTAACTATTGAGGAAAAGCAAAACATTTCATGTGTAATGTTGATTATGATTATGTATGCTGAATACATTTGTGTTAATCTCGTACGTTGTGTAAAATCAGAGGAACATCAAGTACCTGTGTCTGTGAGTTTAATGGGCATCTTGAGTGAGCTGCAGCTGGAGTTTCCTACATGAGCTTCCACCCAAATATGGTGGACAAGGTGAAATTTAGTCAGCCGTTCCTCAAGGACTTCATACCAGGTCTCTTTAATCGGCGGAGATTTTGTCTCACTACGGATGAATATGTAGAGCTATAATTGCAGTGAAAACAGCAAAGAAAGCATCTCACAAATCCTCAGACTAGTAAATTGAAAATGCAAAACTCAAGGGCAACAGCTACACACATCCACAAAATATTACAAAGAACATAAATCATTGGATCATTGGATTATTGGTCACCACTTCAAAGTATTGCAACTCCATCACTGAACGATACTCACTTAAGGTGAAGTTCAAACGTCACATTGCTCTCAGTCATGTTCATGCTCCATTCACACAAGTAAACACTGTCCTTAGCGTATCTTTTGAAGCACTGAGGACTTGAAGGAGCCTCACATGTCGACCCTTCAGAGAAAAACAATAATAAATCCTTATTTTACTGAGTTACTGCGGAAAAAACAAAGACTGCTTCTAAAAGGGGCACAAAGAAAAATCTACTAAGTACTACAGTTTACTTATTTTATTTAACCTCTTAAATTGTTTATACAGTTTTAAATGTTTCCTCATTTTCTCATTTTATTTTATTTTACACTGGGGATTACTTTATAATGTGCCTTACATTGTCTCAAACATGTATTCTTACAAAGTCAGAGGTTTGGGGTTCAGTCCATTAGTCTAAGCACTCAACCTCCAACCTGACAAAACAGACATCCTATTTGTTAACAACTAACATGTAAAATATCGGTTTATAAAAATCTATAAAGGCTTTCACTTCGGTGACGCTGCACAGAGCAACGCAGTATGTATGCCGACTCTTAGAGGAAACCACATGATGCAGATAAGCAAACCAACATTTTGTGGCTTATGTTACACTTTTACTGTCAAAGTTTTGTTATTTTCATATGTCTGATAAGTATCCTGTACTGTCTGGTGATATGATCAGGTAGAGGTTAAAAGAAAACCAACAGGTCGATAAAGGCTAGATAACAAAGAAAAAACATAGAAGGGTTTAATATTTATTTACCTTTCCTGATCGTTGTAAGGAACATAAATATGGCAGTGTATCCATGTAGAGAACTCCAGCGCTTCAAACTTTCCATGATGTATAGTGGAAAGTCTAAAATGACCAATATTCTTCAGTGTGAAAGTCCATGTATTCAACCTGACTTCATGTAACTCAGTTGTCTTTCTCAGAAATGTCAGAGAGGTTTCATGTCTTCAGGGCTATATGAGCTGCAGCAAACCACAGTGCAGGGGCGGGGTGAGGTTGCATTTGACATACTGCCAGACAGAGACAATAGCAATTCTGAGAGCGACAACTCTTTGAAGTCCTCTTGTCATTTTTTTTTGTTTAATGTTCATTTCCCTACAACTGCTTTTGTTTGATTCATGCTCATATACCTGAAGAACGTGCGTGACCGAAACGTTGTATTAAAGTATCTTTATTGAGCAAGTGACGACAATGTGTGGGTCACCTCTTTTTTTAATGGTGATTCAATCTTGCCATCAAAGAAAAACTAGAGGAAACTCTGGAAGCTACTATGACAGAATATCATAAATATGTATGTTTACTGCTATGTGACGTTGCATCACACAAGCAGTTGGAGTAGGAGGGGAAAATTGCTTATACCTATACTGATGGGTAAGGTTGTGTTAAACAACTTCATTTGTTGGATCTCTGCATTCATTATTGAACTTTGTTGTGTTTATTTTGAACAGTGTTTGGAAGTAAGACATCACTAATGTGTTACAATAATGTGAGCACTCTCTTCTCTTTTGAATGGTGTAATTTAAGGGATTACAATTTGAAATTCAGTATTCCCAGTAATGCTCTGTTCAACAGTTTGGAGTTGGACATGTTTGCAGTCACATTTACATTTAAACAACCGGTAATCAGCTGAAATAATAAATATAGAAAAATTAACTGGGTAGGGATGCAGAAATGCTACCAATGACATAGAAGCTCCGGCAATCAGAAATGAGCAATCCAGTCTCATGGGAGTTGGTGAAACAGTCTTTAATTCTGTTCTGTTCTGTGGTTTTGGGTTTTCTAGTGGCATTAAGCTAGCTGTTGGTCGATTTAGCTGCAGTTTCCTCAGATAATAACCTTACAAAAACTCTGTACAAGTTTATTACTTGTAATACAACATGTATCAAATTTTATTGAAAACTATAACACGTAATAAACCAACAGTACTTCCAGCTCATGTTGTAATCCCGCACCTCAAACTCATCTTACATCCTCATTCTGTTCCTCATTTCCCATTTACATAAGTTACAGTTTCATACCAAAGCACTTACACTTTCATTTTGAAAAGGTGACTACTGAACATGCAGTAAGTCTTCTTTTGTTGACACCCAGTACCCATTTTGAATGCTTATTTCTCATATTTTGTGTACAGTGTATAATTTAGTTTTGGGCTCTCTTCCTCCTTGCCAGGTATGATCAGTTGGACCCCTTTTAAAACCTTATTTTATATTTTTTTATGAACATTTGTATATCAAGAATAAAATTCATGCGTCAAGCTCCCATGGTTTCTCAAATTCAACAACTGCAACTAAAAAAGTGACCCCCCTTTGAATATTCCTTGTTTCTGTTGCATTCAGAGGAACTAGCAAGAATATTACATTCATATTCTTGGTTAATTTTTGTGAAATCACAGTGTGTTAAAGAACAGGACGTCTGTTAAAAATATGCTACTATACCGAAAGTAGAAATGTAAGATGAGAATGCTCAAAGAAATATAATAAAACATAAGAAGATACTGCATTAAAGCGAAAAAACTAGTACTGTAGGTGAAATAATCTGTTATAAAGCCAGCTAGCATCTCACACAGACCACACAAATATATATTCAGTTCAGACTTTACTATGGACATAGCTCATGGAAGTCTATATCAAAATGAAATACAAAAAGAAATGATAAATAAACAAACAATATCTAAATAAACAAACAAAAAAGTTATTCCACAATGATGGTGGGTGGGTACACCAACAGTAATAAACTGTGCTGTGGCTTCTTGGAGCTTTAAGCAGCAGCCTTATACTTTCATTATAAGTCACTGTGAGTCTCTGCATGCTGCCTTTTCTGTAGTAATGCCACAGGTGGGCAGTATAGAGTGGCAGTGTAAAGCTTTAAAAAGAGAGTCACTGAACACACTGAATTTATGAGCCATCATGTTTGCTTGTGCATACAACTTTCAACACTGTCTACAAATGTCCTTATCATCTGATAGTTGGTTATGTAATGGGCTAAATATTTAGCCTCATAACATACTTTAATGGCAAAGCCAGACAGGAACAAGCAAGGACAACGTAGGCTCCTTCTCTTTGGTTTTATGAAATAGCTGTGGCCATCACACATCTGCCCGGTCCATACATGTGTCTCCAAATTGAGAGAATGGCTGTGCACAATTAACACGAGTCACAGTAGCTTAATCCTCTTATGTGGCACAGGGATCTGATTATGCTTCTCTTTATAGCACACATGATGTTACACACACATCCCTCGCTTAAACAGTGAAATAATTGTGAACAAAGAGACCATGCTCAGGATAAGTCCATCACCATCAAAGTTGTGGATACATATATTAAGAATTGTTATTCTGGAGCAGATTATTTTATGGATTTTTCTGTTTTTCTGCTTAAATTGATTACTATTTGCAGTACTGCCATTTCTGCACACATGGAACTTATCTAATCACTTAAATAAATAGGGAAAGTTAAAAATTACAGAAAGTATATAATAATGAAAAGTTGATATGATACCACAGTCGCCTTAGTGCAATATGTGTATTTTTATACATGAACAGACATGTCAGTATTTTGTGAACCCTAAATTCAATGCAAATACACAACAAATGTATTTGTGTAAAGGTTAATCATGGAGGTAAACCGTTCCCTCTCAAATTCATTTAAAGGTTCACTTCACCCAAGTTACCAAACAATTGAATAAATTCAAGTAAAAATGTTCTCATTTGTCACTCGTAATATGATTTGCTCCATGTTACATGTGTTAACACAAGTTGTCCAACAGATGGCAGGAAAGATGTTTCTGTGGGTTTGTGGTGTTTGGGAGGGTCTGAGTCAGAATTTATCAAATTGAAAGTTTCTAAAAATGACTTATAATAAGAAATATTTAAAATATTGGATTGTAAATCAGGGGCTTAGAAAAATATGTCATACTAATGTCTGTTTATTTATATTTCTAAAATAATGAACACTTGGATGCAGATGTCTACCTTTAAACTTGTGGGGGGGGGGGGGGGGGGGGTTAAAAAGAGGACAGGTTGAAGTTGATGATTAAAATGATATCAGTTTAGCTCTTTGCTTTGTTTGATCCTTTTTTTTAAAGCTGTCAGGACTTCTTTATTTGTAATACCATATAATGTTGTCTTCGTACTGATGAAAACAGTATGGTCACTGTTGAAAATACTCTTCACATTGCCTCATATTATCTATCCATATATTTCTATTAATTTCAAAGTCTTTAAAATATAAATATCCATATTTATATCATCTTTCTAGTGTTTCAACTCTTTAAAAAAATCTAATCCAAACTCATATTTAATTCTAAACAGTGCTGCAGCTTTATGTCACCAGAGGGCAGTGTCACATACCACTGAGGAACACTTTATTTGAGGAATGAGCTCAACAAATGACATTTCCCTCTTCAGATAAACATTATTAACATATGCACAAACAGGAAGAATGTTTTTGTACTGCATCAGGAATGTTAGAGAAGTGGTATAGAGCACTGGTTCTCAAATTTTGGTCTGGGGGCCCCCAGGTGTCCCTTACAGGGTTGCAGGGTGTCACAAGCAGAAAGGGGAATAATTTATTATCACCATCCATAAGTAACACAATGACAAAATATATGACTATTTTGGTCATTAGTGTCATACATTAAAGAAAAATCTTATCAGATGGTGGACCATGGGACAAAATCTTATCAAATAGGGGTCAGTGGTCTAATTTGTGTCCGTTTAGGGGTTATTGATGTGAAGAAGTTTGAGAACCGCTGGTGAAAAGAGGCTGAAAATTCAAAATTCGTCCCTCCAAACAGTTAATCAGATGGGCACAGAAAATATTGTCTGAACTCACATTTTCACCCCAGAGTTCCAGCTTTTACCTTCTGATAGAGGAATCAGGTTTCCCAAGAGCAGACTGAGCTGTTATAAACATTCGTTCCTGCCCATGTCCACTGAGCTTCTCAACATTAACCTGTAATGTAGATGTGATCCATGAGGGTTGTGCACTGTGTCGCTTTTGTAAGTAGGTGTGTATGTGTATATGTGTACATTCAAACTGTTCAATTGTATGGAAGCCATGTGCTGTGAAGATGTTGTTCTTTTACTATGCAGTATATCTTACTTTTCACAGCAGAGATCCAACAGAAACATCTAGTAAATATGTCATTATCAACATGTTGCACACTGGGATAATAAAACAAGGTATTTTAATTTAATTTCCCTTTTTTTGGGATTATTACTTGTTATTTTTTGAGATGTAAGGTTTTTTAACCTTCTTTGCTGATGTGTTGTTGTCCAGAAGCCAGAAATTCAGTCATTAGTTTCAATTACTTGATTACTGGACATTGGTGAACTACCTTGTCAACCCCTTATATATAATGGTATGGTACAGATTTCTGCTTATTTAAAGTTGCTCTCTTTTTGACTTTACAGATCCAGGGTGTTATCATGATAGGCGTCCATGGGAGCTTTTTCAAATGGTGAAATAAGAATATTTATGACGGAGGGGAAAATTGCTGTACAACAGATAATGTAAATTTCCCTCGCTAACTTCTGAAACCTTTCCATTATTAAAATTAGAGCTCAGTTTTTCTCCTGATGTCAAGTGGAAAACAGGATCTCTGGGCTGACAGCACTGCAGTCTGTGGTAATTACGGTTACACACAAAGAGTTGATTCACAGATCACAAAATGTTTTGAGGAAATGTGGTTTGTTTCAATATTATAATTTATTATTAATATATACATATATTGGCAGCTAATGAGCATGCAACACTCCCTTTAGCTAATCCAACAATACCTTTAGCTAAATAAGTTATTGATCATAATAATGATGATTATATGTGTTATGTATATTATGTGATAATAGACAAAGAATCTGCATCCGATAGTCAGCTATAAATAAATTTAGTCATTATTTGTCAAGTAGAAGGAAATGGATCTGTAACGGCTCACTGAAACAGGTTGGGGCCTCAAACAGACAAAACAGATGAAAGGTAAAAGCAAATTTATGTTACAATTCAAAGCAAGTTTGACACCAGACAGGAAGTTAGAACAGGAAACCAAGTCCGAAGGGGCAAAGCAGTGGGGGGAAAAAAGTCCAAAAAGGCACTGAGTAGGTCATAACAGAGCAGGAAGAAACAAGAAGCAAGAAGGCTGGGACCCCACCAAGGGTTCTGTAGAAAAATCTAAGTGGTCACATCATGATTACATGGATGATACAATATAACTTAATGATGATAAAATAATAATATAATAATTTCAGGAGACATAAACATTCTACATTTGATTTAGGTTGAAAACACACTAAAATTATGACATACACAGAAATTATACTATTTATAAAAAGCTGCATGTTGTTTTCATATAAACAACTGTCATTGTCTGCATTCATAGATGCAAGTTGCAACACAGTTTTGGAAAAGCAAGGTCTAGTTTGTTTATGAGAAACCTCGATACAGTAGAGGTGGGTGTTACGTTGTGCAAAGTGCAGCCACATTAGTGCTTGTGACAGTGCAACAGTTAGAGCACAGCTACAAATAAAGTCAGTTTTCATCTCAAAGAAGTGGGAGGCAAGAGCGGTGCAGCAACGCATTCTTGAGTGATCATTTTCAGGGTTTCCTATCACTTTGTCTTTGTTTTATTATCATTTAGGGCTTCTGCTGCTACAAAAACTGAGCAGACCATTCAAATATTTCAGATGTCACAGAGGTCACCCTCCAATCCAAAATGGTTTTATTTTCACTTTCTTTGGATGTTTGAGCTTCACTGTGCAGGTGTATGTGTGGAGTTTAACACTGTCAAGACTGTTTTTTTGTGTTCACCTTAAGTATGATGAAAACACTTAAACCTTGAGTGCACATATACTGAGAGTTGACTTGACGTCTAGGTTATTTTGTTGGTTAAGACCACTGCTTTTGGTTCACAAGCAGCATTTGCTTCCTTTGACATCAGTGGAGATTCTTTGAACAAAAATGTACACACAAACTTGTAAAAACAATCATAGTGAAACTGTTAATCGGTGTGCTTGTGGAATAAGTCAAATGTGATGTATCACTTGTAAGCAATGTATTGTTTTCACAAGGCTATGTAATGTGTGTTCAATGCCCCTGCAGAGAGAATCTCTGGGACTGTAGTTGTTTAATGACAGAGCAAGGTAAATCTGGGTGTCATCTGCATAATTATGATAATTCATGTTAATCAACAATTATTTGACTGTTTAAAAACACTGTTAAAAAACAGGAACAAGGATTGAACCATGGGGAACTCCGCACCTCATGTTGGTCCTCTTGAGACAAAATAGTTCCTGTCCAGAAAATTGGACTTGGGCTACTTTAATACTGCAGCTGAGATCCCAACCCAGTTGTCCAGTCCGTCCAGTAGTATTGCATGGAAACCTTGTCTCCGAGATATTACATAAACAAATAAACATTACATATATAATTAAATTATTTTCCCAATGATTTTAGCTTGGCAAACGTAATCACTGCCTGGATTATGTTCACAAGTAAAACATTTTCCAATGAATTAATTTGAAGTTAAAACAATTACCATTTGCTGGTAGATAACGTTTCCAATCATTTTGCTTACAAAGGGAAGATAAGCATATTGGTTTGTAACTCATGATTTATGCGTTACTATTGTTAGACAAAGTTATTTAATGATTTAATATGTCTGCAAACTGCTGAAAAAACATTTGAAAGAAGCTTGTTGATTGAAAATCAAGACAGCAGTAAGGCATCTTAAGATGAAACACAGTTTGTTCAGGGTCTGTAGTCAATAGCATAAAATCCTTCCCTCTTTACCATATTCTATCCATGTGATTGTAGAGTTTGTTTGTTTTTGTTGTTGTTTTTTTGCATGACATTGAACTTTTAATGACTAATCTAATAGTTTGAATTTGATTACTAAGGAAGCCACTCATTGCATATAGCAGCCTTGCTACAATAAACCCAATATCTCTGACAAAAAATGTATGTAGGTGAATGAATGCATATGACCAATGTGAACAATGTTGAGTGTATCATGTGAGAAACTAACGTATTTAGGGTTTGAATACATATTTCCCTCCTGGGACACTGAAGACTATCTATCTACAAATCCATTAACATGCACAGCACAACTAACCATCCTCAGGGGTTTACCCTCTTCTACCTGAATGAGAGAAAATGACTGGCCACTCATAGCATGTGTCTTTTTTCCTTATGTGGGCTGTTTACCGAGTTTTACTTAGAAATGAAAGTGACTTTCTTGTTTTGCAGCACTGGCTGAAACCTCAACCAAAACGTTAACCCATTAAAGCTACTGTGAGCCACACTGCAGCAGGGCAGCCTTTTTGGGGGCTCTAGGTAAAATCGAAAGTACTTCAGTCTTTGCAGTGTTCATATCTAGGTTTCACTGTATTAAATGCCGAACTAGCGTCTGCACTTGAGACCATGTATGCAACCTCTGAAAGAAAACACTGTGTAGGTTACACGGAAAAAACAAATGGTGGGGTAATAGGTGATTTACGTACTTGTGCAAGCCACAGTGATACATTAAAATGAGTTTGTGGGTGGGAGCCCTGTAAGCATGGTGGATCAGTGCTGCATGAGTTTAATTATACTGAAGGCTTTGTGAGACCAGCCCAGGGTGGCAAAACCTGTGCCATAACACTATTTTGTACGATTATTTCTGCTTTCAGAGCTTCCCCAGAGAAATGTTTAAATAACTATGACATGGAGAAATGAAAGAGGAGCAGAAACACAGACACACTCGCAGACAACAGCAAAAGTGGACATCGACAGCTGCAATTCTAAGACATTTTATCCACAATTTAACAAGCTGGGCACGCAACTTAATTTTTTTTACAACTAAAATACACTGTGAAGCATGCACACTGCATTTCATTGCATTTTATACACTGCCTTGAAGATGCTGTCAAAACAAACAAGTATTTTCTCTTAATTACAGGACACTCAAAGTTCCAACACTGATGACCAAAAGTCATTATAAATAACATTGTATATCTAAAATAAACAAGTCAGTAGTATATGACAGAATGACAGGAAAAGAGAGACCCATGGCCACAATGCTTGGTAGTTTTCAGAATAAGGATTTATTTATTTTACAACAATAGAAGGTTTTTATAGCAGAGAAGACCCTCCAGTCTGTGTTTGATTGTGTGCCACTTTCACCAACTGTTTTAAAACACTCATCATAGTTTGGCTTGGTTGGTTATTTTTCTTCCTGAGTAATAACTGACATCCGGGATGAATAATCAACCTGTTTGTCACGCATCTGGTGAACAGATGTGTTGGGTGAGTTTAACAACATAATACAGTCCTAACACATTGAGAACTAAATCAATACTTTGTCTGACAGATCAAAACATCAATAAGCACCTGCCAAAAGAGAACTTCAGAGACCATGCAATGTATAATCGCAGTGAGATAGTGTCAGGAAGTTGTTGTATATGTAAAACTGGTTTCACAGCGTCAAACTGTCGCCAAACAGTAAATGGAAAAATCACAGTGATGACCTGTGAAGATACAGTACTGTTGAGCTGTTAGCAGATCTCTATCTACAAATAAAGTTTCAACTTGTTCCAAAGACTGTTTCATTTCAGTGATGAGTCTCAGTTTTGTGATAAAAATAGAGAAAAGGTCAATCGAAACTGTGATAAATAGCAACAAAAACAGAAACGTTAAAAAAAAGATGCTGGTAAAGATGTATCACTTCCTCACAAAAAGCCCCAAAAGACAAAAACTAAAATAATTACTTAGTCATAAATTTCACTACAGAAAAGTGCGATATTGGAGTCAGAGATAATAACAAAGGCAAAGCAAATGGCCAGAAATTCATTTTGAGAATAAACGAGTTTTTGAAGAACATGAAAATGAAACTTAACAAGTACAATACTACAATATTGTCAGTCATCTTTAGCTTTACTGTGGATTAAAGGATAAGACCAGCGTTATTCATTTTCCCTTCTTCTGGCTAATTTGTTCTTAATAAAGACATAAATCTTAAACTAGAAATCAGATTGAAGAAGGCTCAGTTATTTTCCAAAACATCACTTTTTTTGGTGGCAGATTAATGCATATTTGGTGCTCTAATGAATATTTACAGCAGCAGGATGCTGTATGTGACTCAAAATAAAATATTGTGTCTATCTTGATTTTTAAAAAAATGCAATGTTAGCATTTGTAACATATGTCATATTTGTACTGTTTCTACTTATTTACTGTTATGTTATAGACAATAAAGTTTCTTAAATCTTGAATATAGGAACATGTTGCCCTGTCCACCATAATGACTCTGATGACAACAAAGGAGGTCTATGGCACAGACAAATAAACTACAACAGGCTTTGCTTTGTTTCTTGTTAGCAGGATCAATTCATTGTTGGTTGTTGACAATAAAGAAATATATAGAATATCACCAGACTTTAAGGTTTTAGTCGACAGATGACTGAAGATTAAAAGTGAACAAAAACAGAACAAAATCATAATGTGTCACTGTACTGTTATCTGGGCCAGCTTATGGTTTGCCACCGCAGCTGTCAACAGCTGTCATCTCATGACCACTAAAAAACATGAAAAAAGTGACGCCCACACACTTCAGACCCCAGTGTCTCTGACATTACATTTCTTTCCTCACCAAATTCCTTTGTTTGTAATTTATAGCAAGGAACTTACAGGTGTAAAAGGAGCATTTATCTCATTTAGTTGAAATATATTTTATATATACAGTATAAGTCATCTTGCAAACCTTTACTCAAACCAAGAAAGACCAGCTAGTTTACATTTAGCCATGCATCACAATCGTCTTTTTTCTGGGAGATAGCTGACAGCAGCATATTCTGTATCATTTGGATTCATCTCCAAAACTGCTGAGGGTCTTTTGGGAAAGTCCAGGACACTGTAGACCAGCGTGGATGCAGGCACATTACTGGATGCTTCAACTGTTTCCTGCAAAGATAATTAAAGTCAGGCTGTGGTGTTAATGATGATGTTTTAAATGTTCACTTTGACATTAACATCTTTAAATGAGTTCTCACCTGTACTGTGTGTACTGTGGGACTAGAGCGCTTCTGTGGTTGTTGTTTGTCTGTATAAAAAAAAGAGGAGAAATATTGAGTCGATCAGGTAATTAATCAACTTTCACTGTACGCCACATGTACATTGTATGCATTGCTTAAACTGAGGGACATTTTTATAGAGCTTAAATAAAAACAAAAACAGCAACCACCAGTGTTCAAAATAATATGCTAAAAACATTAATGTCTCCTTAAGGAAATAGTTCAGCATTTGAAGAAATAAGCATTTTCTCTTTCTTCCCGAGAGTTACATGAGCAGATCGACTTATTATGTCTGTGTGTTAATTATCGAGCTAGATTCAAGAGATTATTAGTTTAGCTCAACATAAAGACAGCTAGCCTGGCTCTGTTCAAAGTTAAAAATCCACCTACAACACTTCTAAAGATCACTCATTTAAAAAATTGCACAAAAACAGAAATTTCACAGTTTCTGGTTCTTCCAATCGACCCGATGCATCTGTGCAGCATCTCAGCCGGTTGCCTGGCAACTGTAACAACAGTGACAGCAGTGTAACTGTCACTGTAACAACAGTGACAGTTGTCAGCAACATTTGTGGTTTTACTCCTTGTGAACGCACAAATGATCATCATTACATTTATGTTTGTGTATGGAGTAATCAAACAAGATTAGAATATGTTAATGAGTCAACTTTAGAGGTGCTGGTTGGCTGATTTTGTGAGCTTTGGACAGAGCCAGGCTAGCTGTTTCCTCGTTTTCATTCTTTATGCTAGGCTAATCACTTCCTGTCTCCAGCTATATACTTAATGCACATGAGAGTGATATCTATGTTCTTATCTAACTAATGGCCAGAAAGCGAACACTAGTAAGCATATTAACATTTTTGTGATAAATGATAGACGTTTTTCAATCAAGCCTGTTTTCTATGAAGTAGTGGTGAAAATAAGTTATAATTGAGGTAACATTTCATATTTCTGTCTGACAAATTATTGATTTTCTTTTACTTTTAGCTCTAATACACACATGCAAATTTGGTTTAAAAAAAACAAAAAACAACAACAAAACAAAAACAAAACATCCTTTTATGATCTGGCAGTGCAAATAAGGCAAGGCAAAGTGCAGAAGATACAACAATTTATCACCACCGCCTGTTTGGTGAGTTGTGATACTTCCTCCGCATGACTGCTATCTTTGGACAACGGTCGGCCCTGGTTATCATGACATGATACAGGAGCGCACAGTCAGCAAACCCTACACTGTTCATACACTGACGGGAAATTATCAAATGTGGTTTCTGAGGTTACAGATGCTGTCAAAAATACTTCGGAGGCAATGTTCCTACTCAAAGTAGGGCAGAAGGGGTTTGTCTCTGAAGTGAAAATGCATTTGTAATAGTGAACAAATAATGCAAGCTTATTTTTTCCACCCATCCCTCAGTGATAGTAGACACATTCACATTTGCATGAACAGGAGGAGCACTTCTCTTCAGAAGCTGTGAATCATCACCTATCAAAAGGATGTGAAACGGCAATCTGGTTTGCATTTTGAGCATCTAACCACACAACTGCACATTTTTTCCACAGAATAACAATTATTCTCCTCATCTTTTGTTCACTTGAAAAATTTAGAAAATGTAACGGACTGTGGCCTTTAAAGTAATTTAACAATGGACTATAACTGGGTTTAAAAGAGATCCAGTAACTTATATCTGGTTATCTAGTATGTCAGATCCATGATTAGCATTATATTTTAGTTTTTATACATTCAGCTAATACTTCTGTGCAGACTGCGTGCATTAAAATAAGCTTTATTTTCTATATCAGCTCCATTACAAGTCAGTTTATGTCAAAGTTAGGAGTCCAGAGCATGACAACAGAAAGAACATAATACTCCTGTTGACTTTCAATTATCAAAAAGTAAAACAATAACAAAGGAGAACATTATTTTTGAATTGTAATTTTCCCTACCTTTGGTTCTCACAAGACACCAGATGGACCAAGGAAGTATCGTAGCCGACAGCACTACAGACAAAACCACAAGGACAGCGGTGATAGGATAGGAAAAGAAAATGGAACTCTCACTTCGTCTTGTTGGTGTGCTGTTCGTCAGCACTGGAGAAACTGTGGGAGTCAAAAGGGAAATGAAATGAAATGAAAACTCCTGTTTCTGAGGCAAAAATAATAACTTTCTAACCGACATGTCATTACTATGCAATACCTTCTCCTCATGCCATAGTAATAACTGTTCAAAATGACCTGAATTTGATTTGTGATTTGTGCTTTTTAGCTGAATTTTCACTCTGTACAATAAGTTTCCGATAAACACATTTGTAAGTTAACACACTTTCACTCTCTTTCTGGACTAACCACAGACACTTAGCATACATATAGTCACTGTCAAAGTACTTGTGTTGAGCACTGTCACTAATACAAAGAGCATCTAAAATGTGAGATAATGAAAAGGCTTGCAGCTCTTGATGTGAAAAAATGAGTTTGGATGTCACACAAATATTGAGAAAAGTTCAGTAATTTCATAAAACACTAAATATTGCTCAAACAGGAGTAAACAGTGCATTTGTTGGGGACTATTTTCAGATGTGGATGAATACATAGTCGCGGCAAAGTAAAGATGTATGTGGGATTAACTTAAAATAGACTAAAGTGCCTGTTAGAGTGATTGATGACACAATACAAATGTTACTACTGGAAATCTAGCCATACAGTTTATACTTTACATTTCTAGTTGTATTAGACCTTCATGGTCACTTGCAAATCAGTGATTCAATCATTCATCAATCATTTATTTAACACACAAGGGCCAGGGGTTTGATTGTGTCCATATATCAAATGTCCTTGTCCTTGTGTGTGAATGGGTGAGAATGAGTTAACAAGTTTACTGTATCACACTATATATAAATATTAAAATTGCATACATGGTGATAAAGGATCATGATATCCATATCACCATCCATGTTGCTAATTGATGTGTTTTTCATAGTTTTTGTACAACAATGGAGCTTTTTGACACAGAGGAATAAGCTACCAGGCAGACAACACTAGTTAGAGGGATATTTCACTGTCTTATGACTTTTTCATGAGATTTGTAGACGATAAGAGATATTTAAAAAATTTTAGCAACATTATTAATTAATAATGTTTGGTGTGGTCTAGTAACACTTATTCTTTTACTGTAATTGGTAAATATCTATTTGGACAATGAGACAATGAGACATGAATGTGCATTGTTGAGAAAGACTCTCCGATTGCATAAGAAGCATAACAAGTGAGAGTATTGTAGTGAATAAGTACATGATTGTTCATCTGAAACAGTTTTAAGAAGGCACACCTGAATAAATTGGCTAAATTTAGTTAACATTTCATTTTCAATGTGTAAACATCTACCAACCATATAATAATAGATGTCTTTGTCGTACGAAAAGTATTTCCCTTTAAAATGCATCTATACTTGTGTCATTTCCTGGAAGTTTAGCTCATAATTAATTGGATTCTGATCTTACCTGTGCTGCTGGTGTTCTCCTCTCGGACGATCAGCTGCACTTTATTACTTTCTTTGGGGGGTTGCCCAGTGCCCATGAACAGACTGGCTGTGTAATTTTGACTGTGATTTAGTCTGAGATTTGAAATGTGGCAAAATAAAGACACATTTTTAGGGTAAACATCAAACTCGCCATTTCCTGAGCAACCTATGCCGTGTTTACACTCAACAATCTTAATATCTGATCTATAAACTGCAAAATGACTGTCTTTTGTTACGCTGACATTAAATATGAATTGGAGGGTGATGTTGTTGCCTAGGATGCCTGTGACTGCCGCTTGGCTGGGATCTGTATGGAGACAAAACAATAGATGTGTACAAGTGGGAAGATTCAATGATTATTTTGCTTTACAAATGCCAAACACATCATCATTATCATTATTATTATTATTCTGAAATAGAATTTAATATTCTGTGTGAAAAATCTGCAGCAACTACTGGGCTAAAAAAGCTCCTCTCTCCAATCCCCAATCATCACATCCTATACAGCTGTGGCTTGTTCTGCAATTACCTCCAGCCCATATATACTCCACTCTGTCAGTCAATCGCCACCAGATTGTGTGCCATACTGGGTTTGTTGCGAAACCCTCTCTGCTGCCAGTTTGCCTGCCGCCTGTTAACCTGCTAGCCAGCTTGACCTTCCTGTATTTCCTCTGCAACACCAAAGCCACCAAGCCAACCATTTGCCCATCTTTCCACCTCCTTTCCCCCCACAATAAATCTGTGGTTTGTAACTAACTTGTGCCTCTCGTGGTCTGCATTTGGGTCCTAAAGCCAAACCTGACAGTTCAAGTCTGGTTTGATCATCATTGAACTCCTGAACACTTCATCACACTTACTGCACTTGCTACCACATGGAAACTGGATGGATGAATCAGAAACACTCTGTTGTAAGTGAAAGCTGGCTGGTGAGCTACCCTCTACTGGCTTTAGCTGAAACTAAAAACTAAATTTACTTAATGATTTTTCCTAAGCTGTTATATGTAACTCATTTTAATTCCTTATCCGACACAACTAAATAAGGAAGTGAGTAAGTTCAAGGAGATTAAAAATCCTACTAAACTCCTGTTAAATTGAATTTGTGTGATTTGATGTGTTTAAATTAAATTTATATCACACATTTGAACATATCAAAATAAACTGACATACAGACACCTGGCAAAACAGAGATGGCCTCATTTTAATTCATATGAGCTGTGAATTACCAAAAAATAGTGTTTTTGTTTTTTTTCGTAAACAAGCCACTTCAAATGGCCAGGAAAGCTAAAACAACGTGAAGAGTATTCAAACACATTCTTATATATGTAGGTTATATGCCTATTATAGCCCAAATAATCAGTCTAAAAGGGATACAATTATGGTATCATAACCTCCCTGCTACATTTGTCATCCAGCTAGAAAAATGTAATACTCTTTATTTTCAGCTTTTTTTAGGATACATTTTGTTTCTAATCACAATTGTCACTTAAGATGTGTTACACAGAGTACCACTCACACTAACTATGTCAGGTCTGTCTTTACAGCATTCGCTCAGTGAGCTTTACTTGAGATATTTTATAACATCTCACAAGATAACAAAGCTTCTTTAAGGCCAAACTCTTACACAACCATCTGGTAGTTCTGTGATAAAGCTATCAGGCTGCAAATTAGTGTGTTTGATATTTATTAATCACAATACAATGTCCCTTTGCGGTGCCAAAACAATAGAAGACAAGTGAAACTGAGGACACAACACCTGGTTATATGGGGTTATAAAGCAGACAAATATTTTTAAGTCTAAAATAATAAAGAAGAAACAGAAAAATATGTTAAAAAAACTGGGTTTTTTTAAAGCAGTAAAAATTGATCTCTAACAGGTATCGTGTAAATCATCAGAAACCAAAAAGAGACAGCTTACCGTAAAATACCATGTGTGCTGTGACGATCAAAACTAACCCAAGAGGCTGTGTGAAGATGTTGCCAACCATTGTAGATTAAATGTGTTACTCGCACACCTGGCGAGATGGCCCTTGAGTCTTTTTGAGAATGTTGACTTTTTTGAGTTGCCTTGTTGTGTTCAATCTTTTGGTTTTATGTTTCTACTTAAGCAGCAGTCTGACATGAGGAAACTGAAGACAGGAACTTGACGAAAACCAATTTATCTGCCTACAGCATCACAAGCACCTCCTGTAACGGAAGACTTCAAAGATGTTCATGGACATGTGGTGCAGACTGTGAAGGGAAGAGGTTGTCACTCACATGATGTGTGTAGATTGAGGAAAGGCAAATAGTTTCCTTTATATTCTGAGGCAAAAAGGGCAGACATTTTTCAAACACTCACAAGCAAACTTGCCATGAACTGGGCTTAATATGAAATAATAGCTGATATAAAATACATTTTGCCTAAAATGGAATTAAGAGTTTAGATTGTTCTTTAACCCTCATGCTATAGTTTACCCATATAGTCAATGGTTCTACCTTGTTGTTCTTGATGGTTTGTTTCATCTGAATTACAAAGAAACCCATGTTGTTCCACTTTTGCCTAGAGATGTTTTAGTTTCGGTTTGTCTGCTGCGGTTTCAGATAGATATCAGTCTTTTTTGGTGCCACCCCACTATAAAGTGGGTGTACAATTTTATTACATGTGCTTTCAGTCAAGTCTTTCAAGATTTTTCCTGTTGTCATTTGAAAAGGAGGTTTACCCTGTCAGGGTTGCAAAAATACACAGAGACAAAAAAGCATTACATAAAAAAAACATAAAAGAGCAAAAATGACATTTGATAGCTTGATAATCTGCAAATGTCACTGTGCACACTGCACGTTGGAACTAACCAAACAAATGGTGCCAATAAAAGCTGCTGACATTGAGCTTTAATTGAAATTTCACTTCCTCATTGACTGTGTAAAGTCAAGCAGAATGAAATGATAGTCTGCCTGGAGCTTTTGTCCTCATGGGTCAAAATTTTGAATTTGAAAATTGACTGTTTATAAAGCATAAGGTATAAATTATCACACAATTCTAGGTTAGACCTTTTTAGGCAACTTCATTCCAACTTTTACCACAGGTTTTATACATATTTTTTGGAAATTATGGTCAATAGGCCTAATTTAAGTGAAATTATACCTTGCCTGTTGTCCTCCTGGGTCAAAATTGACCCAAGGACAACAGGAGAGTTAGAATAAATATAAATGCATCATTCATGACACATTCTTCTAATTAGCAAGACTATCACCAAGATAACAGGAAAATATGCTGAATTGCTTTTCAGGACAAAAAAAGGCTGCCGTTTACCCAGCTCTGAACATTTCAGCATGTTTCACCAGGTTCATTAATAATAAATATTACTGTATATTATCTCTCCAGGGGTGTTAAGTGCAGTCTTACCAGATTTGCTTACAATTATGCGGTCACAGTCTTCCTCTTTTAGGTTTTTTAGGAGTAAACAGTATTAAATTAAATTTCATGTGAAACTCAAATCTTGCAGATTAGATTGCAGAGAATGATTATTTCACCTCCAGTTGTCAGAGGTCACTGTTCAATGCAACTTACAGTGACTTCAGTGTCCCTTACAGACAAATATTATTTAGCAGATAGTGAAGATGGAAAAAATGTAGAAAAACACATTAAAAACCTGCAGATCACCCCCCGCCCAAGGGGAACCGTATGTGTTTGATATAAAGCAAAAAATAATCTGTCCAAAATGTTGGACACTGGTATTTCTAATATTGCTATGATGTTGCATAGATCAATCACAGTCTGCCGAGCACACACATACACAGCAACACTTTAACCACAGTGGAGGAAGTTGGGGGCTTTGAAGTGACAACTAACTTTAAGTCACTGTAAGTGTGTAGGATGGTGGGTTATGTTGGTTGGATGTTCAGTTTCAGTGGTTGTTGAAGGTGGTCGTTTCCTTACTGCTCCTGTTCTCATTCCTGTCATAGCATCATCACTGCAAGCTCACAAGTTGCATGACCTCAGCGTACAGGACAGCTTTGCTATCTTAACAGTTGACAATTTAGTTTATTTTTGTAAATTATAACTAGTCATGTCAAGTAAGATTTAACCATCTGCCTTGACCAGGTGGATTGAAAAAGAAAAAGATAAGGGGTAATAACAATAATAATGATAGATATGACTAATATGTTGTGAGCAAATATGATTAATAATAATAGTAGTAGCAAAGGTATCAAGTTGGACCACAGGGACAAAAGTAGTAGTAAAATGTGTTAATGGTACATGGATACGTACAGATGAAGGAGGAGCTCAGTGCATCCCCCATCCCCCAGCAGTCTAGGTCTA
The DNA here is from genome assembly GCF_963691925.1 of Scomber scombrus. NCBI lineage: Eukaryota > Metazoa > Chordata > Actinopteri > Scombriformes > Scombridae > Scomber > Scomber scombrus. Next base: position 21,316,765 of record NC_084977.1, on the reverse strand, counting down.
TAGCCTAACATAACTAGGGGCTGATCCGCCTGGGTCAGCCCTAACTATAAGCTTTTTATACGTTTACTTTAAACATATAGGAAAGTTTTAAACCTGCCCCCTGGACTGAAAATTAAAGATGGTTCCACAGGAGAGGAGCCTGATCACTGATGGTTCTGCCACTCATTCTCCTTTAAGAGACTCTAGGAACCACAAGCAAACCTGGTAATAGGGGTAATAGGGGCAGTAGGGTATTATGAGCTCTTTAAGATAAGATGGTGCCTGACCATTAAGGGCTATGCAGGTGAAACAGATTAAAAATTCTACTTTCTTTATTACAGGGAGACAGTGCAGAGGAGCTAAAATGTGAGAATTACAATTCGTTTTTTAGTTTGTCTCAGTACACGTGCAGCAGCATTCTGGACTAACTCGAGAGTAACACTGTGGTTTCCTACATGACTAAGACTCAGGAAAAGGAAATATTTTACATAGAAATCTTGAACATAGAGCTGTCACATGCAAGTAAACAAAGTAAAATGTGTTGCTTACATGAGATGCTTATCTGATAACATATTTGAGGTGTTAAAACTGCCAGTTGCCTGCAGCTTTTCAGTTTAACATTCCTATTGCAATAATCAGGCCCAATTTACCAAATTGACCTTGTCAAAATTTGTCTTGATGTGTAGATCACTACTTTTCAAGCAGAGTTAGCAGCTGATAGTTAATGTCAGAGACAAATAGGGCTGCATTTGCTGTTGCTGCTTTTCAGCTTTACAAAAGCCTCCCACTTGTTTGCCGGTTGAGAGCTTTTCAGATCAAGCAGCATCAGCAGGAAATGTTTGGCTTGGGTACAAAAAAACGTAACTGTAGGGTAACTTAGCAGGATTAACATTTGAAAACACATTTTAAAATAAATACCATGCACTGTAGAAGTCCCAAACGTGAGCAAAGCAGAAACGAGAAAGAAAATTAACTTGCTGATATACGATGGCCTGAGGAGAGGATGATACCGCATGACACGTGCAGGTGCGCACAGCAGGCGCACACACACTTCACACAAACATTGAACTTAAAAGTTGGCAGGGATGTTTACTACGCACTATGGGCCTGATTTACTAAGATCCCAAATAAAGGGTACTAAATTGCGTGCACAGTGCAACAGATTGCGCGTTTCGTTTGCGTGCGTTTTGCGGGTGATCTACTAAGAATAACTGCGTAAATGAAAACAGGTGCAACAGGGTGGAGACAACAGTATTTAAATGAGGGTTTTGCGTGTCTTAATGGAGAGTTTGGACAAGCAGAAAGCTGCAAGCACAACATGAAATGTGATCAGGTTCTAGTGGAAGAGGTTAACAAATAACCTATATTGAGTTATAACAAAAACAAATATTACCAGAAAAACCGACATATGGGAGTGTATTCTTTGACAAAATCAATGCTGTTAGTAAAACCAAAAATATTCCACTCCAAAAATATTAACACAGGTGGAAAGAATCCGTCTCGTGCGTATTCTGTCATTGCCGTTTTATTGACCTACCCACACAATATTTTGCGCTAATCTGCAGCTGAGAGCAACACACAGCTGGCTTTATGTCACAGCTGGCTGTATGCCACAGCTGGCTGTATTTCACACCTGTCTGTATGCCACACCTGGCTGCAGCATCATACAGCAGCTGAAACAAATGGTCCGTTTCCAAACTGAGGAAGAGGCTGTGTGCATTTACGCACGTGGTACAACAGTGGTAACTTAATTAACACCTGATCCATCACGATTTAACGGTAAATAATATTATGTGTTCTGCTGCACATCCACATAGATCAGCTGTTACACATAGACTCAGGTTTAGATGGTGGGATTGTTTATAATAAAGCAGAACTTATGGATAAACCCTGAGTTCCATCAGAGCTGTCAGGACATTTTCATTTTTAAGTTGTTGAAATTATGTTTAAGTAGCCCAGAGTCTGACTGACGATGTCACCCTTGATATCATCCTAAAGTAACGGAAAATAATCAAGTTACATTACTTTAATATTGTGGTACTTGAATAACGGTACTGACAACATTTTTAGGTACTGTATCGGAATACATTTTTAAAGTAACCTTCCCAACTCTGACTGTTGAACACCACTGCTAACAACACACCACCTGCCCATGATATGTCACCACAACACAAGTTTGTACTATTACTCCACCAGAGCCTGTCAGCTGCCACCAATCAAACACAGAAACTGACATGCCACACCTGCAAACTGAGACCAAAAGGAGCATTTCTAATATTTCCTTCCAAATCCCTGTTTTCTTGCTTCAATGATAAAAAAAATTAACAATATTTTTTCTTTTGAAACACAACATCTTGACAAATATTTTGACTGCAAAAGGGGATGACCAGATAAGGACTTTAAATTTTGTAAGTGGAAATCACTTTATAAATAATCACTCTGTGTTTCTGATTGACTGACTGATCCACAGTGTTCATGAGCTATAAAAGCAGTTTCTGCCAGCTCATATGCAGTGTTATGTTCAATAGAAATGTGACAAGACATGGCATGAACAGATTTTGGTAATGATGCAGTTACTCCGTTGATATTACTGTATGTCTACGCCATCTTCTGGACTGAATTGAATTGTACAAAGTACTTGTAAACCCTCAGACACGTGGTCGCACACCTCCTTTTTTCTCTCTCACAAACAGACTCATACAGAAACATGCAAACATGTGCTCACTTCCCCTGTGATGTTATTTCTTCATTTCCTGCATCACAGCTAACTGTTTTTCCCCCACTGTGCATCTTCTATACCATGTTATGTCTACATGCTGTCATTTATGCAGCAGTAAGAGGAATATAATTGTCTTCAAGTTCTTTGTTGTTTAATTTACAATAATGTAAATAATTACAATCTTTCATTCTTTGCTTTGTCACCTTGTTTTTTACCATTTTTGTCAAATGAGATATCATTATCAAATTAGGTAGCACAAGTCCCTTTTATCAGCTTTAAATCTAGCCATCACTTCTTTCTGCTTTTTTTCCTTACACATTTCTGTCACAGCATCCGTTTCCTTGTATTACACAAGATGTTCACACCAGATTTAAAGCAAATACACAACATTCAAGATTTCAGTGGTTTTGAAATAGTAAAAAAAAGTTGATGAAGAAAGCTGGAGCTGTTATCATGTCATCAGAGGAAGCATCTTCACATTCACAGATGTGCGTGTGTGTCCAGCATAGCTGAGACATTTACTCAAGTGGAGCCTCTGTCTGTGAGTTTATTGAAAGAACAAAAGAGACAGGGTTTGCAAGTTTTGTGTACATTCTGGCTATTATTATATATTATACTGTATATTGATTAGATTAAAATGATCCACTCTCTTTAAAATTAATCATCTGATGTGTCCATAAGTCTTTCGTGGCATACACAGTGTCTTCCTTTAGTCCTCTGAAACAATACCTCACCTCACTCTTCCCAGCTTTTGGTGCACCATGAATCATGCCTGAGTGCTTTACTTAGGTATTGAAACCTTCTTTACAGTATATGTGGTTGAGTTTGGATGTGTGTGAGCCTCAAATTGCAAGCTACAGTCAACCAAAAATCCCTAATCTGAGTCTGTATCTACAGACATTTACATGTATCTTGACAGAAACCAGTAAACAAATGGCAGCTCACTATATTTTAATGCATGACTTAATATAGCTATTTCTGCTTTGCTGGACCACAATATGTAGTATCAATTTGAAGTATGCAAGCAAAAGAATTTGTTGTGCTATCTGTGGTATATACTAATAGTGCTTTCTATGTATTTTACATGGGTGGATCAGCAGAACAGAGCAGACAAAACAACATGATGTAATGTTAAAAACAGTCCAGTTGAGTGGTGGTGGATTACAGCATGTTCAAGCCAAAATCTGACTGGACTGGCATTTGCAGATGGACATTTGTTGAAACAATGTTTTGCCAAGCTTCATGTCACACAGCAGAGATGGGGGAAAGCACACAAACTGATGGGAAGGGAAGAGCAGGAAAGCCCTTATTGCCATGGCAACTGTGAAACCGACTCTTCTATTAAACGAAAACAATTCCCCAGCAATCGGGAATGGGAACCTCTTCACTGCCACTCACTGAACCTCCACCCAAACCCACACATATAGATATATACATACGCATGCAAGCGAGCAAACACACACACACACACACACACACACACACACACACACACACACACACACACACACACACACACACACACACACACACACACACACACACACACACACACACACACACACACACACACACAGCAGACCTTTTTGTTGTTATTGGGTTCAACAGGTGGGTTCAAATAGGCTTTTAAAAACATCCCATGATTTTCCCTTTCCTCTTGTGGTCTGACAACACTGTGTTTTACATCAACCTGGTGCCTTCCTGAATTTAGCTCATTCTGGACTGTCACTGGTCCTCCCTTTAGATATTCAAAGAGGTATTTCAGGGCAGTTGTTAGCCCCAGAAGTGCCATTCAAAGAGTCTGCACAACTTATTGGGTGAACTGAGTTGCCATCGTGGCACAAAATCTCACAATTTCTGCTTGGTCCTTGTATCATGCAGGTGCCACAGATTAAACAAAAAAAATGCACCCGAGTAAATCGAGAATTCAGTGGAGGAGCCTTTCCGAGTGAAATCAATGGATCCAGCACTGTAAAAAAACAATAAATGAGCAAGCATAACATGGGTCAAGAAATGAGTTCCTCACCTTTGTGTCACTGTATGTTGTTGGGAAAAGATACATTGTCTGATTTTCCCAACACAATTTACCTAAACAGTTTGCTGTACAAAGAACCACTCTCCTGAGACTGAAAACTGAGTCTTTGGACCTTTCTCTAAACAAGCTAATATACCCATGGTGAAGGAACATGTCACCTGCTGCAACAGTGTGGTACGGACATGTTTTTAATAATTTTTGGACAACAATGGAGCTCTACAGCACAGAGGAGTAAGATATTTTAGGCTTTGAATACACACACAATAATTGTAAGAAGGATTCATCCATTGTTGATTTGGCTATGCACATGAGATTTGTTGACAACAAGTGAAGAAAATCTTGAGCCATATCCTTTAAACTCAATTAGCCTACTATTACTGCTACCATGAATACTGTAATAAGAATGGGAATAGCTTGGCATATAATGTGAAAGTCAGATTATTATATTAGAGCCATTAAAGACTTAAATCTTCCAACAATAAATCAGCTAGTAATGCTGGAGGTAGACAATAACTCTGTTTGAATTTGTGTGTGCGTATGTGTGTGCGTGTGAGTGTTGGGTCAAGCTCATGTCCTAGCAACCAGGCAAACCATCACCAGCTCCCTAGCAACCAGGAAGACACTGGTGTCATCGCAGTCACCAGTTGCCATTGGAGATACAGAATTCCATGGAAACCAAGCCGAGGTGCAAATAGTGGACGCCCCCCCCACCCCCCCACACCACACACACACACACACACACACACACACACACAACACACAGGTTGGATGCTCAGAAAATTGACTTTCAAGTATGCAATTATTGGATTTCACACACACTAACACACCCACCTGCAGTACAAGAGAATTGGCTTTCAAGGATGCACTTACACACACATTTACTGAGACACATACACACACACACACACACACACACACACACACACACACACACACACACACACACAGACATACACACACACTCTCTCACACACACACACGGACACAGACACGTGCACAGCGCGCGACAGAGTGAGAAACGCATCCTGTGTGGCAGCTGTCACGGTTTCCAGTGGAGGTATTCCCCAGCAACACATCACGACCAGCAGCCCGCCGCTTGTCACAGCTCTGCTTCATTGTGTGTGTCAGTGCAGAAAAAATCTCATTAAAATATGGTGAAAACTTTTCATCTGGCGTCGTGTCATTGTGATTTTACGCGACACAGCAGCAGACTGCATGATGGAAACACATGAAAGAAGGCATGTATGAGATATAATGACTACTGTGAGTTGATCAATCCTCAGTGTGTTCGTCTGTTATTCATGTAAACCAGAATCATCAGGTTTGTGAATTAAATCAACGCCAACTTTCCCCTGTCCTCACCCAACCTCGGCTCTAACTGTCACCCACCTCCCAAATTGATTTAGCCACCCTCCCCCAATAGACTCCCCATTTTCCTCCCTCGCTCCCTCCTTCCTCCCTCCCCACCAGTCACATGCAGGTTAGGGTGACCCGTCGCTCCCTCGGTTGTGTGGCAGTCGCTCTCCGTTGCGCCTTGGAGACGGACGAGAAGCAAAACGCGCAAACCTGCTGAGGCACCTCACGTGTTTTCAGCCATAACTGCGTTTTATTGTACTGCCACGGAACATCTCACAGGAATCCGCTGAAGCTGCTGGTAAACGATACTCAGTTAAACGAGTTATTTTTAGTCACCCGCCGCAGCGATGAGTGGCTGGAAGTCGGCTGTGAGACCGAGCGGTGCCGTGCTGTGGTAAGTGAAGCCCCCGCTTGGTGTGCAGCAAAAATGAAGACCAGGCGAGATAAACTGAAGATCCCCTCGCTGACTCTGGAGTAAGTTCTGCATTTTATTTTTATCCTCTACTAGTGACGGTGCCAAACCGCGAGCTGACATGTGAAACTATTGCCTTTTAAAGTTGTAATAAGAGTAACTGTATTAATGCGCTCGTGCTGTCTTGTTTTTTGTGCCAACACACATAGCCTACTGCTTTTAAAACCTCATGCAAAGTGGCTTTAATACTAACCCACAACTATCTACTAAAACTGTGAGATTAAAACCGGTCACAAAGACTGATGGAAATGTAAATAATCCCTTTGCTTGAAGGTTCATTATCTAGCTGAACAGCTTCAGTTTGCTCTCAAAGTAAAAATACGTTGTAAAAGTGGAGTTACAGGTGTCTCATTAGTTGCAAAATGGAGGTATTTTCAGTATCATCAATTAATCACATGCAGGCTCAATTTGGTTTCCCTGCCTGCGTATTAATCTTTAAACTAGTTCAATACAGCTTTCCAAACTAGAACTTAAAGTGTTTGCACATTTCATAGTATACAGCTGGTTCATCTGGTTAAACCTGTGAAACTCAACTGCTAACACTGCAGGGGGGGAACTTGGGAAGATGAAGACTGAGTTATTTTAACTTAAGTTTTAACAAGTTCAAGAATCTGTGGTACTTTCTTCAGTTCTTTCAAGCCTGTCAAGCATATCAGTACCTACTGCCCACTAGATGCTGATCCATAAGGCGTAGGAGCTCCCTGCTCACAGCCCCATTCTCTGATCCATCCATCTGCCTACTCAGTGGAGATCAGCTGAGCATGCGCTGTTTTCATTTTGTTTTCATCTTTAGGCTGGTGCTCCCGCACAGATACAGTGGAGGTTTCACACTTAGTGAGCATGGCGGGCCTTTTACTGGCAGATGCGGGTGGATGCATTACTCCACACATGGTTTTTGATGAACTTGGTCTTGACATTAAGGTTTCAGATCTGTCTGTTTCACCACTAAGAGTGTAAAAGTTGCAAAGTGTGGCATGAAATTTTTGTTTGTAATCAGATTCATATTCAGTCTGGCTTCACATGAAAGTATTTGCTGATACACAGCTTTCTAGAAACAAACTTTTTGCAAGATAACAGCTAAATCATCCACTGGTGTTGTGCAATATTATGACAAAACATCTTGGATTTCACATAATCACATAATTCAAAATATGATATACTAGCCATGATTGTTATTGTTACAGTAAAAACAATCTTGCAGGTATCGTGCTGCTGAAGGGGTTGTTGGTGCTGCCATGGCATGTCATTTGTGAAGCGTCATGTCTGACCTGAACATCTGAGCAAATCAGAAATTCAGTGGGAATGTCACCAGTGAGTCAGTATGAGATTTTCTGCTCAGTTTACACTCAGGGCGGTAGCGTCCATGAAGTGATGACCAAATAAAAATGCAAAATGGAAATGATTACTCCCTCAAGCACCACAGAGGGCTTCATGGTTTAGGGGTCTGAAACAGAAAACGTGTGAAGACGAAATACTGCGTAATGAGTTGCATGTGTTGTGTAATTATGAGCCGACACTACAAAATGAGGAGCCTTTGTGTAAGGAGTTGTTTTTCCTACCATCCTCCCTGTATTACTATGACAACATGTTCATTAGTGCTTTGGTAGCCAGTGCTGTGTTTAGCACTGAGAAGCCTCCGCAGCACTGAGACAATAGCAGCACTGTGGAGCCAATAAGGCAGAGCTTATATCTGAGCAGGAAAATCAATAGAAAACAGTTCCGGCGCTGGGTCAGCATCAGGGAGATATACACCTTAAGAATGGATGAGCATGCATATTTTTAGGCAAAAATGGTGCACTCAGATATAAAGGGGTGGACAACATTCATTTAAAATAGTACAGTTTGAGGATTTTGTGTGTAGGAAGCAACGTGAACCACTGCATTTGTTCTCAGGATTACTTCAAGAGAATGGTTTAAATCTGATATCAAGCCTGTCAACATACAGCATGCTGTCATTGTAAGACACTGTCCTACACTGTCAAAGGTCATGCTAGATGCTCAGTAAATGTGTTGGACCATGACACTTCCTGTCTGGTGTGTTGACACCCTGCGGCCAACTTCCTGGTGTGAGAGCTAAGACAGTTTAGAAGTCAGCTAATGACGTGCACCCAGTGTTGCATCTAACCACTCTTTAATAAACAATGATTAGTCAAAAGGCAGTAGCATTGCCCTGCAGACAGGTGGCGCAAACAACGAGCATCTGTCACTGATATCTAGTAATGTCAGCCAATGAGAGGCAGGCAACAACTTCTTACCGTCGACCAGAGTTATGCTCTTGACAGATGACAGATACCGGTGTTGCAAGGTGCTGAGTCAGCACACTAATCCATGCGACCATGTCTTGCCTTACAGTTTATCACCCACTTGCCAGAGCCCCACCCTCCTGAGCCCATGCAGCCCCTGCAGTCCCTGCAGCCCCTTACAAACACTTCATCCCTGGAGGTAAGATAGCCGGGTCACATGCTACCACGAGAGTGAACTGTGATCCACATCAAATTGTTTATACAGCTTTAACATGTAAAAATGACTTTTAAAAAGTCTCTCATCAACCAGTCAGTTAATAAAAAACAATTTCAGTCACTGCCTTCACCAAAAGAATAGGCCTGTTTAAGGATAAGTTTTATGATATTCTGTATGTTTCTTATCAAGAAACAAAAGATGAGAGCCAACAGTGAACTGAACTACTAACAAGTATTGACTGTGTCTAAAGCCTAATTTAGCTTACTTCTTTGTGTCATATGTCCATAAACTATTTATAACACATCCATGAGCCATACTTGGTAACCTCTGATCCTGATGATCATGAACACTGTTGTTTATTTTTCAAGTGTCAATACTTACTAGTGCACTAAATGTGTATTAATTCAAATTTTCCTCAACAAACACACTATTTTCTCACTTTTGAGTCTCACTGGCTAAAAATTACAGTGCATGTTTCAAGAAATGATTTACCTTAAAAAAATAAAATTATTATTTGTGACCCATTTTAAACATTTATCCTTTAACCTTGTTAGCTCTTGGAAGAACGTTTTTGCATCAGTAAATGTCTACTGACTCTTATTGCCGTAACCAAGCAGGGTGCAGTACTAATTGCATTGTCACAGAAAATGTAACAAATAAATGGTACTTTGGACACCAGGTATCATCCTGCTTCAAAATAGTAATTGCTTTTAAAAAAAAAATGTTTTTTTACATTTGTTTTTTTGGCTGAAACATTACAGGATACAAACCCTCAAATCTAGATCATAAATTGATGAGTACAGTAAACGAGGGTGGTGTAACTTCATATACAGTATCACTAGTACACCATAGATAAATCCTTTTATTTCAATTATTTGAAGAAAGTTTTACATTTTTACAAGCCCCGATGGAACAATTAAGAGTAAAATTAAAAGCTAGTGACTGGACTGCCTTTCCAACTACAGAATATACAGTATAACAACATGATACAGTAAATAAATAAGTTAGTGAATATTCGATAACTCTGAGTTGTTTTTGTATATTAAGGTGCTTCTGTTTCACCAGTTAAGACCCATCATTTATTAGTTGTCTCCAAGTCTATGTGGGTTGCTTGGCAACGGCGCTGGGTGCTGTGGAGGAAGGCAACACTGCAAACAGAGGCAGCTGCATCCAGCATGTTTCTGGATGTGTGAGCAGTGCTAGGCTGTCACACCACACACTCTACAGTAATGAATCCTATTTCCTCTGTTCAAAAATGAGCAAATTTTCTATCAGGGATAATCATGAATTCCTCACAACGCAGTTTTCATGCAGCCATAACCTGATACCACAGTATGTCAGATTGCACATTTGTTGGCATCATTCTTCACAGCATTTTGCATTGGAGCTCACTCCTCCCTCCGCCCCCCTATGTGTCGTTTCACCATCCAGAAACTTGCATCAGATTCTGTATTTGTATGCAAGTAAATGGCTTCCTCACATCAACCTTTGATACTCTGAATGTGTCTTGGTAGCATTGACTCAGAGGTACGTGTACAAAATACTATATATTGTATGCAATGTGATAAAACAAAATGAAATACTGTAAAAACAAATATAAATGACGGATAAAATAGTTTAAGTTAAGGTATAAACAGAAGACCTCACTGGTGATGTAGGCCTGTATTAAATCACGATGAGGCTACTTGACCACATAGGCTCACAAGAATTTTGATCTGAATTCTCAATCTGATGGACAATGGATTTTTATAATAATAATAATTACATATAAGTGTTACAATATTTCAAGTGGGATAAAATGACTTAAGGATTACATTACACTCTTTCACCTTCTGGAACACACTGAGACACAAGTATGTCTGTCTGGGGGGAGAGAAGTCGAAAGTTAGTTTTATGAGAAGAGACTGGACTACAGTGTGTTTAAAGTACAATATGACCAGAGTACAGGGAGGCATAGACAGCAGAGACCACACAAGGGCTAATAGACCCATAGATCATTATGCCCTGGGGTATAGAAAATGGATTTATAGTGCTCAATAAATCTCTGTCATCTAGAAAAGAAGTTGGAAAAAAGGACTGTTAGGACTGTTAACTGAGGAGGGCAGAGGATAAGATGGAGGTATGAGACGACATTATATTAATCTTATCCACAAAAAAAGAAAAGACCATTTTTCACAGGGATCTTTTGTCAAAATTAACATAAGTAAAACAGTTGTTGATAGCATCAAATAAACTTTATACCCACTTACAAAAGACAAGATTTGACCAGTTGAGAGCATTTTACTGAAATTCAGTTAAACTAAAGGCGTGAACTCAATTCTGAGTTCAACACACTCATAAGTTTTCCTCATATAATAAATACATCAGCTATACTGCATATTGGAAGAAAGGATATGTTTACTACGTTTATTTGAAGTGTTTCTAAAATTTGGATGTATATATTTCTAGAATGGCTAGTACTTGTTGCCTTTGTTGGTTAGGTTGGTATGGTTTAGGTATGAGGAGTGAGACTGGTTAGGTTAAGGTCAGAAGCAGAGTATGATGATGTCATTCTAGGGGGAAAAAAATGTTGTATGGTATCTTGACTCCAGAAATGAAAAATTGAATTACGTGGACTGACTCTTTGCAATATATATGTCTATAACATGTCAGAAAATAATGGAAGATGACAATTATAATCATGTACTATTATGTATGACAAAGAAAAGCATTAAATCATCACATTTGAGAAGCTAAAACCAGCATTTTTGGGGTATTTTTACTTATTAATCAGCTATCAAAATAATTGCTGATTAATTTTCTGCCAGTCAACTAATCGATTAATCAACTAATCATTGAAGCTCTAATGATTACATTTTTATTCTCAATCTGAAGGCAATTTGAACTTTAAAACAAAATATATACGTAGGTTTTACTTTATTGTGCCCGTAGAGAAATTTGTCTTGGACTCAGTTCTGTGTGCATAAATGCCTCCACAGTTACAGTAAACAAACAACATATGAACAAAACAGCACCAGCTGTTTCAGTCACAACAATAAATTACAAATAACAAAATATTTCCATCACTCCATGGTACAAACACAATGCACATTGCACGTAACACATATTGCACACACCCCATAATAAAACAGCATGAGATCATGTGGTAATTATTACAAATATATCATGCCACTTAATGTATACACAGCATGTATTTTTTGTTGTGCAGTTCCTGAAATGAAACTAAAATACACACACTTGCAGTGGAATGTACCACTGTAGAAAAGTTTAGGCAGGGATCCTCCCTCTGTCAGACTTCCCATGGTATAACCTGATAACATCTTAAGCTGCTTTCATGTTCTGTAGGAAAGACTGCTGTCATAGCATGAAGGCACATGAAAGATGAAACAAAGAGGTAATCTTAAAGTCAGTGTTTCCATTGATAGCAGTTCTGAAACTTATCACACAGTTACCATAATAAGCAGGTTTACAGTATAACCACAGATTGATTTTAGAGGCTATATTACATAAAATTTGCTGTCTTAACATTGCTCTCGTCACATAATGCATTTTTACTACATTTTCAGACATTAACTCTTAAACAATTGTATAAAGTTGCCTCTTCACTGTGCCCACACTAATGGATGTAACTATCGATCAATTTTTTGACACTGTTCAGGACAAGACTGACCATGTCTGCAACTCAGCTGCGTCTTCAAGTTAAACTAAACAGTCAAGATGCAAATGAGAAAGTAGTGACATTAAAAGGCCATGTTCAGCTTTGAGTAGTTTTGTTGCGCCTCTGTAATGTGGGAGTAAGTGTGGTTTCACTCCTACAATCTGCAGCAGCTTCACTGTTTTTGAACTGCTTCTTTCCTGCACCATGAAAGCTGCAACAAAGTCTTTTACTGTCTTCAGCTATTGTTACACAATCCAAACACTTTCCCCACTGTTTCTTCTAAACAGTGAGGCATAGTATAAATACTGGGATCAATAAGCATTTCTATCAATAATCAGACAGCCTTAGTATCTTTGTGTGATACTGATTATGTTGTGTATATTAATATTATAAGAAATGTTTTATTCTATTTTAGGGTGCCTTTTTTAACATCTGACTGGGCACAACAGATGAAAAATAGTCTGCTAGGCTAGCTTTTTTGTAGTTTTTTCCGATTCATCAATGAGCATGGTACGTGACAAATGTAAATTAAAATAGGATTTATTAAGTATATCTATTATTGATTAAAGGTTTAAGTCATTTGTCACTGGGCCCAGCTTTTCTAACATAAGCCTTTTTAAAATCTCTCTTACATAACCGCACATTGGATATCTTTGGGTTTTGGACTTTTGGTCAGAGAAAACAAGCATTTTGAAGATGCCACCTTGGGTTTTAGAGAAACTGTGATGGGCATTGTCCACCAAAAGACACAATTTATCAAAACACAATGGACAAATGGATTAGTTATGAAAATAATTGTTAGTTGCAGCCTTGAAGTATAGGTTCACACCAGTCAGGTGCCCTTTTTAATACTGTTTGCTTGCTGTAATCATTCCTCCTGTTCATACTGACCATTAGGAGATTTGTTCAGAATGCACTTTCAATGTAATTGATGTAGGCCAAAACCCACGGTGTATCCACAGAGTCATTTTATGCAAACATGCATTTTAAAGTTTATCTGAAGCTTATATTGGGTCAGAGTTAATCATATCAGGTGGATATCTGCCACATTTACAGTTTTAGCATAACATTTTCTTCTTTGGTTTTCCTCAGACAATGTTTCCCTGTTTTTTCCCCTGGATTTTGACCTCCATCACGTACATTGTAAGTGCATTATGAGGGATCTAATGGTAATGGTCAGTATGAACAAAAACAGGGTTGACAAAGCTGTTTCAATCTTAATTTGGGCACTTGACTGTTGTTTTAAGACTGAATTGAAAAAACATGAACCCGTCCTGTACACTAGAGGCGATATTTTTGTCTGCGAGAAGCTGGAGGCAACGAGCAGTCCCTGAACGCAGCATCAGACTCCACGCAGCCAGTGTGTGTTTGGCTCAAAGTGAACTGCGGCTGGGTGAACAGTATTACACACTAAACAAACCGTCATGGAGATGATATGTCTGTTTCGGGGACAGCATCGCAGTCAGACAGCGGACCGGAGGATGATACGGTAGCTTCAGAGCTGCTTGGACCGCACACAGGCACACAGTCGGTGTGAATACAAAAGGAGCCGCCGTGGAGGGAAGACGATGGTGGGGAGAGCAGCAGCAGCCGGAGGAGCGGGTTTCTGAAAGATCTCCGATAACTTCAAAAAAAAGCGGGGTTATGTAAAAAAAAAAATCCTACAGCATGTCGGATCCGAGTCACTGGTCAGCGGTGCCAAGCCAGAACAAGTCCCATTTTGTTCCGGGAGCGTTGCTGAAGCGCTCAAAAAGGTAAAAGAGTTTGGGACGCTCAAGCTAACATTAGTTTAACGGGTAATTTCGGGCTTTTATTGTGTTAAAATGCTGCTTTAAATCATTGTTAAAGGTCGTAGCTGCTTCACACTGAGTCTCGTTTAGTGTTTATACTTTACCGAGGACGTTTTGTTGAAATATTCCCAATATAAACTAGCTCTTCTCCTCTCAGACAGCCCGCTTGTTCTAATGTTAATTCAGCGCCTGTGTCAGTGACCATGAGTCTGATAGACAGCTTGTGTCCTGACTACAAACAGCTCACCAGGAGAAAGAAAGTAAGTTTGCAGATAAGTGTTGGCTCTAATATGAGTATCCACAAAAGCAAATGCTTTATACAATATCAGGCACAAGTCACATTAAGGCACTTTTCTCTGTAACACTATCAATGAGATATTACTGGAGCTAAAGTGGAGACATGCAGCTGTATGGGTGTTTGAATAATATTAGACCAGTGTTGCCTGTATTTGCAGTTTATATTGGTGTGTGATGATGTGATGTGATGATACTCACTGTCTGCAGGGCATAGTGTAGTATTTGTCATGTTGACTGATAGATAACTGGATATTCAGCCTGCAGCTGGACAATGACATTAAGTGACCTCAGCTTTCATTGAGTACAGTGTGTTCTTTATTTGTCGCTATTAATCAATTTATTGGTTAGCAGGGTTGCAAACTAATGATTATTTTTTACAATCAATTCATCTGCTGGTTCTTGATTTCATTGATTTGTTGTTTTGTCCAGAAAATGGTGAAAAACGTTGTTCGTAAGTCATAAATTACATCCTCAAATGTTGTCTAACAGTCCACAACCTAAAGATATTCAGTGTACTGTCATAAAAGACTAAAGGAACCAAAAAATGTTCATGTTTAAGAAGCTGACATTAGAGAATTTAGACTTAAAAATCACTCAAAACGATTAGCCAATTGTCGAAATAGTGTTGGCAATTAATTTAATATTTGAACACGCATTGATTAATTGGCTAATCGTTGTAGCTTTGTGGGTTAGTTTAAAAATATGTTATGTATATTGTTTTAAAATGAAAACCAACAGTCCAAAACCCCAAAATATTCAATTTGAAACAGAAAAAAAGACAGAGAAGTGGAAATTCCTCACATTTTAGAAGCTGGACTCAGAAAATGTTTCGCATTTTGCTTTAAAACATGACTCAATGATAGATTACCAAAATACTTGATGAATTATTTTCTGTTACACTAAATTATCAAGAAATCATTGGTTGGTTCAGTATTATCTGTCAAAACTTGCCACTTCTTTTCAGGGCCACAGGATATATCACACCCCCTCCCTCGTTTTATATAACTTCTTGATGGACATTACATAGACTTACCCTAACACTTAATCCTAACCCTCTCCTGGAGATGTACCCTAACCCTAATCTTTACTCTGAGTCTGACCTTAACCTAACCCTCACCTTGCCCCAAAAATCAGCTTTGACCCAATTGGGGACACGGCTTTTGTCACCAAGCCATCCCCCATTAACTGGTCTTAAGTCTGAAATGTGTCCCTGAAAATAGCCAGACACACACACACCCTCAGTCTTGGACATCTGTGGCTCAATCTGGGCCTGGTGTTGCACACACACGCACACACTCACACAAACTCCCCTCAGCCTTGAGACTGTTGACGGGAGGTTTCCTCTTTGTGTTTTGGCTCTTGTCGGTTTTCCCTCTTTCCCTTCAGACACGGTCACGCTGGTTTGTTATGCGTTTGTAGATGCAGATTAGAGTTACATAAACATTTCTCAAGGCAGAGCTGCTCTGAAGGCGGACCTAATCTCATCGGCCGATTTAAATCTCAGTGGGCAGAGACAAATACATCTCAGTGTTTCTCGCTAAGTATCATATGCCTCATCTGTACTAGATGATGCAGAATGTATTTTTGGTAAATGCCCAAAACTTCAAGTGTTCAAAGGATTTTCCGACTACCTCAGCTGACATAATTCTGACCATTACTCAAAAGTATTGCCCAAAATAGAATAACTTCAACTTTTATTCAACTTATTTCCAAATTGGTAATGACATGACTGATGATGAAATATTACAAAAATACATACACAAAGAAGAAATAACATATTACATTTGTCTCATAGGGTCGCCCCCAACTGAACTACATGGGATACATTTAGGTCTGACTATGACTCCAAAGCAGTATTATGGTAAAAAGTACACATAATGTTGGCTAAGTGAAGTATTTTTATGATGTAAGTCACACTTGCATGGTTAGTTTTACCAATTTGTCTTCCGAGTGTGGTTATGGTGACAGATTGTAGCACTGTCTCAAAAAGGACAAGATGTACAAATGAGGAAACTAAAAGATGAACAGCCATCATCCGACTGAAAAACATTTCAACATCACAAATTAGTAAGAGACAAAAACAAAAGAAAAAAGCAGGGACTGATATTTTATATAGGTTTACCATTTAGTTGAGTTTACATGTGTTTTTTAACCCCAGCTGAAGTGGAACTGGTTTCTCACTCTGAGCTTTTGAACATCTGTCGTCACACGACCTTTTGTGCTGAAGCAGTGAAGGAGAAAGGTTCGGTTGAACACGTAATTAAATGGACTGTAAAAAACCTAATATGTTCATTCTTACTTGCTTTATTAGGCTATCATCTTTTGTTTAGTCAGGGAGTTTACCATGTTATGTGAAAGACTTGCCTTCAAAATGAGCGATTAAAGAAGTAAAACTACTTAAAATAAATAAATAAGCCCAGAAAAGTAAAAGCCAAAATAGACATGGAAAATAGCTCAAGAGACAACAGTTTTACTTGTATGAAAACACAATGAAATCCTGAATAGTGCTTTGTTGTCATGATTATTTATTCCAAATCAGTGGTTACTCTTGTGGCTCCTGTTGCTATTTCCACTCCTCCACCAGTGCGCATACATAACTTTTTTTTTTTTTTAATGTAAAAATGTTAAATTCCTGTAATGTGTATAAATTGCACTTAGTGTACCAAATGAAAGTGGACCCCTAACCCTAACCCATCCCTGCTTCCACCACTCCCAGCTTACAACAAGCCCAAACTTATTTGGAAATTTGGTGTCACTCTTGACTTGTTCAGCGCACCACAACAGTCAAAGCTTAGTGGATCAGTCTGCTACTTTAGAGGTCAGATCTGTCCTTAATCTGCCCAGCTTTACACTGTTGTAAAATGCCACTCTTGAGTATTGTTGTGTTTTGCAGCTTAACACACACAAACACACACTACAAGTAAACACAGCCTGAAGCATCGCATGAGAGTAGTAATTACGGGTGGCGAACCAAAGGCCAAAATGATTATACTTTAGCTTAAAGGAATACACTTTTTCTGAGGTTGGCTTATCAGTCCACTTAACTGTTGAGTGACAAAAAGAAACATCAGAGTCAAACGTGTGTCACCAGTAAATGAGAAATAAAGCAATATTGAGGTATTGTAGTGATAATGAATGAGTGAATAAGATAACATTGTATCACTGGAAGATGTTAATAACCCTGTCTAGCATAGTTTATCATAAGATACCAATTGGAGACTGTTTCCATCTTAATAAATACAGCAATGTAGATCATCTGAAGAAATTACTCTGTCCTCTTTCTTGATCTCTCTCCTGTCCTGTTTGTGCTCCAGCTGTCGCAGCAGCAACAGGAAGAGCCTCGGTGTTGGCACGCCATCACCCACACTGTCCCGGCCGCTCTCCCCGCTCTCTCTCCACACAGGTATGATCCATGAGCCACATAATGTTTGGTAACTTTTAATGCCAGCAGGTCCCAACAGGAGCACTGATATTATATTAAAAGCACAGGCTTACACATTCAGTTAAATGAGACCTCCGATATCTAATAAAAAAAAAAACAGCAGTGTTTTCTGTGTGGTGAGAATCAGCTCCACATAATAATATTTGTAAGCTGTAGGGCACTTTGTCTTCCCACACGCTCACTAATACAAAATGAAGCTTGTTCAACTCGTACTTGTAAGCCCCACAGCTGCCAGCATGTTTATCAGACACATCTGGAGCACATCTGCTATCACACGGTCTCTATGTGGGTTCTGTTAATTATTTTCTCTAATAATTGGTTATTTGTTTAGTCTATATAATGCCACAAAGTGGTGAAAAATGTTGATTACTGTTTCCCAAAGCCCAAGATGACGTGACAAGTCTTATTTTGTGCCGACCAACAGTCCACAAAACTAATATATTCAGTTTATTCTTATAGAGGACTAAAGAAACCAGAAAATGTTAAAGAGTGACTCCAAGCTGTTAATTGATTATCAAAATAGTTGGCGATTACAATAATAGTCGACAACTAATATACTAATCGTTGCAGCTGTAGTCTCCATTAACTTTTTGTTCACCTTTATTTGACTTGCATTTATTTGGCTGGCATACAACAAAGATACAAAGCCAGAACCGTGGACTTGTGGTATGCGTTTTAACCATTAAGGTGCCCCCGTTAACTTAATTCTTGACTCACGTGATTCTGCACAAGCTGATGTCACTGATACATCCAAAGCAATCCAATCCATAGCAATATGAAGTGTGCTGTCAGTGCAGATTTCTGTGGTGTGTTTGTTAATGTGGAAAATAAAGATGACATGAAGATTAAATATTCCACCAAACAGCTTCCAGTACCCAAAGGATCGAACATTTTTGTGGGAAACACTGTAAATGTTGATACAACATACAAGAAAGTGCTATTAAGTTTGACAAAGTAATATTTAGTAATAATTATCATGATCTCAATATTAAACATGCAGTCTGTGTATATTTTTCCCATCAAGACCCAGCGTCATCTGTAGAACATCTCAACCATTCATTAACTTTAAGTGTTTTGGTAATTTTGGGGGCATGAAATTGAAAAAAGGTGGTCTCACTCCTCCTGCTTCCTGAACAGTGCTGCTCAATCCTTTAATGCCACACAGCAGCTGCGCTCTATGAAAAGAGCTTCACTGGAGAGCTCCTCATGTCAGCAGTATGTGGATGTTATCTAATCATAGAGTGCAATCAGCCTCTAATTGGGTGACTCTTTTGTGTCCTAATTGACACTCAACCACTTGTATGTAAACGAACCATGGCCCCTAGTGTGCCGAAATCCTTCAGACTCTGCTGTGCCCCCCCCCCCCCCCAATTTAATCTCTAGTTAGGTGCTGTAATGTTTGGAAAAGTAATGCCGAGATGACATACTGGAGCTTTTTTAAGTGTTGGTTAATGCCACTGGGTTTTGCAGTGAATGAGGGTCCCTGCTTAGATATGTCATCCTTTTTGGAAAGTTTCCACTTGTCAGCGCATCCTTTTTGGAAAGTTTCCACTTGTGAGCGCATCCATGTGGTTGTCTGCGTTCTCTTTTCATGACTTTATTATCATGAGTTGTGAATCGTACTGTCACTAACTTTGTCTTTCCTCTTTCAGCAGCAAGCAGCCCTCTTGACAGCCCCCGAAATGTGTCGACCAGTGCATGCCTCAACTTTCCATTTGCACGAAGGTATGTCCACACTGCTCTCTTAATTCTTTTTTTTTTCTTGATAGTTTTGAAATTCCCTTTATAACAGCTGAAGGATCTCAGGGAATGGGATTTAATCTAAATAATTTCATAATAAAACCAATATTTTACTTGTTTGGTAATCATCTCATTATTTCCTCTGATGTCTCTTGGAATTAACCATGTCACATGGTGTAAAAAAGATCATTTTAAACCTGCTTAAATATTCATTCATAATGCATTTATTATTGGAGAAGTGTGTAGTGTATCGCCTGTAGACAAATTTCAGAAGAACACTTGTTTACCTTGTGAGGCAGCTTGATTCGCGAGATTACAAGATCACGCGAGAATTTTGATCTTGTCAGGCTGTGTGTGCAAACCACCTGTGGTTCGGACCAACAAGCGTCCTATGAGGGTTCTAGTAAGATCACACAAATACAGCAGCCTCACAAGGTAAAACAGTGATAGACAGATGGTTCATCCAATCACCTGCCAAGTACTTTTTGAAAGTAGCTGCCTTTTCCAAACAGTTTCCAAGACGATGACTTAGATGGAACTGTGTAATAAACCGTCTGGCGTGTCAGGTTTAAAGACTTGTGCGTTACACTTGCAATTTATTCAGATTGAAAAATTTGAATACTACAAAGTGAATAGTGTGTTTGCCAGAAATTATTACTATTGGAATTTGTGTAATTAAATTGTACAAATTCACCACTGATTCTATTTTGCCAATAATACATTTTTATTTTCCCTATAAATAAAAATGTTACTTTTTGGAAATTATATGAAATTACTACCAAACAAACCATTATAATAAACAACTTCATAAAAGGGATTTAAGTTGCTGTTTTGAGCATGAACAAAGTACCATATTTCAAATACAGTTTTCAACCAACAGCAGCACTTGATTTATTTATTTTTCTTTCTTTAGTGACAGTGAGCGAATGAGCGCACAGTGATAGAGGATTAATTGGAACTACTGGCTGCATTTTATTTGTTCATTTATCTGTTACTGTGAGATTAGATTTTCTGGATACTGAACTAAAATTTGGTTTTTGGTTTATCAAATTTTGCAGAAGGGTCTTCAAAAAGATATATTATGTGGCTTATGTTTACAAGCACTGGATCTTCGTAATTTGACAGTGTGAATGAAACAAAATTAATTAAAAAAAATTTAAATCAATAAATTAATATATATTATATATGATCACACTCTGAGGGTTTCCTGTGAGGTTCGGTGTGTGCTGGGACAGACGAAGACAGTTTGGAAGCCCAAGCAAAGCAGCAGCAAGGTGATTGAGGCTGACTCAGCCTGGAGCGTTCACACCTTCCCCTCTCTGCCAGGTCTTTTTACAGCCGACTCCTCCTCAGCAGGATGAGTGCACTGCGGTTAGATAGAGGGTACCCCGAAGCCCACTCACACATCATTCAATCCGGTTCTCATGGCAACGTGCTTTCTCTCTCGCTACAGGCATATGTAGCCTACAAGCGAGGCTACAAGTGAGACAGCACCTTGAAGACACCTAAAGAGCAGTTATTAAAAACTCATGAGCTGTTCAGGTGCTTCATTGTGAAACAAGAAAGAAAAATGACACAACTTCGAGTGAAGAAAAGTTCTGACGTCAGTGTAAAAATCTCGTCCCCTAGTGGTTACATTTCTATTTTTCAGTGTACATTTTTGTGACTTACTCACTGAAAATTTGCACATAATCTGCATCAAGACCTTTTGTATGACCTTTCATATACATCTTTTTTTGTTTTGTTTTTGAGATGATGATGTGGTTGTGTCTGACTCATGTGAACGTGATTAGATGGTTGTAGTGTCACTGGTAGTTTGACTTTAAATATGTCTCATTTCCTTCCTGTGGGTATTTGCCTGAGGAAGACTAGTTTATCAGTGTTTAGCACATTATTGGTTACTGTCAAGTTTAAAAGGAATCTAGAAACCATAAATATGGTTTTTGCAGTGTTATTTTGCAGTGGTTCAGTCACAGACCTTCGTCAAACAGCGCTCATCTGCTGTGCAGAACTAATAAAGAATCAAAACCTTGCAGAGCATCAGTGAATACTTGTGTAGAAACGTCATTGTTTCCTCTGCTGTAAACAATATTATAAAAACACTTAACCTTTATTTTTATTCACTTATGTTTAAATATATATATAATGTTTTAGCTGTTTTAAAATCCAAAATGCAGACTCCACAGTAACAAGATCCTCTGACTTGTTATGCTTTGAAGATTTGTTTCTGTTATGTAAAATATATCCTCAAATTAATTTAGTTTGCTCCACTCTATGTATCTGGACAAATGAAAACTGGCAAGGAAGCCAACATTGTCAGTATTAATCCCTCAGCTGAATGCCAGGGGTCACAGGATCACTTGTGCAAGATTCCCCAAACTCACTAAAAACCCTCTTTGCTTTTTCTCTTCCTCTTGCTGTCGTGATCTCAGTCACTTGGCTCGTGCCGACAGGTAGCTTCCTTTTTAAATTCTTGCGTCTTGTGTCTTTTGGCTTTTAATGCTTGTATTTTATGCTTGTTTTTCACAATGTGCTCCTCCTGGGGGGAAATAAAAAGGTTTTGCTATATGAAGCTGTGAACCAAGTGAAGACATCCAGTTATAAATGTGATTTGTCAAAAAGAAAGATTAATTTCATGCTCTCATAGTCACTGAACTCCTCTGTTGTCTGTTATGTAAGGAGGTTCACATATGAAATGCTAACTAATGCCTACGCTGCCGAGGCTTATGTAACATGCATGTCCGTTTCTTTCAGAGCTGAGGGCCGGAGATGGTCCCTGGCATCCCTCCCCTCGTCTGGCTATGGAACCAATCCGCCGAGCTCCACCGTCTCAGTAAGTAACCCCAAAACACGGCGCCATCCTCCCCTGTTGATACATGGCGGCCAGGCAAATTTAACACCTCGCTCAGCCCAAATAGCACATGCGTTTATGCAGAGAGGGACGGTGAATGCCAAGACTGAGATGACAAACCGTTAATTGTTTTTCCTCCATCATCTGCTTGAATGAGTCATTCTCCCAGTCTGTAGAGCTCAGTGTTAGAAGTCTGTAGACGTACACAGTCTGTGAGTGCATGTTAATGAGGGGATCAAGTGAAGAGTTAGGGTGCTTTATTAGTTACTAGATTATTATTTTATGACAACTTTTCCTTAAAACCTCATCGCATGCTTGTTACATTAACAATTTAACAAAACTTTGTTTTAAAATGTGTTATTAAAATGATGCAAGTATGTTAACGTGGCCTTAAATCTCATATTTGTCATTGAATATTTGAAAAGATAATTTTGAGATTCATTGTCAAAATAGACAGGATGTAAAAGTATTTTAGACACACAGACTTAACTTAAAGTTAGAGAGGCTGGCTCTGTCGTCAAAGTCTGTCATGTGCTGCTATTGTAAGGAAATTTATGGGGCAGACCCGGGCACAGGCCCAGAGGTCAAGTGGGACAATGGGGCTCTTCAGTGGGCCTCACTGCCCTCTTTATACTGAGGTATTAGAAAGAGACTTCACAGATGCCGTCCCTCTGGCCCTCTTCTGTTCGGGCACACTCTGACTGCAAAATTAAGCGGACTTCTGGTAACGTACACGACGTCCTGTTCAGTTTGAAAAGAGTTTACGCATTACGTCAGTAGACGTGACAAAATAACCTGTTTGTGTAAATAATGTTGCTTCTGCAGCTGTCATTGTTGTTTCCACCGTCACCTTGAAAAATACACAGGTGTTAAGTTTATTTTTCACTATAAATTAAACCCCTTCACAGATGTATTATCAGTTGTTTGTTGGCTTTTTGCTGACAACTGTGCAACTGATGTCAGAAACCAGAGAGTAAATATAAACATGAGTATAATACTCCCCCAACAGCCAACTGTTTGAGGTGCTTTATGGACTCATTCAACATCAGTTCACTATAATCTAATTCATTTGGTGACATCATTATAATATGACTTTGGATTTAAACTTGGTTTCGCTAATCATCCACTTTGGATAACAAGGTTGGATTAACTAGTTTAGTTAATTAGTTTAGTGTTTTCAACTCGTGTCCCCTTTTTGTTTCGGCTGAGCCTTTTGAGTCTTTGTTTTTAAAAACTTTTTTTGTTCTCATTATGAACTTTTGTCATTATTTTCATCCAGCCTAGTTTACACAATCAATCAAACGAGTTATCTCAAGTAGGCTGAAGAGATGGTAAATGTGAATTATTTCCAGACGTGAACTGTTTTCGGCTAAATTACCATCAGATGACAAATAAATTCATTTTTCTCGACTGATGGATTCCTCATTTGTCTGCAGTCCTCTTCGTCCTCACAGGAGCGCCTTCACCAGCTTCCCTACCAGCCGACACAAGATGAACTGCACTTCCTTTTCAAACACTTCCGCAGCACAGACAGCATCACTGACGAGGACGGGCGACCCTCGACAGTCATACGACCTCGGTCCCGGAGCCTCAGGTAGCTGTCCCTCAATGAACCTTGCATTAGAATATCAAAAAATTGATAAAGTGGTTTCCTTCTAACATGTTACATATTGATTTGAGTGAAAAAAATGTAAAAGGTAATTGCTGCTTGATGTATCAAAGATTCAGATGAATACAAATTGGTCTAATATGTCAAATACCCATTTTTTTTAATGTTGTTTTTTGTTATTGCTAGTAATAATGTGAAAGGACACGAACTGCTATAGAGATGAGAGCTGCGATAGTCACCTGATTTTTAAGATTTTGCAGATATGGATCAAAGACTCTTTCACCTTGTCCGCCACCAGTTTACATTCTGTATCACTAGGTTACTTACTCTTTTTTTATTAAATGTAAAACAAATGTGACATTGAATATTACCTTCAGATCCAGCTATTGTCACACTGTAGATCCACTCTGAGATGTGAGAATTGTTTGTGGGTTACACTTGATTTCACCACCATAGATTCCCAGCGTACCCATTGTAAATGTTTGTTTTATGCATATTCTTAGCCTGTCATTAAATTAATGAAATGTATATTTTTACACAGATTAAATGCAATAATCTCCCTTGATGGATTCCTCCGTAGAGGAAGACATTTTGGATTAACTTTGTGCAGCGATTCCATGTTCTGGCTGTCATTATGTACTGTTAGACTGTCAATAGTGCATCGGTACGACCAAGAAAATTAACAAGCAAACGCAGCATTTGGTGCCTCAAGTGCTTCTTATTGATTACACATGCAGGCTGGCTGGCGGGCAGGTGGAGATCTGACTGCATAGCTGTGTGATTTCTGACAACTTTTGTCTGTTGGCTCTGCTCTGTGCTGTTTGTGTGATGCCTGAGTGCTCTGTGTTCTGGCACCATGGTGTGCCATGTGTTGGCGTTCTAGCTAACAGAGCGCCTCAGGGATCCTGCTGCTGAACTGTAGTTGAGAGTGGGGGTGGATTAGGGGGCGGACTGGGGGATCTGATGCCGGGAGCATGGTGTGCTGAAGCAGTGTGTGTTGGGCAGCCGCCATCCAGTCAAACAGAGGCGTCTTTCATGACAAAAAAAGGCTCAGGGAGGCTGTTTGCATGTGATAGGTTTCCTTTCCATCTGTTCTGCCAGAAGCTGCATCAAGCACCATTTTTCTGTGAAAAAATGCACCAATCTCATCCGACTGGAGTGGTGTCACAGTAAATGAGTAAATTGAGTGATGTTGGTGATTCACTCTGTTTGGCCAAAAGAAACCTCTGTAGGTATAGACTTCTGAAAGAGAAACATCAAAAGCCGACAGTTCAATCCATGCTGATCGCAGCTTTAACAGCTTACAGAGCTGCTTAAATTGCATATTGGCTCACAATGTTGCTTTTGGTAGGTAGAAACACAAAAGTATCCGTTTAGCTGTTGACCTCAAACAACTTCTAACAGCCAAACCCAAACTATGGGTTGAGAGTTAACATGTGTATGTGTGGACTGAGAATGTATTGACTTTTGCTAATCAATAGATAACTGTGATGGCCTTGATGACATAACTCCTTCATCCCTCCATCCCAGTGTAATGGCTCAGAGGAGAGCTGCGTTGTGTATTGGTAAATGTCAAAATACATTTGTTGATCAATTGAAATGTACTAATCTGTCGTTTTGTTTCTGTTGCAGCCCCGGGCGATCGAGTGTCTCCTTTGATAACGAGATAGTCATGATGAACCATGTTTACAGAGAAAGATTTCCAAAGGTAAGCTCTAGAAATCTGTACGTTAATATTCATTATAAAACCATATTTGTTTAGCAAAGATATTGTAAATTGTTGTTTTTCAGTCTGTTGCCCACAGTTTAACATTAAGTTTCAACTGAATGACATAATGTAAACACGGTGAAATCTGAAGCAACCTGAAACTCCAAGCTTTATTGTTCCCAAACAAAGTATAGGATGGAAACTGAGCCTAGGGCTACATCCACACTAATACGTTTTTGTTTTAAAATGCATAACTTGTGCTGCATTTATACCTAGTGTCCACTCTACTTTGGTCTTCTCAAACCTCTGAACTGGAAACATTAAAAAACGCTGCTGACCTGTTTTAGTTTGAAAACTCAAGGATTGGGTATTATTCTGATCGGGTGGAAACTGAGACTTTTGGAAATGATGTCACAGACACCCACACACAGCCACACTATGCACACACCACATCACACAAACGGGAGGGAGGGGTGGGGGCGCCTGTGTCTCCTTCTCACCTGGGAAAGAAATCTCTGGTCTTATTTTTCACCATTGCTGTTTGTCCTCCATAATACTAAGCAAATACTTGCTTAGTTGCAGTATTTTCTGCAGCTGAGCAACCACCTGCAGAGTAGACAGTCTACTTCCTGTTTACACTGGCACACGCATGCCCAGTGTACGAGTTCATTCTGATATGTCTTTTTAGGCATGTTAGTTTGGATAGAGATGATTTCTGAAACAGTGCTAAAACACTTGTGTGGACAGAAATTGTAAAACACCAATTTAAAACTAAAATGTATTAGTGTGGATGTGGCCTGAGTTTTGAAAGCTTCACAACTCGGTAGGTGGTAAAGTTGCTGTATCACTGGTCCTGATGAACAACCATGTGAATCCTCCCACAGAAGTGTTAAAGCCATTTGGTGCTACAGAGAGTAAAAACTCTTAATTATTAGTCCTTTTTAGTCTTAACTGTGTTTGCATGTGTGTGTGTGTGTGTGTGTGTGTCTGTGTCTCTTTGTGTGTGTGCGCCTGTTGTCCCTGCAGGCCACAGCCCAGATGGAGGACCGCTTGTTGGAGATTGTCACCCACTGCTCTCCAGACAGCTCTCTCCCGCTGGCTGACGGGGTTCTGGGCTTTATCCAGCACCAGTTGGTTGAGCTGGTCAGAGACTGTCTGGACAAGTCCCAGAAGGGCCTGGTGACGTCCTGCTACTTCGCTGAACTGCAGGAGAAGCTGGATAAGCTGCTTCATGAGGTGGGGACACAGAATCTCCTCTGGCTTGTTTTTGTCCAGCAGGGAGGTTGATGTAGAAATGATGTGTACCTACACTTTAAGGTGGAAGGTTTCCATCAGAAGGAAAATAATGATTAAAAAAAAAACTAAAAAAAAGCATCAGTTAATGAGCTCCTATATGTGAACTCTTCAACTGAACACTCAGCTGTAACAAAGTTATGAAAGAGTATTGATCGAGCCAGGTGCAATCAGGCATGTCGCTCAATAACCATAACCGTCTGATAACCAAAGGCACACACAATAGATCTGGTAGTGGAAATTGTCAGTGATGGCAAGAGGTACTTTTGTCACAGTTTTTAAAAAAAATGTTATATCTGTGTTGTGATAAAATGTTAGTTTCTATAGCAACCCCTTCCCCTGTTCTTTCTGCATGCTGTCAGACATACAGCATGTTCGACTTGCTGCACCTCCAGCTGAACTGATAAGTCTGTTCCCATAATGTGGAACAAATGCTGACATACACACTCACAAACCTCAAATATATGGTGATACAAATTATTTTCAGTTCATAAAAGTTCAACAAAAATGTTTTGGAGCTCCAGTAAAAACTTGTCTGGTCCTCTGTTGTGGGAAATATGCTCTAGTGCACGTAAAGTGATGGATTTTGTGAAATGCATGACCAGAGGGTGAAAAGCTAACCTAAATACACTCACAAGTGTTAAGAATGATTGTTTAGGCACTTTGGCGGAGTCAGGTAAATTAATTTTATTGTTTGACATCAAAGCAAGATTGAACTCTGAACTGAAAATAGTAATCTGGATATTTGTGAGGACTTAGAAGTTTGATGTGCGTGAGTGAAAATAATTTTCTCCTGGCATCACAAAAGACCATTAAGAAAACTGAAATTATATCAGACACTATATTACCTTGCTATTTTTAAAAGCTACTAATATATGCTGCAGAACACAACACAAGATATAGTAATTTAGTTTCATAAGGGTGGATGTTTTTATGATTTGACATCATCAATTTTTTGTAGATTTTTGGCAGTTTTTGTCCATTTCTGTGAGTTTCCCAAAAGACACTTTCCCCCATACCTTGCAAGGCAGCTGGATTTACGAGATCACATGAGAATCCATCTTGTCAGGCCTCAAGTTATGCCCATGTCTGGGCCGCTCAGAGGATTCTCACGAATCCAGTTGTCTTGAAAGTTAAGATGGTGATAGACAGGTGGTTCATCCAATCACCTGCCAAGTTTTTTTGAAAGTGTCTAACCTTTTCCAAACAATACCTAATGACGACTTCTGTTTAATAAAACATCTTGCACATCTTGTTGCTTTCCCTTTAAACTGTATTACCAGCCAGATTTAGGCTATTTAAGCTGGCTGTACATGCAGATGACTTTGACATGAAAGTATACACTGTGCAGTTGCACTAGAAAATAAATGTACAGGTAGATGGAGTTAACCTGCTGGGCATTGCTGCCTGTCGCACCTCCTCCGGTGCCCATGGGTCAGCTGCAGGGTCATCAGCCAGGAACCACCATTCACCAACGTTTAGCTCCTTTAATCACTGGAACGTCTCCTGGTGGCGGAGCAGTGACAGGGACGTCTCCCTGTCACCCCCTGCAGCTGATAGGTGTTAACCCCCTGCGGCTGTTTTTTGGGTTAGGTGTTCTTTCCCCAGCACTTGTCCTTCCTCCTCAGCCAGAGCCAAAAACTGCCTTTCTCTGCTTCCTCTGATAGCTCTTTTGTTGCCTTCTTCAGCTTTCCTCCGGTCACTCCTACTTCCCTCAATAGGTGTGTGGTTGACAGCCCCACAAAGCCTCGGCATCCAACCTCTACTGGGTAGATGGTAGTCTTCCAGCCAGCCTCCCTGCACTCAGCAGCCAGCTCTGAGTACTTGGACTTCTTTGGCTCGAAGGCGGCCTCAATGCCATCTTCCATTGGTACCGTGAGTTCGACGAGGAGCACCGATCTTGCTTTGGTGGACCACACAACTATGTCAGGACGGAGAGATGTGACCGTAATCTCAACAGGGAACCGGAGCTGCCTGTCAAGGTCGACCCTCATGCTCCACTCCTGGCCGGAGGATAAGGGCCTTGGTGTTTCTCTTGGCCTGATGTTTCTTTTTTCCCCGCCTTCTGTGACAAAGTTGATGTGGTCCTCTACTGGTGGTGTTCCTTTGCTGCCCTGTCGACGCCCCTCCAGCACCTCGGCTAGCTTTCTCAAGACCTGGTCATGGCGCCATCTGTAGCGCCCCTGGGAGAGTGCAGTCTTACAGTTTGAGAGGATGTGCTGGAGGCTTGCATTGGGAGCATTGCAAAGTGAGCAAGATTCCTCACTCCCAAACCACTGGTGAAGGTTCCGAGGACAGGCAAGCGTGTCGTAGGTTGAGCGGGTGAGGAAGCTGAGCCTTGCTTGTGGGATCTTCCACAGGTCTGACCAACTGATTTTTCCGTTAGCAGCTCCTTCCCAGGTTGTCCAGCTTCCTTGTCGGCCCTGTGACACAGCCTTGATCCTATAGCGCTCTTCCTCCATCCTTGTCACCTCTGCCACCACCATCTCCCTCCTTTCTTTACGGTTGGCCTTGGACCAAAACCGTGGTGCTTCTCCCCACCCTAGCCCTGCTCTTCCTGTTTGGACTCTGCCGACGATCTCCTGGTGTTGTAGCCTACCGATCGCTCGGTCCACCTCCGTTTGGGCATTCCACTTCCGGCCGGTGGGAACCTTGGCATTTGCGTTCCTTACCGACTGGTCAGTGGACTCTCTTAGCAGTTGCACTAGTACAGATTGTCACTCCAGACGTATGGAAGAAAAGCCATGGATGACTCATTAAGACTCCACCCACCCACCCAATGATTATTCTAATAATTGCTCCCGGTTTAAAGTGATGTATCCTCTGACGCAATTCTGCCAGGCAGCGTCTGTGTCCATACTTCTCTTAATGCCATATCCATCTGCTTGGAACACACTGTTTTATATATTTATATTCCCAGTCTGTCTCAGAAAGAGGAAATCACTCCTTTCTAATTTACTCCTTTTCTCCTTCAGAAGTGTCATGTTATTTAACTTTTTCAAAATCACCCTGACCTGTTTCGTGAGGGGTTGATGTGTTTTCCCTGTCTTTAGTTTTCTGTGATGAGCCAGTTGGTTAAAAGCACTGCGTAAATAAACATGACCTTTTTTTTTTGCCCTCGCTGCCCCCACTGTTTTCCAGGCCTACGAGCGCTCTGAAAGCGAGGAGGTAACAGTTATCATCCAGCTGGTGAGGAAGATCCTCATCATAATCTCTCGGCCGGCTCGCCTCCTTGAATGTCTGGTAAGCCGAGGAAGAGGAAATCTCTTCCTAATTGAAAATGAGATTACTTTGATGGAAACGGGCAGAAGTCAGTTCATGTTGAAATAGGACTGAAATGAGATTCTGACCTTTTATTCTCTCTTAGAAAGTGGATCTGTGTCACTAGAATATAAAGCTGATTTGTTTTCAAGGAAAGCAATATTCACATACTTTTCCAGTAGATTACAAGTCCTAGTTTAAAGTTATGTCAGTAAGGACTGTGAATTATTCAGAATGACTGGGACATTGTTGAGTTTTACAAATAAATCTTTTAAATGCTCTGAGCATAGTAAATGAAATTCCATTCACTTTTTATTGCATCTGGATTATGTTGATGACAGGAATTTGACCCAGAAGAGTTCTATCACCTACTTGAGGCAGCAGAGGGTCACGCCAAAGTCGGCCAGGGAATCAAGACAGACATCCCTCGATACATCATCAACCAGCTGGGTCTGGCGCGGGATCTGTTAGACGGTAAAGGAATTCTCTGCTATGAAGCAAAAACTTGTACTCCATTCAAACTGAAGCAGAAAGTGTCCCCAGTCCCTCACATGTGGCTCAGGCTCGATGCTGTTTCTGACATTTCTGAAAAGGAAAATAACTTTTACAGAGTTATGTTTTGCTCCAGTCTGGACGTCATAACTTCAAATGCAGTCAAGAGTCACACGCAACATTGATGCAGCTTGTATTTGAATACCCAAATTTAAATGTTACCATGCTGTGCCACAGCGTTGCCATGGTTAAGAAAAAATAATTTGCTTGAAATAATTGTTACAACACTTGCACCACGGCAGCTTGAATGAGTGGTGTTAGCATGGAGGACAGTGTGAGTCAACAGTGGAAGCAAAGCCAACTCTCCAACTCCTGAATGCACAAACTGTAACAGAAATGTGTTTGAGTCCAACTGAAGATGCCTTTTATTGGTTTATATCCCTTAATATTGTTTGCGACAACTGTAGCCTACCTGTAGTCAACCATGTTATTGGGCAGTTGGAAAAAGTTAGTAACATTTACAACACTTGACAAACCTCAGATGGTTTTACAGAATAGAGCTGCAATTCATTTTTTAAGGTTACAAGCTAAACATTTGCTAGTTGCAGCTTCTCAAATGTGCGGATTTGAGGCTTATTGTGTCAGACATGATAGTAAAGAATATCTTTGGATTTTAGACTGTAAATCGGACAAAACAAAACATTTGAAGGTGTCACCTTGAACTCAAAGAAATTATAATGAGTGTGTTTTAGACATTTTTATAGACAACAAGATTAATTGAGAAAATAATCGGCAGGTTCATGTATATTTTGAATATTCATTAATTGCAGCCCTATAGGAGGATATACACATAGCACTTGCCAGCACAGCACAGTGCCATACTTGCCAGATTCATTCAAGTTCACAGATTTAAGTTCCTAGATATTTGGTTAGATATATTCCTAACCAAATATCTTCATATTTGGTTGAACCAAATATACATGAACCTGCCGATTATTTTCTCAACCAAATATCTTCATATTTGGTTAGGAAATTAAACCCCATTCAGACAAATACACAGTGAGGCAGGCTTGACTCAGTCTGTATTTGTCAGCATGTGTCAGCCAACCCTCTCCCCGACCAGAGTTGGGCGCAGCTTTGAGTAGACAAGCGTCATACGTGTGTCTGCTGTTTGAAAGGGGTCTAAACAATTATGGAGGATGAAGGGTTAATGGTGGGAGTTAAGGATACTTTGCTATAATATCTCTCTCTCTCTCTCTTTATCTGTTACTTGTAGACATGGTGCAGCTTGATCAGTACGATGCCAGTCCTTCAGTGTCAGTGGAAACCAATGCCAGTGTGGAGGTATACTTTCAGTTTTTATAATTGACTGCCTATAAGTACAAATGTAGAGGTTATGGTTAGGTTGAGCACAATATTTTATTTGTTTTGTGTGCAGTGGGCAGTATTGGGTACTGTAGATAGTGGACTGCAGAAAAGGCCCTGGAACATAAAATATAATGCAACTGTTAATCATAATATTACTGCTTCCAGTGTGTTTGATTCATAACATGTTTACTCACAGTAGAGCTGGACAAAATCAAATATTAAGATACTTTTGACTAAATAACTGATATTGTGACAGAATTGTAGAGATGACTATGGGTGCTTAAATAAAAAGAGGTTTTTGTTAAATAATCAGCAGTAATGTGGATGATGTAATGGCTAAGTGAGTAAAGACAAATAACAGCTAGAACAGTCTGGTAAGTGACTGTAATGCAGCCTTTAAAACCAGGAAAAGACAACACTTAAGCATATCATATTATTATGATTTAAGATGATATCTATCACAATATTTATATATTATTGATATATTGCCCAGCCCTAACTCGCAGCCAGAAGCATCATATTTCTGCTTTGTTTCTATAGAATAAGGCCCCACAGACCCTGACCCCAACTCGAAGGAAACCTCTTGAGAGTGATTTTGAGACCATCAAACTCATCAGTAATGGGGCTTACGGGTAAGATGAGAGGTCAATTGTTTCAGCTTTCTTTGTATTTTCTTAGCATTGTTTTCAAAAGATTGTTTTGCCATGTTTTATTCTCTTTGTGAATGGGCGCCACGAAAGATGTCAAAATCAGAATTATTAATGAATGATGCAACTTAATCAAGGCGGTGAGTTTCATGACTCCTTCAGATTGTCAGTCAGATGAAAACACAGCTCACAACTTGCTATAGTCACCTCCGTCATCCCCTGTGAGAAAGACACCTGAATTTCATTCACTCTGGCCAGAATAGCGGCTGTGGCTTGAGCATGACAAAGCAATTATGCAGTTGTGGGTTGAATTAGAATAAAGTAAAGGCAATCTCTAATCTTGAAATGAAAAGTTACTGAGAAGCAGCGTGAAAACCACCAACCATCAAAACCAAGTAGCCAGTGGAAAATTGGCCTAAACGTGAGCCTCTGTGACAGTTTTAAATGGGAATATCCCTCAACGGTTTCTTTAATCCTTTCTACTATTTTCTGTGAAGATAACAGGTCTAATGTGGATCTTGTGGTTTTTGACAGGGCCGTGTATCTGGTCCGACACAAGGAGACTCGCCAAAGGTTTGCCATGAAAAAGATAAATCGTCAGAACCTGGTCCTGAGGAACCAGATCCAGCAGGCGTTTGTGGAGAGAGACATCCTCACTTTTGCCGAGAACCCTTTTGTTGTCTCTATGTTCTGCTCTTTTGAGACACGACGTCACCTCTGCATGGTCATGGAGTATGTGGAAGGTAAAATACAGAAAAGCTATGAGTGATGCATGTTTGCATAGCATTTAGCTCAATCTGATGTAGACTAGCTGACAGTGAGCACTAAAGCATAATTACTGTAGCATGAATTACTTGATAATTTACAAGTGAGCAGCCAGTACTAAGGGGCAGTACACAACTTATAACATCCGTTGACCTCAAAGAGATAACAAAAATTTAGATATATGCTTAATTAAAACTCAACACTGTGCCTGGCTTCAATGGTTTTGTGTTTTGTTGTTTTTCTTTAAGGTGGAGATTGCGCCAACTTGCTGAAGAACATGGGCCCGCTGCCTGTAGAAATGACAAGGATGTACTTTGCAGAAACCGTCCTGGCCCTGGAGTACCTTCACAACTATGGCATCGTACATCGAGATTTGAAACCTGACAAGTGAGAAACTAACTAACAAACTAACTTCACTAACCCACTTTGCAGTGGATCAGATTGTTCTGTACAAATACTAACTTTTCTTCTAGAAATGTCCTGCCTGAATATGACACAGCTATGAGCCAGTACACTTGCATTTTATGAATTTTTATTAAATAAAATGTCATTACATTTCTGAACAGACATCTAGTCTGCTCTGTGTTTAGATGCATGGGGTTCCAGTTTGCTCTCTTTCATTTCCCCCATCTCTTTTTGGTTTAATATTTAAGTCTGCATACTTTAACTTGCCTTCAAAATTTGTTTAAGATTTTAGACGTAAAATGTATTTGGAGAAAAACTGCATATGTTGTTGATGGATTTTTTTTTGTATTGTTACTCCCAACAGTTTGTTGATTACGTCTATGGGACACATCAAGCTAACGGACTTTGGCTTGTCTAAAATTGGCCTGATGAACATGACCACCAACCTGTACGAAGGTCACATAGAGAAAGACACAAGAGAGTTTATTGACAAACAGGTTAGACGGGTGAAGATGTAAAAGTGTGCTGAAAAAATAAAACATATTTGCATGTAAGAGAGGTAACAGAAATTGTTAAAATTGTTTTGTGCTTGTGCAGGTGTGTGGTACTCCAGAGTACATTGCCCCGGAGGTGATCCTTGGGCAGGGCTATGGGAAGCCAGTGGACTGGTGGGCAATGGGGGTCATCCTGTATGAATTCCTGGTCGGTTGTGTTCCGTTCTTCGGCGACACACCGGAGGAACTTTTTGGACAAGTTGTCAGTGGTGAGCTCTGAATTTAACTTACAACTTGTCATCAAAATCGCATTTATTAGCAAATTTAAAAAATACAGTTCTGAATAAAAGTAACTAAATTATGTGTCTCTCATGGCAAAAGTTGATGTGTACTTAATCAGATTTAATTAACATTAAAATATTCTGGTTTTTATTTCTAGCAAGTGTGTATATGGAATAATCTACATTTAAATATTTCATGTTCATACTGAGTTCCAGAAAAAGTTTTCATGCACTGTTTGAGGTTTTTGTCTTCTTATGCATTTAAGTCACAAAAGATCAATCTTAGTAAAAATTGCAACCATATAATCCTTTTGTAGAATGGTTACAGGTCACCAGGTGCAGCGGTGTGTCTAAGTACCATCCAGTCCAATGTAAACTGACGCTTTGGTAAACTTTATTTGTGATCCTCTTTGTATTTCTGCGATTTGCAGATGACATCATTTGGCCTGAAGGAGACGATGCCTTGCCTGCTGATGCTCAGGACGTGATCACCCGTCTGCTGAGGCAGAGCCCTCTAGACCGACTAGGAACTGGTACTGCTGAGTTTACTGCTGATCGACAAATGAAAAATCTGTTGCATGATTAAGTGTATAATGTACTCATGTGAAAGCAGAATAAAATTGTTTTTTAGAAGGAAAGCAGCAATGTGGGAAATAAATTGGCGATACAAATACTGTAGGATATACCTTTTAAGAGGATGCTTGTTAACTTCAGGTCACTGGGCCTTTAGAAATTGCTTTATGCTGTTAGAGTTTGAGTCCTCAGGTTGAAATATTTCTAAAGTTGATTATTTGACTGTGAAAACGTTTTGGCTACAGGCGGTGCCTCAGAGGTGAAACAGCACCCCTTCTTCCTTGGTTTGGACTGGAACGGACTACTACGACAGAAAGCAGAGTTCATTCCTCAGCTGGACGCAGAGGACGACACCAGCTACTTCGACAGTAAGTTACAGTTGGGATTATATAAAATCGATTTTATTTAGTGGAATAACTGGTTCTTTGTACGTCAGAAAAAGGACCTGTTTTCAAATTAAGAACCTGAGAGAGATCCACCTGATCTAAGGGCTCAAATGCTGAGTGGGATAATATGTCTAAAACAGCTGGCAGACTTCTTTCATATGCATGCATAAGATGATATGGAATACAATAAATCATTTTCTGGGAAAAAATGGTCTCCCTATGAATCAGAGGAGAAAATCATGATTGAAAGTGTGAGTGGAAAATGTGATTCTTTTGCCCAGGATTGTGCCACCCCTCTTATGTGAGTTTTATTATGTGTCTGTCTTCAGCTCGATCAGAGCGCTACCATCATTTGGCATCTGACGAGGATGAAGAAACCAATGATGAAGAGTCTTCCTTGGAAATCCGACAGTTTGCTTCCTGGTCGAACCGCTTCAGCAAGGTAAGGATGGAATGCTCTGATCTGTTGAAACATGAGAACTTTGAAAAAGTGGACAGCTCTTTGAAAAATAAGGACAGGAAGAAAGGAAACTAAAGGATTCAAACGTCTTCTATAAATTGTTCTTAAATATTGAAGATGTCATGCTGTGACAGATGTGTGAAAAATGTTGCCTTTGATTTATTCTTTACACCACTGTGGTTACAGCACATCTGCACTTGACATTAACCATGAACATGTTTCAACAACACAGTCTATACTAGAATCACCAATAATTTGAATGGCTCAGTGTGTGTGTGTTTTCCACTGTACTTAGTCTGTCTTGCTTGTTCTTCCAGGTTTACAGCAGCACAGAACATTTGGCGACACCGTCCAACCTGAGCTTCTCCTCTGACCGCAGCCACAGTGAGGACAAGGAGGACCGTGGGGAAGTGGGAGGACTCAGTCCCTCACCAAGCCCAGCAGAGAGCAGCATGGAACGCAGACACCCCGGACGCATGGCCAGGTAGGCAAAGACACAAGATATGCTTGTCATGAGCTCCTTAAGTGTGAAATACTAACAGAGAAGTTTAGAAAATTACAGCTCACCTGACCTCGGAGCATTTACTTATATCTGTGTAAGCAGAAAATCAAAACACACCGTTGACTTTAGTGGTGTGATGTGTTCCTTTTACAGTTTTGTGCCTATTGATTTACCTGTTCAACTTGTATTTGGCTGTTTGTAGCCTTCGCCCTCGGGCCTCCTCCAGTTCCTCCCAGTCTGAGAGGAGTACCAGCCCGCTGGTGATGAGCAGCACCCACAGCCTGGAAACGATGCCTCGCTTTGCCCTTTCTACTGACGATGAAGGTAAATCCAGACTGACATGTTTTTGAGTGACTTTAGTGTAAATAATCAGTTAGGTAGTATTTGAACAATTGTGTTTATTTGGTTTAAAGTGAAAGACTACCAAAACGTTCTCTTTTAGGCCATGATGTTAATTTTTTTAACGTGTTTCCTGCAGCGGAGGTGGTTGTTTCAAATCTTCGGAGGATCAGGATTCGCAGCAACAGCACAGGAGCCAAACACTCATCACCCAAAGAACCGGCCGGCCCTAGGCGCTTCGGAAACCAGCTGGAGACGCCAGACAAACAGAGGCTTCCCTGTGGAGGGAAGGTTCCCAGGTCTGCTTCTGTCTCAGCCCTGTCTCTGATCATCACTACAGGTATAGAAGTTTATCTTCACCATCTCAAAGTCCAGCAGACAGTAGAATTAGGTGGCAACGGGCCACTGGTGTAAATCTTTGGACACTTCTTGGTGTATACTCAAATTTTGTATGATATGCACCTTATTGGGAAGACAAATATTGTTTGCTGATTGTGTGAACACATTCAGAAGAAAATTGTCCTTTTGTTTTTCAGATGACTCACCCGGCGGCCTTCAGCCCAGTCCCATCTCCCCACGGTCACTGTCCTCAAACCCCTCTTCTCGCGAATCCTCTCCCAGTCGGGATCTGTCACTCAGTCCCGCCAGCCTGAGACCGCCAATTGTCATCCACACTTCAGGGAAGAAGTATGGCTTCACCCTGCAGGCCATCCGTGTGTACATGGGCGACAGTGATGTCTACACGGTGCATCACATGGTGTCGGTGGGTGTCACCACAAGCCTTTAAAGTTATTGTTAAACATGATTTATTTTTGTGACCCCAAACTAGAGCAGAACGTTATAATAAGGAGGTTATGTAATCTTCAAATGCAATTCCTCTTCTCACTCTCACTGTGTTGCTGTTCTAACAGAGTGTGGAGGAGGGAAGCCCAGCTCACCAGGCAGGTCTTCACACTGGAGACCTGATCACACACGTGAATGGAGAGTCTGTTCAAGGCCTGGTTCACACTGAGATGATAGAACTTTTACTGAAGGTAAAACTCACTCAGGCTGCTGCTCAGACACATGGTCTGAAATCCAATTTAAGTTTGTTTTTTGTCTTTTTGCACAAATAAACAATTTTTTTAATTCCTATGCAACATGCAGAGTGGCAGCAAGGTGGCGCTTCAGACCATAGCACTTGAGAACACGTCGATCAAAGTTGGTCCAGCTCGAAAGACTAAACACAAAGGCAAGATGGCTCGCCGCAGCAAGAAGAGCAAGAAGAGAGACAATTATGACAGGTAAAGATAAGAAGTTTGGTTTCCTCTCAGTCACTCTTCTGTTTATTTTGTGAGGTTAGTAAGTGGTGGACATTGTTGGTGCTTTGTCTCCCTCTAGTGTTAAAATACTTTTTCAAAATAATTTTCTGTTATGAACTTTTTTAGCCTATTCTTCTTCTTCATCTAAATGTATTGTAATAACTATGACTTCAGTTGGAATACATTTTTTATTTGTCACATGGAAAAGGCTCCCACAAGTGTGAAGAGTATTTTTTTTGTATAATGCTGAACTTTTTAAACTGCCTGTGAGAAAATGACAGGATCACATTTCTGGCTCGTCATCTTCCTACAGGCGACGCAGCATCTTGAAGAAGCTGTCCAAGCAGAGCACAGTGATGCACAGCAGTCGCAGCTTCTCCTCAGGTCTCCACCACTCAGTTTCCTCCAGTGAGAGTCTTCCAGGCTCCCCAACACACAGCCTCTCTCCCGGCCCCTCCACGCCCTGCCGAAGTCCTGCACCCGACCATCAGGCCTTTGGTAAGCTCAGTGGGGCTTCTTGTGGTCTTTGACTGTAACATCTGAAGCTAATTTAGTAAAACAACCTGTTTTCATGCAACCTGTGATGTGGAAAATCTCACTGTTTTACTTCCACTTCACAGAAAACAACTCTCCTCAGAGCACATCTCCTTGCTCCAGTTCTCCCAGTTCCCCTGCTGCACACATCCGGCCCAGCTCGCTCCATGGCCTGGGCTCCAAACTCAGCACACAGCGCTACAACAAGGTTGGCCGCCGAAAGTCAACCAGCAACATCCCCCCTTCTCCACTTGCCTGTAATTCCTCATCATCCTCCACCCAGCCCCTCTCTCCACAGCGTTCGCCCTCCCCACTCCCAGGCTTCGCCAAAACTCTTCACTCCTACCATGGCAAAACCCTGTCGCCACCTACTATTGTTAGACACATTGTCCGGCCCCGCAGCGCTGAGCCGCCCAGATCTCCCCTGCTCAAGAGGGTCCAGTCAGCTGAAAAGCTTTCTGGAGTTTATCATGCTGATAAGAAGTCATATACTCCCCGCAGGCACACACTGGAAGTACCATTTTATGGTGAAGGGGAGCTGCTGGGTGACTCTGAAGTAGAGGGGGCCTGTGGAGGCCCCTATATCGGGGTCGATTACAGCAGGCTTGGCAGCTACACCGGTAACCAAAGGATGTGGGACTCTGGGATAGACCGATCAGAGCAGCTGGTTGTGATGCGAAAGCTCAACCTGTCAGAGCGGCGAGACTCCTTTAAGAAGCAGGAGGCGGTGCAGGAGGTGAGCTTTGATGAGCCAGATGAGAAAACTAGCACCACAATTACGGTGACCACCACAGCCCCAGGAGAACAAACACAACCCCAGCAGCAGCACAGGATGGCCTG
Source organism: Scomber scombrus (assembly GCF_963691925.1). Taxonomy (NCBI): domain Eukaryota; kingdom Metazoa; phylum Chordata; class Actinopteri; order Scombriformes; family Scombridae; genus Scomber; species Scomber scombrus. Next base: position 21,276,708 of record NC_084977.1, on the reverse strand, counting down.
GATGATTGCTCGACCCCAAACCGAGGAAGTGGAGCTGCAAGTGCCAGTGGTGAGGAGGTTTACCCTCGTCCCCCAGATCGCTGTGCAGGGCTCGACAGAGAGCGAGGAGCAGGATGAGTGGGAGCCGTGTTCAGACGGAGAGGACAGCAACGAGATGCCTGAACTGGAGGTCGCCATCACTCCACCTCAGCAACAGGCCGGACATCCTTGCAATGAAAACAGCTGCAGTCAGGCAGCAGAAACCACTTCCACTGGTCCTCAAGCTGGACCATCAACAAAACAGACTGAGTGTAGAGATGAAACACCACAAAAAAGGCATCTGAGAAAGTAACTGCTCACCACTGTACTCAGTTCAACTGCTCAGATCTTTCTTTCATGTATTTCAAGGGGTAACATGAATTACTGCTGAAGGAAAACTCACAGGTGAGGAGGGATCTGCTCGGAGACTCGGGAAGATTTTACTTGAATTTTTCTATTGTAAATATTTGCCTCAAGGCATTGCAGACCTTCTGGTCTTATTTATTACATTTGTAAACTATGATAAGTTAGTAACAGGAAAAGAGGGAAGTTCCCATTGGTTGAATAGCCAAGGCTCAACATTTTTGTATCTATTAAAATGTGGTTTTATGTCTTTTGACTGGATTTTTTTTTCTTTTTATAAATGTCTATTTTTTTAAATAGATTGTGGTACTCAGTAGTACCCAGTAGTTCCCAGTATGCTGGGAATAATTGTTGTAGGACCAAGAGGTACGAGATGTAATTTTAGAAGCTGAAGTTGTGTTAACTGTTTTGTTTTTGTTTTTTTCTCCTTGTCAGTGTCAGTTTAGACCTGAGTAGTGCAGCTTCCAAAAATGTAATACTACAATGATCTTAATTTACATCAACCTAAGAATGGCCTTTTGTTCACACTGTGAGCAACATGATTGATTGATGGTCAACTGTCAGCCAGACTCTGCAGTTGTATCTACTACATATATATAGATATATATACTATTCTGCATATATCAGGCCAGTCTCATTTTGCTGCTTTGCTCTGGCCTTTCATCGCACTACATCCTTTAGAGGGTTTAACACAGAAACCACAAATCCCTAAAGAAAAAAGAAACAACTAAAGCTTTATAATTGTCCTAAACTGAAAAGCTTTGCACTGCTAAAATTCTTCCATTTAGCACTTGTCATCTATTTCTCGTGAAACAGTCAATTGGAAAAAGAAAAAAAAGAAGTGCTGGTCTGCTAATTAAAGACAACAGTGAAAAGCTGCAAACTACGTTTCTCTGACGCTTCCTGAATTTATCAGCTGTAGCAGTAGGACTTCCGTTAAACTGATCATGTTCTTAGCAGTGTGAATTCATGGTCATAGCATTGTTGTCTCCATATACAGTGCCGGGTAATATTGCAAATCACACTGACGAGTACAACCTGTTTTGAACTCAACTCAAAAAGAGTGTTGTGTGCCATGATGTCAGTGCAGTGTCCTCTAAGCCATATCTTTGAAGACAGAAATGTCGTTTGAAATCATTTGTGTTTTATTTTCCGAACTCTGTGAAGTATCTCCTCAAGCTCTACAGCATTTTGTGTTAAAAATGAAGTATTAAACATGACTCTGCTCTGTGGCTGCGTGATGTAAAGTTAGTGTGATATCACATCAAAGAGGTGTCACGAATTTAGGTTTTTAGTTTTTTTTTTTGCTATGTGCTCAACTTTTGACATTATAAACAGGGTGGTTCTGTGTCTTGTTGTAATGACTTGTTTTATTCAAAGCATCTCGCGGGAAAAACAATGAGCAGCCAAATCAAGCTCTACATCTTCTTCAGAGCCTGGAGGGAATCACAGGAGTAGCTGTTCTTTCTTTAAAACATTTTGGGGTTGTTTTTTGGGGGTGGAGGGTGTTGATTTCCTTACTGATAGTATCCTAGAAAAGTGTTGGATTCTTGTTTATTTTTGAAGTATTTTTTTCCTGAAATTGTAGCTTTCGTCTTTGTTTATTCAAATGAGCATGTGGGAGACACCAGGCCCAAATGAACTGTTCTTACTTAATTAATTGTGTAGTGATGTTTACATCGTGGGAGTGGGAGCACTAATGTATTTTGAGGAGTTTTGTACCATAACTGAATGTGGAAGGGAAACTGGAAATGTTGGAGGGACACACTTACATAGAATCAAAAACCCAGGGCTTGTTTGAACAGATGTTCTATGTTTTGTGTTGTACAAATATTGTTGTATATTTTGATAACAAGACTGCGTATAATTCCAGATGTGTTGAAGGACATGATATGCACAATGACAATTTGTGGCACCAGGAGTTTCGAAAGTTTATCTTTCGGGAAAAGGTCTCCAGAGAGGCCGTTACAAAAGGCCTTGTTGGGATTCAGAACAGTATTTCACTATCTGTGCTGATCGGATGTATTTTACATTTTTTCCAGTACAGAATTTCGAGGTTGTTAGTCTTATTTGTCAGTGGCTGTGTGCTGTTGCTAGCATTTGTACCGGTTTTAAATGAATCTTTCTTTATAAAGCATCAGAATTGCTGATGTTTTACTAAACAGAGTACTCCACCGATTCAGTGTTGCACTCTTATAACAATGTCAGACTCACAATGGACAGTTTTTTTTAAAGGATAAAAACTGATGCAGCATAATCAGAGATATTCTCTCTTTTGTATTTCATGCATTCCTGTTTTTTGTCAAAACCTGGCACCTACAGTATATTACCCAAAATGCAATTCAACCACCAACAATTTGGTTGGTGTAATGCTATGCTACTAGAGGCTAATGTAGTCTTGAGCCGTTATCTTCATGCAGATCCCCATATCTTTTTTTATTTTTTATTTCACTGCTTGTAGTCTTTGAAAGTTTGAATTAATTTACCAGATTTTTTGCATCTTCCTCTGAGCCTCAAAAGACGTTTTCCACATATGCAGTAATGTCCCCAGAGACCTGTGAACAGATTTTGTTGTGTAAAATCGGTTCCCCTTTAAGTCCCAAAAAAAGAAACTGAACTGAAACAGAATCCTGTTGTCGTGTCAGTGAAGAGCACCAACAAAGTGCGTCACTGAAGTTATTTTTTCAGTCTGACAGAATTGTTTACAATGAACAAACATGCTATGTACTGTACAAACATTTTATATCCTTTGGCTGTATATGATGAATGGAGCCTCTTTGATACCATGAAAGGAAACTATACTCATAGAAGTTACATATCTGTTTTTGGTTTGTTCTTTTTCAAACTGATCTTAAAAGAGTAATTTAGCACCAAGCTGGAAAGAAGGCAGTTTACAGTACTTCCATGCACTTAAGTAACAGGGTTATCGTCAGCATGATGTTGTCACCTGGATGTCTGGACCAGGTGCACACTTAATCTGGTTTGAAATGAGGATGAACGTCTGCATGACAAAGACCTTGAACATGCGGATGGTAATGCTGAAGCAAGTTAGAAAAAAATCTCCTTACTTCATTGATGTGATTCAACCTTTGTTCAATTTCAGACACATTTGAACCCTAACATATATTGTAAAAAAGGTATAAATCTCATTAATATACCTCAAATATACCAGTCTTGTTTCTAAAATATGGAAAAAGTTTTGGGAGAAATCTTTTAAACAGATTACAGACTAGCTGCATGTCAGCATCCTGCAGTGCATATATTCCTGATTTGTCTTTAACAACCTGGTTTCTTATGTGAATGTAAATCTCATCTGATTGAAAGTTAATGTCTGTTGCACCTATAGTGCAGTGATGTCACACAAGTAAGGTGAGCGCTTCTCAGCTGGTGTTAAGAAACTCTTTAGGGGCTAACTGGCAGTTGAAACTGTTGTACATGTGCACGTGTTCTCCAGTGGACTCTTCTGTTCAGTGCATGCTGCATGAGACAAGCACACATCTGTAATACTTGATTGCATGGTATACCGGCGTTGTCGCCCTGTACTGTGTTTTCTTGTGCAACAAATAAAATTTGTATTTCTCTTTGACTCATCTTGGTGTTTGAGTTTCATGTAGTTTATGATTGTTTAACAAAGCATACAGTGTTATTACACATTTCTGACATGGAAAAATTGGTTATATGCAGGTTTAAATAGTTTTGAACAAGTGTTCGATTCAGATATGCAGCCTATTTTTGCTTTCATGTAACACCAACTAAATTTGCCTTAAAAGTAAATGCCATGTCAAAATTCCTGGTGATTGATTTAGTTTTATTTACAATTTTTTTATTTTTATACAACTGTATAGCTGGTATAGTTTTTGGCATAAAGAAGGATAAAATACATCCATCTGTAATGCAGAAGATCTCCTTGTAGTACGCCAGGTGTCAGTGGGGCTAAGTATCGGTACTCAATACCTTAAAGGTATCGACCATAATAAATCAATACCAAGTAGTATCAAAACGTCTCCTGTCAAACGATGCCTGCAATCGATCCTTTTTGCACCCAGAGATGCATTTGTGTATAAATCAAATCATTTAGATGTGAAGGAGTAGTGGCATTTTATGCAATCTAATGCTTCTATTCACATGATGGGAATCGAATTAAGTACTCAATTGCTATCAGTGTCACTTTAAATTGACTTGGGTTAGTACTGGTGTCGTAATTTTTTAAACGATACCCAGCCCCGCTAGGTATCAGTGGAGAGCAGCAGTTCCTCTTCCAGCCAACCAGGTATCACTAAAGAGTTGCAGTTCTCCTAGTCCACCAGGTGTCACTAAAGAGCTGCAGTTCTCCTACTAGTCCACCAGGTGTCACTAAATGGCTGCAGTTCTCCTTCCAGTCCACCAGGTGTCGTAAAGAGCTGCTGTTCTCCTTCCATTCCACCAGGTGTCACTAAAGAGCTGCCGTTATCCTTCCAGTCCACCAGGTGTCGGTGAAGAGCTCAGAAACTCATTACATCGCATTACAGAAGAAGCTGCTCCGTGTCCTTCACAACAGCAAAAATGGCCACGGCCACTAAAATCATTCAGAGGATCCGCAATTTACTATCAGGGGTAAGAAATTACAATAAAGGGCGAATTTAAAACTGTAAAGAGCACGTACTGACTGTATTACACAAACTTGATCTGCGGGTGATGTTTCGTAATGTCTAATTTAGCTTCTTCGTCCACTTGTGCAACGACGCTGAAGATAGCTTCCAATTCGGGGTTAAAGGAAAAATAATGGACAATATAATTCATATTTAAAGGCTGGTTCGCTGTTAGACACAGTAGCGAAAAGCATTAACCCTGTTTGAACCCACTGTAAGATCTGTGAAACCTTTAATGTGCTTATGGGACTGAAAAAAATGACAATTTCACTGATATTTCTCTATACACACCACATTAGACCAGGTCCAGTTTAAAAACCACTATGGTTAGACTATATACGGAAAAAATTAGGAGTGTAAGAACAGTGGTTTTTGATCTGGATCTGGTCTAATGTGGTGTGTATGAGAAAAAATAAGTTAAATTGCCCTTTCTGTCACTCTTGTGGCTATTAGAATAAAGGTTTTATCAGTCAGTGTGTTTTGTTGAGTCTTTGGAGTCATCCTTTTTCAACTAGTCTGGATTTGTGTATAAATATAGTGGATTTTGATCTGGAGCAAGAAGCAAAACGGAGTGGAGAGTAATTTCAGCTTTTCCCTTAACCCTGATCCAAAGACAAATTCAATTTTGTACCAGTCAAATTAGTTTTTTACCATCTGACTAACATTTAGTCAGATGGTAGCATGTGAAAAGGCAAGAGGAGATGATGTTGACGACAGTGCGAGTTTTAAATTAATTTAAATGGTGTTTCTTTTTCAGCACGATCTGCAAGCCAAACTGCAGCTGCGATATGGGGAGATAGCAAAGAGGTAAGACTTGAACTCGGATTCTCCATTATACTGTGACACACTGAAGTATTCACAGTGATGGAAGAAGTGGATATACCATAATGCAAAACATCACATTGCTAAAATGATGTTTTTGACGAATGATTGCCCCACTTTGTGTGTTTCAGTAAAGAAAATGTCAGTGCACATTTATGGATAATAGCAGTCCTGGAACTGGAATAAATCAATAAAATGCCTAAGTAAAGACTGACTCTGTTTGCTTATGCTTCTTCTACAGGACACAACTTCCACCCAAACTGCCAGTAGGCCCGAGCCACAAGTACGCCAGCAACTACTACTACACCAGAGATGGACGCAGAGAGTCTGTACCCGCCACAGTCGTCATGTCTTCACAGAAGGCGCTCACTGCTGGCAGGTAAATGACTCAGTCCATGCACATAAACAATTTGATTACAGTCGGATAAAGACGTTGTTGTTATTTGTTTTACTTGTAGTGAGTCTTTCGTATCTCTTGATGTTTTTTATCTTTTCTAGCGAAGCTCAAGTCCCTGCGAAGCCTCCTGTGACCCCGGGTGCTGTGTATCAGCCTCCAGCTCTTTCCACAGACCAACCGTACCTCTGAGCTGTACGACTTAACCTTTGAGCATCAACAACCTCATTTCTTCCTTCAGAACTGCTGCAGAGGCCGAACTGCAGTGTGTGTTGGTTGTATCCTGTACAATAGAAAGTGTGAATAAAATTTGTTCCATGTTTACATTTTCTGTCCAGCTTGTTATTCTCGTCATATGATATAGACGTTTTCTGCGTCGCCTGTGTGAGTAGAGTTGACAGTGTGTTAGTGATGTACATAATGGAACAGAAAAAAAAAGTCTTAGTAAATATTTCTGCATCTGGATCCTGAAAATAAACCACAAAGACGAGACCTTCAGAGAAGCTGAAGGTCAAGGAACCAGCTTCTCCCCGAGTGTGTTCATGTGGTCTCATTTCAAATGTCAAACTAAAGTTGCTCTCAAACAGCTGGAAAAGTTAATACGGAACATGATACAAAATGATTATGATTTAATTTAATTTCCTGGTAGTTAATTATCTTTGGAAACTTCAGGGTTTCGAGTTGATGAAAATCATGTAATCCTTCTTGTAATTCAAACCTGTTGTGCTTGCTGTTGTTAAGCCTGGATCATCTCCCATCACATAGTAAAATCAATAATTACTTGACCTTTGAAAATGAAAAACACAATTTTTAAGTGTTTAGGTGTCTTGGTGTTATTGTATGCATATGCACAAATACTTGTGAAACTTGAACTTGTGAAAGGTTAAAATGCTTAGTGACAGGACACATATTTGTACATCTGAACAGTATGTTCCAGACAGAGAAACAAACAACATCTTCATGCTGAAGCATATAGCCTTGTCTGTTTGGATCTAATCATGCATACATTAGCTACAACAACTCAGCAGTTGGTGAGAAAGAGGTAAAAGGGTATTTACCCCACTCTTCACAGCTCACTCCTCTGCATCAGCTTGTATTAGTATTGTAAGTCAAGTGCAAGAGGTGAATCACCATGACAAAATATATCTTCTTGATTTGACTTATTTAGATGGCTGAAGCTTCATATTAGCTTAAATACTCTTTTAAATACATTTTTGCACAGATTTTGGCCCATATCACCTACATTGTAAGTACATTACGAATGATTATGGCAAGAGAAACATGTTTCAATGTTCATTTGAGCACTTGACTGTTGTTTTAAGACAGACTTGAAAAATTGTGAACATGTCCTTTAAGGCAGCATTTTCATATTTGAAGGTCCCGCTGATAAAGCAGGTGTGGCTCACTTGGGAACCTTTTATCTCCAGCAGAGTTTGTAAAGATTCTGTGTGTTTATTTGTTGAATAAAAATAGATGGAAAGGGCCCAATGCAGAACAAAATTAATTTAGGAGCCTGCATTAACATGAAGTTAAATAAGTGCCATAATTGTAAAATAATTGATTTCAAGTGAGAGAATCATGCCTGTTTTTAGAGACAAGTCGATATGGACGATTTCGACTATTACAGCATCAGCTTTTCATTCAAAATCTTTTAGATTTTTTAATTGAAACTTAATTTATCATAACATGTTTATTGTCACAACAGTCCAAATTTTAACCATTGTTAATTAAAATGTTGTCTTGTAACAGTAAGATAGACGGTCAAGGACAATGACAATAAAATAATGACACACGAGATAAAGGCAACTCTGTTTTTAAAATTGTCATAATAAGCGATGGTAGATTTACTTGTTTTGCTTTAAATAGATTTTTAGAGATTTCAAACTTGAAGTCATGAAAGAACAGGAAGAATAATTTCTTTGAAAAAGGACATTTGTGAATCAGAAACTTACCCATTAAAATCATTACATTAACAATAAAATACATTTTAGAATCTTTATATTCAAAAGATATCATAACATCTTTAACAGAAAGTTCAAATGATAGAAATGAACAAAAAACAGACCAAAATCAACAAAGTTGAGTGATGATTCATCTTCATAGCCATCTTCGTAGCCTACAGTTATCATCTATCAGCAAAACGTCAAAGAAAAACACCAGTCTGATTAATGTTATTCATGATTTTTAAATGTAATCGCAGCCATGTTGGATACAAATATATTATGACCTAGTTTTATTCCAAATAATATTACAAAGTATCTTTCTTCTTGGAGTGATCTTTCTTTGATTGCATAATTAATCTAGATTATTATTATTATTATTTATTTAATGTATTTATTTGTTTGTTTGATTGTTTATTTATTTGTTTATTTAGAGTCTGACCTTAAATACATGTTTTAAGTTATTAATATCTTTAGTTTGGTTTAATGCATAAAATATGTATTAGCTTTAAAAAAAAAAAAAAATAGCAGCAAGTCCTCGATATGAGACAGTTTGTTAAGAAAATTAATTTGTCTTTAGATAAACTCTACTCTCTTTTTTCTCTTATCTCTCTTTTCTCTTCCCTTTCTTTTATAACCTTTATTCTGACACGCGCGGCTCTTGCGTCATATTTGTGCGTCGCGCTGCAGCAGCAGTAGCAGCAGTGGAGGACATCGAGCATGGGACACCTGAGAGTTTTATCTATACTGATCGTCTCGATCATCTGTCATCAATTTTTAGGTGAGAGACCCGTGAATTATTCATGCAAACATGTCGGATTAATGATCTGTGTGATTTTCACTTCCTGGAAACTGAAGGAAGGACTGAAACTTTGCAGCTAGTTTGAATGACGTCTGTTTACAAACTGCACCCAACTTCATCAGATGGTTTCCTTGGTTTCTAAAAAGCTACGATATATTATGTAATGTATAGTAAATATTGCATCATTTATATTAAAGCCTGCATGGCTGTTTCACTTTCAACTCATTTCATGTCTAGACTGTAAATGTGTCAATGGAAAGCTTAAAAAGTCCCTACATAATGAGCCATGTATTTTTGGAAAGAGGTTTCTATATATGGAAAAAATAATAATTAATGAGTCCACATTAGAACATTGTGTCTGGAAGAACACAATAAAAACAAAACTGGCACAAAATGCAACCACTGTGCATGTTATTTATTAAATCACTCATTACAGTTTGACACTAAAAGGACAGAAGCAGTTTAATTTAATGGGAGTTAATTCAGTTTTTATACAGTTTTGGTGGTTTTATGGTTTAAATGTGAAATATGAGAAGGTTGCTTTGTTTATACAGTAATTCCTTTCTCAGTTTAGTCTCACCTCATAACATACTGTGTAGTTCAGAAATAAAATTATGTTCAGCAGCAAAATGCTCAGTTGTTCTTGTTTATATATATATTTGCCTTTGGTTTGATTTATTGTGAATATCGTGGTATATTTATAAAAACACAGCATATCAGTGTTTGTGAGGGTTAAAACAATAAACTTATTTCCACTGTTGTCTCTCCATATTTATTAAGATAATAACACGCCTGTCTGACATCAAGAAATATTAGACAATAGGAAATAAAAAGCTGTGAAAGTGAAAGACTCTTTCTCTGCTTGACTTATTATGCAATACTATACTATTATGATGTGTACTGATGCCTTTGACAAGTTATCTTATCGACTGACAGTAAACTTTGTGTTTGCACGTGTTTGAGGCGCTGCAGGTCACTCTCTGCCTGCCTGCCGGGAGCAGCTGGAGTTCAGGTGCAGCGATGGTTCGTGCATCCCGAGACTGAAGGTGTGTGATGGACAAACCGACTGTGAGGATGGATCAGATGAACACTACTGTGGTGAGAGTAATGTTGACGCAAAGATATCCCAAAATCACACACACACACACACACACACACACACACACACACACACACACACACACACACACACACACACACACACACACACACACACACACACTAACACACACACGGGTTGAGGTTTCACAAACTCTCACAGTGAAAACAAAGCAGAACCTTCTGTGGAGTTTAGGGAAAGAAATAATCAGATGAAGATAAGTTGAACTGAATAATTAACCGAAGGTGTTTCTGAGTAAATTTGATAATAATGATGGTAAATGTAAGACTGAAATCATCAAGATGTGACATACAGGTGAGACTGAGGCCATGTGCAATAAATAAGAAGGCTGTAAAGGTGACTATTAAGTCCTCTAACAACAAAAATATGATGCATTGCATGAATACTGGAATTTCAAGATCCTAAAATATTACTAAAATTCAAATAATTAACACAATCACGATCAGCTCATTGAATGTGGACTGTCCAGATCAAAGGTGACTCACTGGGATTTTCCCAGTTTCTGCTCAGTGGCCTCACCAACACAAATCAGCATGTCTCTATATTGTGTACTGCAGTTCACCGCTTTCCCCCACATTTGTGTTATTTAACATACAGTGTTGTGTAATAATTTCAGCTGATTATAACATATTTGTAAAGTAGAAGCAGTTCTATTTTGCCTTTGGATTTTTTCTCCTTTTAAAAGAAGAAAAAAACAGAATTATAAATTTTGCCTTAAGCTTCCTCAAAAACCTTAATTTTAAACAAATAATAAAACTTGATGTAAAAGCTTGTCTTTGATTTAACGTTCAATATTCTGGACAACCCTACTTATTTTTATACACAACTCTTTTTTTTTTTTTTTTTTGGAAATCTATACGCTACAAAGACATTTTCTACAACTGTGTGGAGAAAATGCCTCTGCGGATTTTGTCTCGTAATGCAGCTGAAGTCATTAGAGACTCTGATATTGGATTCCAGAGGGATTTGTTGAACCATAAGCTGCATAAAGTTTGCAAATTAAAACCTTGCAGGAGAAAGTTTTCTAAAAGGATTTACAGTGATTTGTATGAGTTTAACATAAATGTGATTGATGCCAGAATGTATGATGGTTGGTAGTGTTGGTTTTAAGGATGCAGGCATGAGACTTTGACCTCAAAATAGCTGGTTTGAATGCATTCCAGGAAAATGGATAAAGTGTACAGAATACACCTTCTCTACTCAGATGTGCAGGACTCAGCAGCAGCAGACTGTTTGTACACAGTTTATTGCGAAATAACTAAAGAAAGCCTTTTTAAATTTAGTACAGTGTTTCTTTTTTCATTCTGTTGCAATATCAAGTTATATTATTGAACTGATAATGATCTACTGTTGCACAACAACAGTGTATACTATTTATTTGTGTGCTGATGCCTTTGTGAAGATCATAGTGTCAAACTAGTGGATATCACAGAAAATATTAGGATTTAACATTTCACAAATATAGAATTTATTTGTGTAACCTTCCTACAAAGATTACTATTTCAAATTTTTGCATTTATTAATTGTTCCTTCTTAAGTCTACCTGGACCTTTAAACACGTATTTGGACGATTGTCCTGTCAATTCAACAATCAAATTAAGACTGCAACCAACAGTTATTGTCATTATTAATTGATCTACTGATTAGTTTCTCAATTAATTGTGTTATCTATAAAATGTCAGACCCCCTCAGTCACCTCTTCAGATGTCTCATTTTCCAACAATCCAAAACCTGGAATGTTCAGTGTTTTCTATCATATATATGACAAAGAAAAGCTTTAAATACTCACATTTGATAAACTGGAAGTTACTATTTTTTTGCATTTTTGCTTAAAAAATGACAAACGATTAGATTGTCTAAATAGTTGCTGATTAATTTTTTCTCAATCAATTAACTGCTTAATCAACTCATCAAATTCACTCTGATATAAAATAATAGTAATAGTACTTAATTTCAGTTCCTCAGTCGAGTTTCTCTGAAACCACATTAAGAGAAGCACTGAAAACAGAAATGCTTTGCTGAAATCAGACTTGTCTTTGGGTTTATTCTAAGATGAATGAAGCCCAGATATTTCTGGTATTTTTTGTGTTCTGAAAGAAATAGATTTGTCACCGGCTGTCTGAACACACTCACTTGTAGAGATCATTAGGGCCCGAGCGGCGACTGCAAGTCGCCTGGCGAAAGCCCTATTGAAATTGTAATGTCTATTATTATTATTATTATTATTATTATTATTATTATTATTATTATTATTATTCCGACATTTCGTGCCCCAATTTCGCCCCTTTCCCAAATGCGAAAATGCTTATACTTTTGCACCGACGTCCGGCCTCATCCGAAATTCGATATTTTTGGGTGGTCGCACATGGTCGACGCAGAATGGCGGAATAGCGCCCCCTACAAAGTCCAAAAATGCCCATAGGGAATTTTGCTAACTTTGTCCTATGCTCACAAAATTCGGTACACATATGTATTATACCCACATATGCAAAAAAGCCTCTTGACCTCATGACCTCAACCCAACAGGAAGTCGGCCATTTTGGTTTAGATTTTTCCCTCCTAAAATTAACTCCTCCCACAGCGTTCGCCCGATCAAGTTCAAATTAAGTACACAACATCTCCAGACCTAGCTGAGCTTAAGTTGTGCTCTGCGCATCCGTAGGTCAAAGGGCGTGTCTGCCAGGGCTCAACTAACTTTGGCGTGCTCGCCATGTACATACGAGTGGCTCTCACGCCCACATACTTCATCCAATCAGCTTCAAACTTGCTGGACATGATGATGGCTCCGCCCTGAACGTCCCGATATATTAACTTCCCACGTAACTCATAGCGCCCCCCGGTGGTAACAGGAAGTTAACTAAGATTCATTAAAATTACATACTTTGCCCCATCAACTTCATTCAGAACCAGTTGGTGAAGCTACATTATGAAGACTGTGAAGCTACGAGTAATGGCGTCCGTGTGGCGACGCGGCGACCATCAATTCCTCGCCATGAAAATACGTTTGGCTTTTTGATGGCTTTATTGAACTCGTATCATCATGAAAATTGGTACACAGGTCCAGGGTGCCGACCTCAACGTCTCCATTCGCTCATAGGCGATCTCACTCGTGTCGCCCCCTAGTGGAAACAGGAAGTGCCATATTTTACATCATCATTGTGCGATATCCACAAAACTTCACATGTGTAATCACTGTCCCACCCTGAACGCAACCGCTTGTGTTTTGTTACACTCTACTGCCCCCTGGTGGATGAACCATCAACCTCTCATAACTCCTTCATGCTTTGTCCAATTCACTCCAAACTTCACATGACTGATGAGTGGCCGCCCTGAACACACCAGACCACACCAGACCATATGTGTAACTACCTGTGACTGCCCCCTACCGGATGAACGAAACATTGCGTTTTTGGCCTCCTTCCAGGTTTTTTCTCACTTTCTGCTTCACGCCACAGCCCCGCCATGCCTCAGGCCCCGCGGTGGCATGGGTGAGCGAGGGCCCGCCATCGCCGCTTGCGGCTTTAATTCAGATTGTATTTGTTGAGAAGCTGTTAAAGACTCTAATTAATTGCTATAGATTTGATTATTGCTTATTGAAACTGTGACTCCTCGCAGGTGAGCTGTTGTGTAAGAAGGAGGAATTTTCCTGCAGCAGCAGCAGACGCTGCATACCAACACGTTTCCTTTGTAATGGCGTGGACGACTGCAGTGATAGCAGTGATGAGGCTTCCTGTCTGAACTGCACCGCTGGCTTCTTCTCCTGTGGGCCGTCTTACGCCTGCCTGCCTGGACATAAACTGTGTGACGGGCAGACGGACTGCAAGGATGGGCGGGATGAGACCAAGAATATGTGTGGTTCTGCCCGGCCACACCCGCAGACCTCCTCCGAGTGTCCGGGGTCTCAGTTTCAGTGTGGAGACGGGAAGTGCATCATCCACAGCTGGAGGTGTGACAACTCAGCAGACTGCTCTGACGGCAGCGACGAGGACAACTGTGGTGAGTGACGGACAGGGCTGTACGTCGTTGAAATTGAAATATTGAAATTGCTGACACAAAAGAAAATGTAGTCTTCATACTTTTGTGTAGTTCTGGTGTGTTTTAGAGTTGCAATCATTAGTCGATTGACAGATATGTAATCATTTTAGTCACTTTTTAAGCAAATATGCAGACTTCTGAAATATAATGATTTAAAGTTTCTAGTCAACTGAATGTCTTTGGGTTTGAGACATTTAAAGACATGCAGAGATGTAACCAATGATTTTGGGAAACTATATTAATAATAACAGGAATTTTCACAGTGTTCTGCCAAACATATTCATTAATCAAGAAAACAACCTGCAGATTAATTGTTTAAGAAAATCAGCCCTACTGTGCTTTCAGTTGGAGGAAGGCCTTTATCTGTTTCAACATAACAGTGTCTCTGTGCAAAGCAAGGCTGATAAACAAATTGTTTGCCATGTTTTGTCAGCTATAGCATCAACTGTGAGCCCAGCCTTATCACCCAGCATCGGTGTCTGACTTCAATGAAAATACTGAAACAAGCTACGACATTGTGTCGTCTGACCCTGTGTAAAAGCAAAAGTGTTTATATCTGTTCATAACAGTGACATTTGAAAGTGGGAGTGGAGCCAGGTAACCCGCACCAGGGTAGGCGCAATAATCAAGTTGGGATGCGCTTAACACTTTTTACACAAAATGTGACAGAAGTCATTGTGTGAAGAATTAAAGCACATTCAAATCAAAGTCAAAATGTTACTTTCTCACTTCCTCACTTTTCTTTGGAAACTCACAGAAATTGGTTCAGCAAAGCCTCTCCATTTCCGGTGAAATAAAGATGAGGCAGTCGAGGGTTTCAGATGCTGTTTGACCATCTGACAAGCTGACAGCTTAATGACACCTTGTTGCTCTTGTGGCTGAATAAGAACAAATCCCTGCAGCCAAAATCTTATGGGATGCCCCCAGTCCTTTGTTGCTGTTGTATCGTAATCAGCCAGCAGAAGGCGACACAGTACCGCTCTGAGAAGCGTCCTCAGGCTCCTCAACTGGTTTACGTTATTAGATAATCTACCTCTTTCTGGCCAGCAGGAAACAAAGTCAGTCATTAGGTTCTTATAGTTCAACCCTGACAGTGTAGTGAAATATCAGAGGGTAGAAGGAGGGTTGAGTTTTAAGAGTCAGGTGTTACGGCCGGTCAAGTGATAGTTCATTGAAAGCTTGCTAGACTTGTTTGATCTTGAAGATAGTTTGTTCATCAGCAGCCACATTGAGAATAGATGTGTGTACTTATAGTAACGACAGAAGCTTCCAAGTATAACATCTAACATTAATAACAGCTTACATGTTGGAATAAGTTAAAATCAGCTGAAAGAAAGTAGCTTTATTTTACAATGTATAATGTCCTTTTATAAACTGTACTCTGTACTCTGATCTCTGATATCAAAACAAAGCCCGGCAGTGTTTAAAGAGTGTTTTACTCATTATTAATTAATCAACCAAGACATGCCATCAATCAAGTTATACTTTTACTAATGGTCCAGACTGTATAAATATTTATAATTACTTTTTTATGCACACAGTATTTCATTTCTTGCCAATAAACATTTAATACTGTTTTTTTCTGTTGCAGCCAGCTTTATAGCAGAGGATATCTATAATATGACGAAGGGAGTGTATGAAAAATTAATTAAAGACTCTAAATATTGTGAAGAAATTACATACTAAAGTACATGACAGTTTCAGGAGGAATAATCTGCTGGTTAAATTAAATTCTCACGGTGGCAAGGTTTTCCTCCAAAAATCATTTAATATTCAACATATTTACTCAGGGTTTAATAATTGAGCAATGTTATTAGCATGAATATCACATGAATCAAATGCTGCAACTGTCAGTCACCCAGATCTCACGCTTATGGGAGATTTCAAACTTAACTTTCCATCAGGATTTTTTTTTTTTAAATGAGAGGAGTTACATCTCTCCAGTAGAGCCGCAGAAGGTTGAAGGACAAAGCGCTGGTCTCACACCCTCATGTTAAATTAAAGTTTTTAAGGAAGGGCAGCTGCTTCTGTCTGGATACAAACATTGTTTCACATTCAGCCAGTGTGAGTGAAAATCAGTGACATGACTTCTTTCCTTCCTGAGGTCCATTTAGTAGAACTTGTGGAGCTTTCTGTCTTATCATGTTTTGTAAAGACTTCAAAAGGACTTTTCCATATTGGTTCTTGAACTGCTCTGAAAAAAATAGGAATTTCAACATCTATATTGACAACTATCGGCCAGTAAGTGTATGTGTGCCTGTTATTAAGAAAGAGCAGAACATTTTGAACATCTCAGGAATTAAAAACCTCTTCATGAAATGATCTAAGACATAAATGGGTCAATGACGTATAAGGATTTATTTAAAAATAATAAATATGGGAATATCTATTGCAGTAATTCAAACATTAAGAAAGATTGAGTACACATAAATACATATTAAAATAGTTAATTAGGTGTTTTATGTGTTTTTCCATCTCGATGAATTAGAACTGACCTTAAAAAAGTCATGTGGTGCGACCGTGATCTATCTTAAAATAAATGAATTTAAGTGTTTCGAAACAAATTATTTGCATGTCCTTTAAGTTTTTGTAAATAATAATCTCATATTTATGTTCTATTATGTCACAGTTGCCTTCTTAAATGTATGTAAGACTTATTTTTCCTGTAAATTGCTTAAAAATGATTGAAAAAATTTAAAAATACAAGTTAAGCATACTGTATGAGTGATTAATATTAAAAGTGATATTTTACTCTGAATTTAATACAGTTATTGGTTTTATTGGTCGCACCACATGATGTTTTGTCACTTTAAATAACAGAAAAATTACTAATAACTTGTGGTTTTTGAAAAGTTAAAGTGATTTCATATAAAGGAAAGGTACTACATATATATGGTATTTTTTTAAATCAATTTAAACCTTTTTCTAACTGAAAAAAATGCAGTTAGACTGAACATGTCATAGGCACGTCATTGACCCAAATACCTTTTTACTGATATCATATTATTTCATGTTACAGTGACGTTATCTTTCATCGGTTCACCATGTCACCCGTCATGAAACAATAGACTGTATGGGAACAAAGCCAGTAAATATCAGCGTGCTTCCTTGTCTGTTACTTGTTGCTAATGGTGTCGTGTTTCCTCTTGCAGTTCAGAACGAGTGTCAGGTCGATAACGGAGGCTGTTCCCATCAGTGTAAGGACATGCACATGGGTTTCTACTGCGACTGCCCCGAGAACATGAAGCTGATCGGGGACAGTCAGTGTGAGGGTGAGCAGAGGCTTGATGGGCTGCTAAATGAGACCTGACCTGACCTGTAGCACAATAATGATCTAAATGGGGGGTTTAAAGGTTATTTTTAAAAGCTAATTCATTCAAGTTAAGTTTACACATAACTTTGTGAAACTAACGGTTGCTTGATACTACACAACAGTCCTGCCTTTAGCTCAAGGGAACAGTATTATTTGTGCTAAGGAATGCATGAATTTACGACTAAACCAATTTTTAATATTAAGTAATGGGAACTGGACTTCTTGTATAGTATTGTATAGAATAATACAGTACAGTATTGTATAGTATATTTGACATTTATTTTTACTGTGCCCCTAAATCTCCATTTCATTCTGTCGTATAGAGGTCAACACGTGCCTGGAGCATGATGTGTGCGACCAGCTGTGTGTTCACATGAACAGCAGCCTCACCTGTGACTGCCGTGAGGGTTACCAGATTACTCCAACAACCGGAGAGTGCAAGGCCAAAGGTGAGCAGGAAATGATCTGTGTATTAATCATTAATGAAAATAATCGTTAGTTGCAACCCTAATAAAGTCCTTGAGACAACACTGAATCGGTGTTCATTCACGTCATGACACGTCATCTAGTTTGAGACGTTGTGAGATGTACAGTTGAAACCAGAAGTTTACATACACTGTATAAAAAGACATATAACCTTTTTTTTCCTCACTGTCTGACTTTATATCAGACGAAACTTTTCTTGTATTAGGTCAGTTAGGATTACAAAAAATATTTATATTTGCTAAATGCCAGAATAATGAGAGGGATAATTTTTTAGACAATTTTTTATTACTTTCTTCAAAGTCAGAAGTTTACATACACTAAGATTACTATGCCTTTAAACAATTTGGGAAAACCCAGATGATGATGTGATGGGTTTGGAAGCTTCTGATAGGTTAATTGACAACATTTGAGTTAATTAGAGGCACACCTGTGGATGTATTTTAAGGCACACCTCAAACACACTGCTTCCTGTGCGTGTGACATCCTGGGGAAATCAAAAGAAATCAGCCAAGATCAGGAAGAGAATTGTGGACTTCCACAAGTATGGTTCATCCTTGGGTACAATTTCCAGATGCCTGAAGGTGCCACATTCATCTGTTCAAACAATTATACGCAAGTATAAACACCATGGGAATGTCCAGCCATCATACCACTCAGGAAGGAGACGGGTTCTGTGTCCCAGAGACGAACATGCTGCGAAATGTGCATATCAACCCCAGAACAAAAGCAAAAGACCTTGTGAAGATGATGGCTGAAGCTGGTAAGAGAGTGTCATTATCCACAGTGAAACGAGTCCTGTACCGACATGGGCTGAAAGGCCACTCAGCGAGGAAGAAGCCATTGCTCCAAAAGCGACATAAAAAAGCCAGATTACAGTTTGCAAATGCACACAGGGACAAAGACCTTAATTTTTGGAGACATGTCCTGTGGTCTGATGAAACTAAAATTGAACTGTTTGGCCATAATGACCATCGTTACATTTGGAGGAAAAAGGGGGAAACTTGCAAGCCTGAGAACACCATCCCAACTGTGAAGTACGGGGGTGGCAGCATCATGTTGTGGGGGTGTTTTGCTGCAGGAGGGACTTGTGCACTTCACAAAATAGATGGCATCATGAGGAAAGAACATAATGTGGAAATATTGAAGCAACATCTCAAGACATCAGCCAGGAAGTTAAAGCTTGGGTGCAAATGGGTCTTCCAAATGGACAATGACCCTAAGCATACCGCCAAATTAGTTACAAAGTGGGTTAAGGACAACAGAGTCAATGTTTTCGAGTAGCCTTTACAAAGCCCTGATCTCAATCCTATAGAAAATTTGTGGGCAGAGCTGAAAAGGCGTGTGCGAGCAAGGCGGCCTACAAACCTGACTCAGTTACACCAGTTCTGTCAGGAGGAATGGGCCAAAATTCCAGCAAAATATTGTGAGAAGCTTGTGGAAGGATACCCAAAATGTTTGACCCAAGTCATACAGTTTAAAGGCAATGCTACCAAATACTAATGAAATGTATGTAAACTT
The DNA here is from genome assembly GCF_963691925.1 of Scomber scombrus. NCBI lineage: Eukaryota > Metazoa > Chordata > Actinopteri > Scombriformes > Scombridae > Scomber > Scomber scombrus. The sequence continues at coordinate 21,257,269 of NC_084977.1, read as the reverse complement.
CTGACTTTGAAGAAAGTAATTAAAAAATGGTCTAAAAAATTATCTTTCTTATTATTCTGGCATTTAGCAAATATAAATAATTTTGGTAATCATAACTGACTAAAAACAGGAAAAGTTTTGTCTGATATAAAGTCAAACAGTGATGAAAAAAAAGGTTATGTGTCTTTTTATACAGTGTATGTAAACTTCTGGTTTCAACTGTATCTTGATCTTGTTGTGACTGGTTTCAAACATCTCTGACTTTATTTTATATTATAATAGAAGAATAAAAGGGCACCTTGATGAGGAGCTGGATGTGGAAGATGAATATGGAAGGGAAAAAAGTGACTTCTTTTATGTTTGTGAATGGAATCATTTTTGTCGTGTAGTGTGAGCAGTGCAGCAAATCTGAAACATTTAAAGCCTCCTTTAAACAAGACTAAATTACATGCTGATATCTTAACCGGCAGTCTTCATTGCATGTGCCTATGACGTCCCTCATTACACAACAGACAGAGCATACTACGCACTACTAGACTTTTCATTCGGTCATTGAGTCATTCAATGGTATACCTGTTTACACCGGACATCTGTGTGTTATCACTGGCATGTGAGAAGTTTGTTCAAGTTTGGGCACATAATACCACTGTTTGTTAAGTACACTCGGACAGTAATTGTGGTTCATATGTCTCCACCTTAACACACATTGACTCATTCATATTGCATAGGTAGTAAGGCTGTACAAACATATTAGCTAACACTGGAGAAAAAGCCACCACCATATTCTTCAGAGTCAGATTTTTATTTCTTTTATTTCTTATTGTCTGATACATTGCTGATATGATACCTGGGATTCAAACCTGAGAAATGTTGCACTCTCTTGCTGTTAACATCAAAGTTTTACTTGGAGTAAATGGGCCTTCTTTTTATATTCATGCTTATTCACTAATGACTGTTTTTACATGGACTTTCATTTGACAATTCCAAACATTTTAGCTGTTTCACTTTTAAATCAACACGCCTCATTTCTACTTGATTTTAGATAATGTCAGTTTACCCTCATTGCCGTCCTTGACATATATCTTACTTCAACTTCCTGTGTTTCTTTCCAGGGGAAGGCGCCCAGCTAGTTTTCACTACTTGTAAAGAAATACAATGGACAAGCATCACAGGCACAGAGTTTGGGCAACTGGCTCCACATTTCCCAGGACTGGGGCCCGTGGCAGTCCTGGCCTCTAACCGCACACTGTACAGGGCCCGCCAAGGACGAGGATCCATATATAGGTAACAGAGTGGAGTTGTAGACGCTGCCTCTACCACACACCAGCTGTAGGAAAATATAAAAACAAACAAGCAAGTTAGTCCAAACATCCTTTTCCTTACCCTCATCCCCTGTGGTCTCCCTGCCAGATTAGATTTAGGATCCAGGATCTTATAGGTCAGAGGTCACTTATAGGCGGGCCGCGGTCCTTATCTGGACCCAGACGCTGTCCTATCTGGGCGCAGACCTGTAACTAATGAAATATTGAGGATTGTTAAATTTTGTCTGAGCATTTCTATTTTGACGGGCTAAGCTTGTCCAGCTATTACGGTAAAAGTGGAGCGGTCCTCAGAAACTCACAAACCACTGTGCATAGCCGATCTTCTCACATGATACTAATCAGCCAATCAAATCTATGCATTCAGACATGCAAAGAGAGGTGGCACAGGTGGTCGAGTGGTTAGAGCACATGCCACGTACGCAGTGAATCCCGGCCGGCGGACCTGTACTGCATGTCACACCCCCCTCTCTCCCATTATTTCCTGTCTGTCAACTATCAAATAAAGGTGTCTGTGCCTGAAAAAAATCTTAAAAAAAAAAAAAAACATGCAGAGAGACTCGACTGTCGGTGAAAAACACACGGAGAAAAGAGTCAATATGTGTTGTTTTGTTATAAAGTTATTAGATATGAAATTAAGTTTATGGTTTAAGTTTAAGTTAAGTTTTTATTTTTCTAAAACTAAACTAACGGCTGTGGTCAGTTTGTATACATGCTAGTTAGAATATATGCAAATAGTGATCTGTTATCTAAGCAGGAAAGAAAAGCGTCAAGACATTTAAAGAAACTTCTCAAACCTAATTTCATTTCATTTCACTCATTTCTTCCTTGTTAATCTGAATGTTCAATATTTTTCAAACCCTGCAGCCACAAGATATGGCTAAACTTTTTATATCTTTGCCAATACATGGCTGCTTTTGCTCCAGTCCCCACACATGACCCTGTTGAACTCATTAGCAGGCTCATGAATGTACCTTTATTTAACCCCCATGATAAGGGAAATTAAATGTATGACAAGGTCAGTTAAGATCAAATGTTTTATTCATCCCTTTTATTGTTTACCTGCCTACACTATTAACGCAATAGCTTTCTGATAAAGTGTCAATTTCATCCTTTTATCTGTTTGGAGAGCTCCTGTGTGACAAAGAAACAGATACTTAAGGTTCTTTATTCTTTATTGTACCTTTTGTTTATAAAGCTGACTGTTAACATTTCAGATATAAGACTCTGAGAAAAGGGTGGGTGCTGGTGTTTGATTCTGATACTGTTGTTTCTGTGTGTGGCTGTGTGTACGTGAAACATACTGAAGAAGACAGCTGAAAATTTTAACCCCCCCCTGTGCCAACTCTTCTTTCTCCCCAAACCAAACAATTCATCATTTGATAGAAAAAAAGTGGTTTTACTTTAAAGCCTCTGATCCTATGCCCTCACTATATCAGATGAAAAACATGTTTGAACCTAGTTAATAGAAATAGTTTCATTAACCCAATAATGATGGGGCCATGGTGTCATTGTCAGTTTTTGGATGGACTGGGTAAAGTTTATCTTTGGATTCATATACAGCGGAGGTAATAATTATTTTATCCCCTGCCCTTACAAAGACATGAACAGTCCATAGTTTTTATGGTAGGTTTATTTTAACAGAGAGAAACAGAATATCAACAAAAAATCCAGAAAAAAAACATCATATAAAGGTTATAAATTAATTTTGTATTTGATTGAGTGAAATAAGTATTTGATCTTCAAGCAAAACGTGACTTAGTACTTGGTGGACAAACCCTTGTTGGCAAGCACAGAGGTCAGACATTTCTTGAAGTTGGTCACCAGGTTTGCACACATCTCACGAGGGATTTTGGTCCACTCCTCTTTACAGAAATCTCCAAATCCTGAAGGTTTCTAGGCTGTCGCTTGGCAGTTTCAGCTCCCTCCACAGATTTTCTATGGGATTAAGGTCTGGAGACTGGCTAGGCCACTCCAGGATCTTAATGTGCTTCTTCTTGAGCCACTCCTTTGTTGCCTTGGCCGTACGTTTTGGGTCATTGTCATGCTGGAAGACCCATCCACGACCGATCTTCAGTGTTCTAGCTGAGGCCAGGAGGTTCTCATCCAAGATTGTACAGTACATGGCCCCGTTCATCGGCCCTTCGATGCAGTGAAGTCTTCCTGTACCCTTAGCAAAGAAACAGCCCCAAAGCAGAATGTTTCCACCTCCATGTTTGACAGTGAGGATGGTGTTCTTGGGGTCATATTCAGCATTTCTCTGCCTCCAAACATGGCGAGTCGAGTTGATGCCAAAGAGCTCAATTTTGGCCTCATCTGACCACATCACATTCTCCCAAGCCTTCTCTGAATCATTCAGGTGTTCATTGGCAAACTTCAAACGGGCCTGTACATGTGCCTTCTTGAACAGGGGGACCTTGTGGGCACTGCAGGATCTCAATCCATTACGGCAAAGTGTGTTACCACTGGTTTTCTTGGTGACTGTGGTCCCAGCTCCTTTGAGATCATTAACAAGCTCCTCCCATGTAATTCTGGGCTGATCCCTCACCTTTCTCAGAATCATCCTTACCCCACGAGGTGAGATCTTTCATGGAGCTCCAGAGAGAGGGCAATTGACTGTTATCTTGTATTTCTTCCATTTTCGAATTATCACGCCAACAGTGGTCTCTTTCTCATCAAGCTTCTTGCTGATGGTCTTGGAGCCCATTCCAGCCTTGTGCAGGTCTACAATCTTGTCCCTGACGTCCTTTGACAGCTCTTTGGTCTTGTCCATGGTGGTGGAGAGGTTTGAATGGAAGAGATTGATTCTGTGACAGGTGTCTTTTATACACATAACGAGTTGAGATTAGGAGTACTTTACTAAAGAGACAGGACTAATTTGTGGGCCTCATGGGCACATAATCGGTCGGTGTGTGTCAGAATTCTTGCTGGTTGGTAAGGGATCAAATACTTATTTCACTCAATCAAATATAAATTAATTTATTTAAGGTTTTTTTCTGGATTTTTTGTTGATATTCTGTGTCTCTCTGTTAAAATAAACCTACCATTAAAAATGATGGACTGTTCATGTCTTTGTAAGGGGTAAACTTACAAAATCAGCAGGGGATCAAATAATTATTTCCCCCACTGTATGTTCCTTTAACACCTGCATATTTTTAGGATGTCCATGGATGGAAAGCAGGATGCTGAGTTGGTGCTGAAAGTTCAAGGTTCAGTGTCAGGTCTGGCTGTGGACTGGATCCACCATCTCCTCTACTGGACCAGCATGGAGGGTGGTTCTGTTAACGTCGGCCTGTTGGACGGCTCAGCACAGCGTCAGCTCTTAACAGGACTGGACAAGCCTTCTGCAGTGGCAGTGGATCCTTTACAAGGGTAGGAAGTCATAATCTTAAAATTACAGATAGTGTTTGTTTTAAAGACTTTACTCCAAGCATAGCGTCTGTCATATATACGTAAGAGGTGTTTAAACAAAATACTTTTATTGTTTATCCAAGGAGGCAGAACATAACATACGGGTGACAGGTTAAAAGACGACACCGCTACTGGTCTGAATGTTTATTAAATGTTTATTAAATAAATTAATAAAAAGTTGTTCTGAGTGATCACCTTTATTCTATGATGAAACATTTCTATTCTGATGGGAGTAGTCTCTTCCATGATGACAATGACCCCATCCACAGGGAACGAGGGGTCCCTGAATGGTTTGATGAGTGTGACAATTATGTGAATCATATGCTATGACTTTCACAGTCACCAGATCTCAACCAAACTGAACACCTATGTGAGATTTTTGACTGAGGTGTTAGACAGCACTCTCTACCACCATCATCAAAACACCAAATGAGGGAATATCTTTTGGAAGAATGATGTTCATCCCTCTAGTAGAGTTCAGAGACATTGAAGCTGTTCTGGCAGCATGTGGAGGGTACACACCTCCACCTTACTAAACACTGTCTGTTGGATTTTGCCTTTAATTTGTCACCTGTCTGTACGTTGGTAATAGGTGGCAGCTGCACAGTAAAGCTAGTATTTTCTTCCTTAAGGGATCACAATGTTGAATGCAGCTATAATTGATATTTTTTCATAATAGCAATGTATCAAATAACAATACGTAATATCAGAGGCGTCGCTTGTTGTCATGAACCTACAGATGATCTGCAGCTTTCCTCGGCTTTACAGAGCCAATACCTGCTCAGCAGCTAAAGAGACAGAGGCTGCCCCTAAATGGCCAACAAATCAGCTTGTGCAAAGGTTAAGGTTGTAAGTTTTTAAGTCACATATTCAGGAACTAAGTTTAGAGGTTTTAACTAGGGGAAAAAAGTATAGCCGCAATGTTAAGGTTGTACGTTTTTAAGTCACATATTCAGGAACTAAGTTTAGAGGTTTTAACTAGGGGGGAAAAGTATAGCCGCAATTACCTACTGTCTATTTCTTAAATCACTGAGCTTACGCTGTTCTTAAAATGAAACAAGAATCTTGAATTTCTTCAAACTCAGCTGCTTTTTGTTTCAGGCTGCTCTTCTGGGCAGAGTGTGGCAGTTCCCCAAAAATTGAGAGGGTGAGCTTGGATGGCCGGAATAGGACGGCTCTGGTTACTTCCTCAATACGTCACCCTGTCGCCCTCACACTAGGTAGGCTCTGGGATAATGCTGCAGAAAGTCTATGATCTCTGTGGAAAAGAGAGGAACAGAAACATGCAAGAAACAAGAAAAACGGCTTTAAAAACAGAATTTTTCACAAATGCATATGTCAAAACTATGTGGATTATTGAGATAAGTTTTGAAGGAAGTGATTAGAACAGTTTCTCCTTTATACAGGAACAATATGTATTTTTATGTGTTACGTTTCAGCAGAAGTTTAGGGCTGATAGCTGTCTTAAGTCGTAATTTTTTTAATATGTCTAAAGGGAAATTAATTCTGCAATTCATTGTGGCTAGTCTTCAGCCTGGCTAACGCCAGACCGCATCCAGGCTAGCTAGTCATTTGATCTTTTTCCTCTTTTCTAGATATGCCTCGTCAGCTGCTGTACTGGGTTGACCAGGGGATGAGAAGCATCTCCAGAATAAATTTAGAAGGCCGTCACCGTAAAGTAGTGGTTGAATCTAACGGTTATCTGGACCGGCCCTTCGGATTGGCTGTTTTTGAGGTAAAGCAATCACAATTCAAACTTGTTATGAAATATAGATGCCTTTTACCCAGTGCATTTTGGGATAGGTTTTAGCCACCTACAAGCTCAAAAGATAAACAAACAGTACTTACATGATCGTGTCCGTAACTTTGTAGATACAGAAATAAAAAACAGATTTTAGTTACTTAAAATTCTGTGGAAATGTAGTCATTGACGACATAATTTCACTGTTTTCCTCTGAATCCTCTGTTCATATATAGTTTTCCCTTTTCTTTTAAATTTATACATTATTTCTGTCTGTAAAGTTGTGGGCAGAGAGAGTTTTATCTTCTAACATAAAGATGGAGTTTTTGACTTATGGAGCCGGTTTTGATGACGTGTAATGCAAGTGTACCAAAAACCAGATGCCAAACAGTAATATCTCAAACAGGCAGAGCAATGATTGGAAGAAATCAGAAGTTGCAGGCTTGTCCTGCACGTCAAAATCAACGAGCGTGATAAAAAATGAAAGTGGAATTTATCTCACAGATTGATCATATCTATTAAGTAAACGGCAGGGTTTTACTTGGTCCACTGGTTTCAAACTACATCACTGGTTGGTAGTTGCTGATGGTAAAAACAAAACAAAGCAATGCACCATCAAAAGGCAGGGCCAAAGAACTGATAACAGCAGTCATTGCAGTCCTGCTAAGCCTGTCAGTTCTGCTTCAGGGATACGTATACTGGAGTGACGAAGTGACGCGCTCCATCTGTCGAGCCAGCAAGCACAACGGCATCCACCTCCAAGTACTGCAGACGAATGTCACCTCCCCGGGCAGTGTGGTTTTTGTGCATCCTGTACTGCAACCAACTGGTATGACCAATCAGATGTGATTTCTATAAAAATAAAAGGTTAAGATGCTCCTAATATACATTTTTCACATTAAAGGTGCAGTAAATAAACATTTTATGGACACCTTGCAGTCAGTGGTTCCTCTCAACTAACAGTGCATTCTGCTGGGCCGCAGGGCAAGCTGTATGCGGACATACTGGGTTGGTTTGCCAGCAAAAGTGTGTCGTCAACCTGACTTCTGAGACTCCAGGCTTCATCTGCACCCGCCTACAAACAGAAAAAAACAGATCTGTGGAAATCCCTGCCATTTCTCGAACTGTTCCTGCCTCAGGTTTAACTGATCCTGCATTTGCTGGAATTCTCTCTCTTATCAGTAAGCACCACTTTATGTCTGACATCGAAACAAATCTTCCATGTGTATTGGGATATATTACTGTAGATACAGTGGCACTGTAGAGTTTGTTTCTAACATTACTCATAATCAAACATTGATGTAATTCGTCCGTCAGATTCTCCTACATTACATTTCCCAGCTGCTTCCTGACATAAATTGGATTTAACTTTAATATGTCTCCTATTGGAATAGAGGATAAACGTGACATCACTGCACGATGATGTCGATATGGTCACTCCCTGCTGAGTCATAAACATGTAACAGTCAGCATCTGTAACTGTGGTAAAGAGCTGTTGTTCAGCTGATCCTACACACACACACACACACACAGAACTGAAGGTTTTGTAAATCAAACATGGAAAATATTTATACAAGCCTGTTCACAGACAACCAGGTAGTTTTTATGATTGAAAAATACAACCTGTCTGTCAAGTCTGTCTGTCTTCAGGCTTTATTTAGTGTCTCTGGTTTTGAGCTATATGTATATAAATATTTACCTACCTAATTTATCCTGAAAAGCATATTTGACTATCTAAAGCAGTTCTCTATAAATAAAATATGTTATTTTACTATTTTAAAGATGTGTTTTCTAAAATGTCTGACATTTGTGATTCGGACTTCCCAGTAACAGTGTTACAGCTTTAGTCATTTATAGCAGCTGCTTGTTTGTCTACTTAAATGAGGTCAGGATGAGGGGAGTATCATGCAGACAGCTGACATCAGCCCCTCCTGTCAGTTCTGCAGAAGCTCCAGAAAGTGATGAAATTCTTGCGTGTGTGTTTCCCAGTGTTCCTCAGTGTGCTGCTGGTGGGAATGACTCTGTGGTGGTGGAGAGAGGAGTTCAGGCCTTCCAGGAGTCTGACTGCGCAGAGCTTCTCCCTCAAAGAGTCCCAGGACCCGCTCATCCAGGCTGCACCCACAGCTCCAAACACATGTCTCATTAAGGCAAGAGATGTTTGTGCACACACATGCACAAATGCAAACACAGGAACCTTAATTTGACTTCAGAGAGGAGATACCATTCACTTAGTTGCACACTTTATTCACAGTATAGAATTGTTTTACTGAAGTAATGATCTGGAAAAGTAAGACAGCAAGAAAAAGTTCATTTGGTATTCTGACTGTTGTTATAAAACAGACAGAAAAATTGTGAGCCGCTCCTTGGGGATTTATTGTCATGAAAGCAATCAAATTTAGAGCTTTTGAACTCAATTTATGTTCAGCATAACATTATGTTAATTGTAGGTAATCTTCTAACAGTGGTGGTATCCCATATTAAGAAAACTAGTGCAGTCATCACAGTGTTCAATGCACTTTTTCATGGTTCTCTTTTCTCAGTAGCATGCATGCTCTGATGCATGTTGCAGATTAAAACCACATCCTTTGCACAACTTCTTTTTTTGTTCTGACCGCCGCCACCTCTCTTCCTCTGTCACAACATTGTCTGCCACTTTCTAGACCATGGTAGCTTTTAAAAATAGGAGGAGAAGAGGTGCAGCTGGTTAGAGTCGTACTGATGCATCAGCTTATGACAGATGAGTCCTTTAATGTTTATTGTAGTTATAGTTTCTTATAGACTACATTGTTATATAAAAAAAACGTGATTACTGAATTATTTTACCAGGTAAATATTAGACGATATATCATAAGCAGATGTTTTAAAGGACCAGTGCGTAGTACTTCATGGCATCTAATTGTGAGGTTGCAGATTGTAGCTAACTGATAACCCCTTCCCTTCTAAGGATGTGGTAGAATCTATGGTTGCTGTCAAAGGCCCTCTTTAGAGCCAGTGTTTGGTTTGTCCATTCTGGGCTACTGTAGGAACGTGGCGGGCAAAGTGGATGAAGGCCTCCTCCCTATGTAAACTTGAAGGGCTCATTGTAAGCTAACAAAAGCACAAACATTCTTATTTTCAGGTGACTACACAGTAATTAAAACATACTCATAAATATTACATTCCATTTCTGCCATGTCCGTTCCATTGGATGCCACTAAATTCTACACACTGCACCTTTAATTTAGAAATATAAAAATCATGCCGGACTTCAAAGTCAAATTTCAGTCGTACTCTGCTTTAATTTTTTTTTTAAAGAGCTGTGGTAGCTTTACAGGCAAACATAGCTCGACTGTCTCCCATCAGGTTAAAGGTTTGTTGTATGCAGAATGTCAACTAAGCTGTGTGTCTCTGTCTCTAGGAAACTCTTCTTAAGCTAGACTTTGACGGTGAATGAAGAAGCTGTGACATAGATGGTCAGCTGACTGTGCTTTACCCAGTGCTGTCTCAACCCCCGCTGCGACCTCACGGCTGACATGACAGCAAAACAACAAAACAAGTTCATGACCGCGTCGTGTCCCAACTGCCTCGTGTGGTTAAGGTCACTTAAAGAAAGGACTTGGATGAGGGAAAAGGCTTTCACACAGTAATTTCTACTGTTTGTTTAATTTAGAAGGATTACTTTCAGCCCAGGTGGCTCCAGGTTACTTGTGGTTGTTGATAATGATTGTTCCTGTTCACTCTGAAAAGTTGCAGCTGAACAAACATTAATCTAATTTCTTGTGCTTTGAATATCAGTACAGATACATTTTTGCCTTATTTCATTTTTCATACCCTCTTATCAAGCATTTAGTTCAACACGTTATCAGCTATGTTAGAGTTGTAGGTCTCCAAGACGAAAAAATTAGTTGATTGACAGAAAAAAATAATCAACTATTTTCATAATTTGTTATTAGTTTAAGTCAAAATGCCAAACATTTGCTGGTTGCAGCTCTTCAAATGTGAAGATTCTGCTTTTCTTTTACTTGATTTTGCACTTTTGATCAGACAAAAAAAGCAACAGGAAGACTCCTGGAAGTTGGCAGACTTTTTTCCCCTTTTTTTTTTTTTTTTTGCGATTTTAGAAACAGGTCTACATTTTTTTGAGAAAAATCTACGTTCCACTGGTACGTTCATGGCCTTCAGAATTTTAACACATTATTTGATTTATAAGCCTAAGACTGAGGTCAGTCAGAGAGATGCAATATTGCCATGGGAGTGTATTCTCCCCTTTGCTCAAGCAGCAATCTGGAGTTTAATTATCCAGTGACGGAAAAATGGAAAGTATCTGAGCTCTGAATTAAAGCCTCAAAAGCTTTATTCTGCTGAAATAAGGCACCGTTTCACATCTAAAATCAGATTTTGCCTGAAAAACTGGCAAGTTGCCTTTTTCATTCATATATGGTTTTGGGAGCTTTAATCCAAAGCTTGGACAATGTCCATTTTTTACTTCCTTGTTCCTGTTATCTTGCACACAACCTAAATGTAGAACAGACTTGCACACAACTAACTTTCTGCAATAGGTAGTGTATTATCAAAAAGCTGGCTGTGATGATTAATGCACAACTTCACAGTGTATTTTTGCTGTCAAAGAGTTAATTTGAAATGGCCTTTTAATGTTTAATTGATAGATGAAAGCAGGGGCCTTCATAGTAGACACATGATGAATTGTGGCATTATGACTTCTGATAAATCTCCTCCATCAAAGAAGGAGACGTCCTTATTGTAAACTCCAACCTGTCACTCAGTAATTTATGCAAAAATCATTTTTTATTATGTTTTTTGAGTCTCTGAAGTTGAAAGGGTTGATCTGGTGCTGCACATAGTTCATATTAGTATTAATATATTATTAATGCTGGATAATAAGTGGAGAAATAAGAGGTGTGTGTGTGTGTGTGTGTGTGTGTGTGTGTGTGTGTGTGTGTGTGTGTGTGTGTGTGTGTGTGTGTGTGTGTGTGTGTGTGTGTGTGTGTGTGTGTGTGTGTGTGTGTGTGTGTGTGTGTGTGTGTGTGTGGATGCTTTCTGGGAACTGGTGCTACAATGGGAAAAATGTGTTTTCTTTTGTTAAATGGCTCCGGCTGACTTGATTTTGCTCTTGTGCACGGAGCCTGCTTATTGTAGTAGTTACTTTTTTTGTTATTTTTGTCTCAAGGAAATGTATAAATCTGCTGTAGCATAAAGAATTAATCGGCACTGATTGAGAGATGCTTCTATAAGTGTGCTGAAACTGCTGAGTTGTGTGGTTGGTATTTATTTTAAGAAAGGGTTTTATTTATTTTCTGGCAGTTCTTGCAGCACTGTATTTGCACCATGAAAAAAACTGTTAAAGGCTGTAAATTAATCAAATAAAGTATTTTATGTTTTTTTCTTAGATATTTCTGTCCAGATTTCCTTTTTCCGTCCTCTCTTCCCTGCCTCTGAGTTGATTAAATCTCGTCACTTTATGATATCAAAGTCTGTAGTTCATTAACCACTGTGAAAACATGATACGCTGACTGTAATGTGAATGTCTGAAAGTAAACATACGTCATGAGCCTCCAGCACATGAAAACGGAGTGAGACTAGACTAGAGAACTATTCCAGTACTCTTTAATGTACAATAAATAACTTTTCACTCTCCAACTGCATAAAGTATATTATTAATCCACCTAATACTGAGTTACTGTGTCTAGTTTTAATTCTAGCCCATCTTCTGTTTTTAAAAAAAGTGACATTAACTCCTCAGTATACAGAGGAGAATATAAGCCTGCAGAAATAACACGTTAACTCAAAAATATGAAAAGGTAGCACATCTCAAATATCCTAGTCAATCATTTTCTGTCTACTCTGGTCATAGCAAATCATTAAATTACAAATGCATTTGAGTCATAAAAATACAATTGTAAAGCAAAGATAAAACAAAGATAATGCAACGACAGCATCTGGTTAGTATGAAATACAAATGTAATCAAAACAGTAAATCACCCCAAAACAAGGATTTATAAAGGAGCCCAAAACAGTAAATAAAAATCTGATCGCTGTTATTTATGCAAAGCAAGCAGAATACACTGTTCATCTGTTTCTTTATGAGGTATGAACGCCAGATAAAATTAAGACAAACAGTGCAGATGAGATTTATCGATATTTTCAGTCTTCTGATGTGGGAAAAATAAATTAATAAATCAACAGACTAAACTAGTTGACTTTCTGATTCCTTGAGAAACCTTGTCAGCATGTTCAACAAAAACTGAGACTTTAGACTCAAAGCATGGTCCTTTACTGTACTGTGAGTGTGATAAAAAAAAATAAATGTGAGACTTAGATTATGGAGTTTTACAGCATCCTTTTGTCCAACCTTTGTCTTGACTAAAAAAGTGATGCTACTGATGAAATAATTGAATGGAGGAACATCTCAGTCTTTTGCTTTGTGGAACATAAACGTCTTAAGATGTTACCAGACACCAGCACATTTGACTGCTGCCTAAAGGGGCCTCATAAGTTTTATAAAGAAGATTTATTTATCTCTCATTTGAAAATGTATTCATTAGAAGGTATTTTATGAGAAAAGTCAAAAATCTGGCTTGGGCTTTATTGGTGCTGTGACACCATTCAAGCCCATGTGTGCTCAAAATAAACCAACATCATGATTTATTTACAAAATATTTATATATATATATATATATATATATATATATATATATATATATATATATATATATATATATATATATATACACACACACACACACACTACTGGTCAAAAGTTTTAGAACACCCAAATTTTTCCAGTTTTTTTTTAATTTTTTTTTTTCAAGCTTACCATCTTGGTCTTTTTTCCTACGGTAGTTCTGGCATAGCTTGGACTTATGTTTTGGGTCATTATCTTGCTGTAGGATGAACCCCTGACCAACTACGTGCATTTTAGAGGGTACTGCATGGCGCTGCAGAATGCTGTGGTAGCCGACCCTGGATCCAGAAAAACTGCCCCAGACCATCATGCTTCCTCCTCCATGTTTGACAGTTAAAGTCACACACTGAGGAACTATCCTTTTGCCTACTCAATGGCGTGCAAAACTCCTGCGTGATGAACAGAATATTTAAAATTTTGATACATCAGTCCATAACAGCTTCTTCCAATCTTCAGTAGTCCATTGGTGGTGTTTCATGGCACAGGCAAGCCTCTTTTTCATATTCTGACGTCTTAGCAATGGCTTTCTTGCTGCAATTCGACCTGTCAAACCTGCAACTCGAAGTCTTCTCTTCGCAGTTGAAACTGAGACTTGCTTACTACGACCAAGCTGTGCTAGAAGCTGTTGTCCTGTGAGCCGCCTATCACACAAGCTGTTGACTCTCATAAACTTGTCTTTTTGACTCTGTTGTGGCTTTGGGTCTGCCAGACCTCTTCCTTTCAGAGTTTCCCCCAGTTTCTGAGGAGGAAACTGTACTCACTGACACTTTGACTTTCTTCGCAATTCCTCTGTAGGAAAGACCTACATTTTTAAGTGTTTTTGTATAATTTTCAGTTCGCAGTTCACCACTTATCTTTGTACCATTTCAAGCTATTCATCGGACTTGAACTGCTTGAATTTCAATTAAAACTGGAAAAATTGGGGTGTTGTAAAACGTTTTACTGGTAGTGTATATTGTTTTCAAATAATTAAAAACAGTAAAATATCTATTCAGTAACATGTTTAAATTATTTAAAAATGATCTTAAAGGTCTGAATTCAGATATAACCCCCTTTGTAATCAACATTTTCATAACTGTAATTGAATTACTTTTTTTTCTCAGTAACTGTAACATATTACAGTTACATTTATTTTGTAATTAAATTATGTAACGCTATTACATGTAACTAGTTACTGGTAACACTGGCCCTATTTATATCTAGATGTATTAAACAACTCAGGACATAGCACCTTTTGTATCAGGCCACCCCATTTTTAGGTGAGCAAAAGTAAAGGAACAGATAGTCATAAAGTAACTTAAAGTAAATAACAATTCATATTTGGTTGTATAATCCTTGCTTTCAATACCTTTATCAACCCTGCAGGCCGCTGACATCATCTCCCTTCAGTCTTCTCTTCAGGAGGTGAAATGCATGCTCTATTGGGTTAAGATCCAGTGATTGACTTGGTGAGTCTAAAACCTTCCACTTTTTCCCCCATGATGAAGTCCTCTGTTGTGTTGGCACTGTGGGGTCATTGTCTTACTGCATGATGAAGTTCCTCTCGATAGTTTGCATGCATTTCTCTGTAAATTGGCAGACAAAATGTTTCTGTAGACTTCTGATGTAATTCTTCTGCTACCATCATGAGTTACATCATCATTAAACATTAGTGGAAGCAGCCATTCAGGCCCAAGCCATGACACCACCTCCACCGTGCTTCACAGCTTGTATGTTTTGGATCATAAGCAGATCCTTTCTTTCTCCACACTTTGGCCTTTCCATGTTGTGGTATGGGCTGTGTATTTCTGCTCTTGGAGTCTTCGTCAAACAATGTTTCCATCATCAACTGCTGTTGTTGACCTGTTCAATGTCTGTTTGTCGTACACCAGTAGTTTCTTTTTTCTTTTTCAGGACATTCCAAATTGTTGTATTGGCTATGCCCAATGTTGGTGCAATGGATCTGATTGATTGTCCCTGTTTTCTCCCATAGACAGCTCTCTGGTTGATTTATCCTTTCTTAACAACAAATGCAGTTTTCACAGGTGAACCCCAAAGGCTAAAACCAAGACTAGACATTCAGAGCTATTTAATGTTCAAACAATCAATCTCTAAGGCAGCAGACACTTGGGCAATAAGAAACACCTGTCAGTCGCATGTTCCAATATTTTTGCTCACTTGAAAAATTAGTGGGTTCAAATAAAAGAGTTGTTTAACACATCTAGATGTAAATACCAGGAATTAAGTAATTCTGAACTCTATCTGAACAATTTATCTTTTGATCTGAAACCCAAATGTCTTCAGTGGACAATAAAAACAAATTAAATAGCCTTGTTATTCAGATTAGTTTTTGAGAGGACTGTACTTCCCTCTGTTATTGCCAGACACAATCAGCATGAAGTCAGAAGGAAAAGATTGTAACTGATTAAGCTTGTTCCTTCCTTTACAATACTTCCTTATTCATGCTCAGTAATAAAGGTGAATGTCATATTTTAAGGGAACTATTTAACCTCTGGCTAGTTCATTTGTTTGAGATACAATTTCATCAAAAGGTAAGAAGGTCAAAATAATTTCTGCAAGTGCACAACATTCATAAGAAATGGTCACAACTGTGATTTTGCTTTAGTTTTTGATGACTCGTTGCAGCTTTTTGTGACTGTTGAGAATCAAACAGCAAAGCACACAATGCAGGTGTCTATAGTTCAAAAAGTAATTTTTTTTTTGTTGTTGTTTTTTTTTTAGTCCAAAACAAAGCATAGAAAAAAGAGCACTTGTGTTTGATATTTAAAGTGAGCCCTAAAAAAGCTCAACAAAACTGAATTAAACTCAAAATACAGTAGACTGAACAGCAGAAGTTAACAGAGACCAAACTGACAGACCTAATGAGACATGAGGGGAACACACAGTGGAAAATTGCTGGTCAAACTATTTAACAAACATGAGGGGTGGACAAAACACAAAAACTAAATTAACTACAAATAAACATAATGTAGACAGTTTGCTTCTGATTCAATATGAATTAAGCAAAATATATATTAAATAACTACATAAAACAGCAAAATACACAAACCAATGGCTTACGTAAGTTTGAGTTACCATAAACTGAAAAATAATCTAATAATTTCAGAGTCATAAAAATGGCTAGGGATCAAGTAATGGGTTAAAAACTGTTTTTCTGCAGCAATGGAAATAAATTAAGCATTGAAAGTTGATGAAAACTTCTGTCCCAACTTGACGGACAACCTGGACCAAAAGGGCTACCACTTTAGAAAGCCATGCAATACCCTCTGGTGTAGTTGGTCCGGGGGTTCATACTACAGCAAGATCCAAATGATACCTCCAGGCTGTGTCAGAAGTACCATAGAAGAAAAGAACAAAAGGCTTTAAATCATAGAATGGGTAGGTCAGTCATCAAGTTGATTTGTGATGAACTGGAAAGAAGATTGATACCAAAGCAGTCTGCAAGTGCAACACGTCTGCTGCCAAAGTCTTTGGAAGAACTTACTGAACAATATTTGATTTCCATTGTAAAAATACTAAAAGTGTGTTTGGCTGTAATATTCATATTGATGTTTTAATTAGTGTATAATCACCTGAATAATAAGAATCATTCTGTTTTCATTACCTCACAATGAGCCCTTTACATAGCGAGCAGGTCCACCGAGCCTATCTTGCACAGCTATGTTTCTACAGTTGGCCAGTGGGACAACCAAACACTGGCTCTAGAGAGGAACTTACGCTTTTTTGCTACTTTCGTGACAACCATAGGTTCTCCCAAATCCTGCACGCTGGTCTTGGTCCGACTTGAACTGAACTGCCAGGGCGTCTATGTTAGCAGCAACATTTGCACTCAGTTCTTGCACTTTTTTATTTTCTATTGCACTTTATTGGTTTTATTCTGTATGGTGCCATCTATTCATTTATTTAGTATTGCAAATTCTTTAACTTTAATCGCCAATTTTCTGAACGCCTCCAGTGTAGACACACAGACGGAGCACTCACTGCTCCTGCTGCTCTGCTGACGTGCTCCTCATGCAACATTTGTTGTCTAGACAGGGGGTGAGGCAACAATAACAACAACAGTAGTTGTATTCAAACATAAATGAAGCAGGCCACTGTTTATCATGTGTGGAAAGACTTTCAATTAACACTGAACATGTGTACAAGTCATGCTCTTGTAGCACTTTTGTTTTAATGGAAAAAACAACAATCCACCCTCAGATACAATCCTGTATCTAGAATTAAATTCAATTATAATGCAAACAGTAGGGGACCACAAATCATACTGTAAACACAAAGTGTTTTCTCTGCAAGATTATTCAACAAAGAGGTTTATTCTTACCTTTAGGAAGCCCAAAAATATTTATTCAGAATATTTATTTAAATGAGTAAAGAATTATGAGTAAATGGAAAAAAAAGACAAGATCACAAAAAGCTCATTTATAAGAGGAATAACACAAATACCGCCTACTCAGCATACTAACAGGCCTCAGTTTGCCCTTTTTCTTGTCACTTCAAAATCCTTAAATCAACTTTCCCCAATCTTGTCACCCCTCCTATATTTACAACTCCTTAAGACTTAAGGCCACCAGTGAGATTAAATTGATAAAAAAAATCCTTGTGGCTTGTCTTTGATCCACTTATCTGATGAATATAACACATATTTCCAGAGCCATCTAAACAGGAAGGACTGCTGTTCACTGGAATATTAGCTTTTAAAGCACCAAACGTAACTTTCTTGATGACTCAGCAAGATATTGTGTGTCATTTTCCTGGAGTGTTTCCTGTTATGCTTTTTTCTCTGTTTCTCTCACTTCCTGCTTTGAGCCTATGGTTTGCGAAATTACCAACTACCTACTATCAACTTCCCTCAAAATGGGTGTAGAGGACAACAACACATTCCTTTTTTCTCTAGAGAAAATAGAGTGTGCGAAAGCTGAAGAGAAACCCAAACAGCAAAAAAGCATTAGCATTAGCTTTAATGTTGGGGATAACATATTTCATATTCCCACACAGTTTGCTATCAAATATCCTCTGAAACGGATAGACTCTTTGGCCCTCTGCAGGGACTGAGCTATGCTGCTCACACTGTGTGATGACTACCCTGTGCACAAAAACATTTTCTTCTTCGACCATGACCCTGTGTACTTCCACCACATTTGCCATTTCTACACAGGCAGAATGCTGTGGGCCATATAAGAAATATTCCTCATCAGCTTCGAGGAGATCACTTACTGGGGCCTGAGCCTAAAGGACACCCAGCTCTGCTGCTGGATGGTGCTCGATGAGCAGGATGAGGTGCAGGACAACCTGAAGGTGGATGTAGGCTTTGGAACATTCAAAGGCTCTCTAGCCCGTCACGAAGAATCCCCACTCTTCATTACCTGCTAAGGTTTTTACTGAACTCTTCAACCTCTTAGTGCTCATTGCAATGACTCAACACTGTGGAGGTGAGCAAATTATGAAATTATGCCTTATTTCATTCAGATCATCTATGAAATCTGTATATTAAATCTGTGTAGAAGGCACCATGTACATTGTTACACATAAATGTTACTATTTTGTAGTGTATCAGAGTTAGCTTTTAGCTCAATTTAATCTGCAGTCCCTTTGGCATGTCACAATAAAATCATGAGAGCACAATAACAAACAGTATGAAGCAAAAAACACACATGACACATAATACAAAGGTACGCAGTTAGTAGATCACACACACCCATAATGTCAATTATAAAATGAAAAAGGATATCCAAATCACAAACAGTCTCTAGCTAAAATGACACAGGACACTTGACACATAATTCCAAGTTACACACAGTTAGCACATCGCTGACTCCCACCCACAATGTCAACTTATCAAATAAGCTATGGCAGTATACCAGTAAGTGAACCTTTTTTATTACAGAAACACAAGTCAAACAAAATACATTTTAGATTTCGTAAGTAAAATATCTTACTCAGTAAAACAAACACACAGAAAAATGAAATATACATATTTTAAACAGGCTGCAACTGTTTTTCCTCTATGCTCTTTTCATCCTGACAAGAGAACAAGATAAAAGTATTTTTAAGCCTGTGTGTAGGCGGATGTCACTCTGAGTACCTTGGGAGGTCAGACGCTGACAGAACATGCTTTGTGTAAAAGCAGGACAGACCTGATCTACAGGTCATAATTTTTTTAGTTTATATCCCAAACATCAGCTGGTTGCAACTTCTCAATTGTGAGTATTTGATCGTTTTAAACTGAACGTATTTGGATTTTGGACTGTTGGTTAGACAAAACAAGACACTCAGCAACCATGAGCTTGATGGAATTATAATGGGCATTTTTCACTATTTTCTGACATTTTGTAGACAAAAATCAAGAGGATAGTAGTGCAGCCCTATTCTAAATGTAGAGTAACCCACAATCTTTCCTGCCCTTACACTCTAATGGGGAAGGAAAAGGTATTAGTGTCATGAATAGCAGAGCAGGTGGACCCAAATGCAGAGACCACAAGCTGGGGAGGAAAACAGAAGGGAAACATAGAGCAAATTCAAAACTAAAACGCAGAAAACACAATACTTTTAATACAACCCAGCATATATTAAAACATCCAAGAAAACACATGAATATAAAACCAAGTACACAAAACCATCAGCTAACCAATAATTCAAGGCAGTCCCTCCAAACAACAACCCAAATAATATAAAAAAGCAAAACCCAATTTAAAAAAAAATCAAATAAAACAAAAGACTGGATTACATAAGTATAACACAAAAAACCAAGAGAACAAAAACACAGAGTCCAATAATCATGAGTCCGTGACAATTAGATGCAAAAGTTTGCAGTGCCCCAAACCAGTTTGCCTACAGTTTGTTGGTGAATGCTGCTGATAGATAGGTGATTTGGCAAAATTTGAGAGACATTTTCTTATCAATAAGTGCAGCCTTGGTCATTGGGAAAAATGGCCTTATATTGGTTTAAAGTCATGTCTCATAACACGACGTATAGAAGGGTTCTTTAAACTAATTGAACCTTTACCTTTACTGTAGCTCATTGTTCTGATCACAATGAAAACTGTATAACAGTAAAGAGTATTATCATCAAAACTGAATAATGTGGGACTGTTTTTTCCTCTCTCTTTGGTCAACATGTCCACTGTGGGTTACAGGGATGTGGTTCCAGTTAGTATCGTGGGATGCATTTGACCCCATCTGATAAGCTAAGATAAGGTATCAGATACAGCCAAATGCATCGCCTTCCTCTTTAACAAGTTCTGACTACACCAAGCTCAAGGTGCAAGAGTACAACACTATCTCAGCCCAGCGACTCCTAATGAACAATCTTATAATGACATGAGTGTATGATGCTGTCTGTAGTTTGGCGCAAAACTCAACAGTGGTATGTAGAGAATATGTATGCACTTTTCGGGCAGTAAATAAAATCTTCAGATGTCACAAGCTTGCTATATCTGTTTAATCTGTGACTCTATTTTTGACCACTGGGCCAGCACAACAAGCTGTTAACACAAACTACACATCATACTCATTCATGGGCATGCAAGAGGACTGTAGTAGGACATGTAAATGTTTGGGTTTGTCAGAGTTTTTTCCACCAAAAACAGCTGCCTGTTTCTGGAAATGATACTGATGTGAAAATAGTAAAGTAAAACCTGGAAGGCTGAAAAATGCTATAAATACTGATATAGCTGAGGGATTAAGATGCTTTTAATCCTGATATAGCTGAGGGGAGTGCATCCAATGTATATAACATATTCACCAATTCAATTGCTTTTTTATTCCTGAAGATTATTTAAATTTAAAAACAAACACTTTAATAGGCCCCAAGATGGAGTTAGACGTTTGACATCACTGATGAAGGGAGCACAGCTCCAGAGTACACTGGACCAGGATATACCTGCACGTTTGTTCTCAGTGTTGAGGAACCTATTTGTCTGCTGTCATCGTCATAGTTGACTTTAACATCCTATAATATCCTTTTCTTTGTTGAAATATTAAACATCAACCTGACTAACTACTGATTAAACATATGATTGTGAACATTAAGTAATGATATTCCAGTTACTGATAGCAGACATGCAGCTTTTGATCTACTGTGTTTCCCCTCCTGGATTATATTACCTGAATAATCTGATATATTGTTTCTTAGAGTATTTGTGATAGCAGTGATCCAGGACATCAACTGTATATTTAAAAACCACGACTGGCTTTTGAATTTAGTGCAGCCCTGAGGGCTGTTAATCCATTTTTGGAGCTGACTCTGTGGAGCTACATAAATATGTCTGTTGACGAAAGCAGTTTTTCTTTTATCATGATAGCATAAACAATGAAAGGTTCAGGGAAAGTCTGGGGCCTATGACCATTTTCTAAGTCACACTGGTGCCATTATTGTGGTTATTCAAATTATTTAAACACAAATAATTTCATCAATCAACTAGAAATAGCCTTCAATTAAATCACTTACCTTTGTCCACCAAACGTTCCAAGATTTCTGGCAAAAACTTTTTTTTTATTAGTCAAAAAGAATTTACTGGTGACAAAACATGATCATCTGTGAAGTCCTTAAAGTGCTCATAAGAATATAAATCTGAGCATATAATGTTATACGACAATTGGGCATCTCCATCTGCTGCGGAAGTTCATGTGTTACGATCAAAGGCTCCAGGATGGCTAAGGCCTTATGGTGAGATCGTTGGTTAACTAATATCTGAAGGTTCAAGTTTCAGCTTTGTCATCACAGATGCACAATAAAATGGAGCTACATATTTTACATTTATAGATAATGCTCTAAATACAAAAGATTATAAATGTAAATGTAGAAATAATAATAGGTAGAATTTAATACAAAGAAAACAGAAAAGTGTCTTAGTTAAACATTTGGCCACCACAAGCCTCCAGAACAGCATTACACCTTAGACCCCCTTGATTCATGATTGATTTTCATTATCTCTACTCATCAGACCATTGAGTGACTCATCATAGCCTGTATGAAATGTGCATTTGTTATGTTTCTCATCTCATTTAATTCCTTCAGTTTGTAAAGGTTGAGATCATTATTTAGTGTTTGTTGAAATAGACACCTCAAAGACACAAATCAGCTGACCATCACTGCCTTGTAACACATTCAGGATATCTATTCCCATCAGTGTATTCTGGATCTGCCCCAGGGTCTGCTCCCAGTTGGATGACACTGAAACACTTCCACAGGAAGGCAACCCAACTATATCTGGTGACTCCTTTCAACTTAAAAGAGCAGTGGTTCCACTCTGAGTGTCTTTTTAGATGTCTGATCTCCTTGCTCTATCTCTACATGTACATACAGGCCCCTAGATTCTTGAACACCTTTGCTTGGTTCAGTGATTCGCTCCAAATCCACAATCAACAGTTTTCAGGCAGATGACCTTGGACATAGACTCGAAAGTTCACACTTGGCCTCCCACCATCTGAGCATGTGCTTGACCAACAAAATGAGAGCGATCATACAACGTCAAAAGCACCATTTTTGAACTACAGATAGATAGACGGACAGACAAACAGACAGGTTTTTACGATATGATACAATATACTTTATTGTCCCCTCAGGGAAATCTACCTTGGACTCAAGCTGATACATAAATAAATGACCTCCACCACAAAAAACAAAACAAAAACAACACATAGAACATCTACATATTGCACACACTACATAACTGCACACACCACACATTGCATGTACCCCCACAGAGTATATTGCACATATGACGTATTGCACAACCGACAGATTGCATATCTCCCATATTGCACATATCCCAGTGGAAAGATGAAAAGAATAAAAAGATAAAAACACCATTGCACAAACCCCCAGCCTCACTTAGCACCATTCATGAGTCGAATTGCCGTTGGCACAAATTAGTATTTGAAGCGATTAAGTTTCCAATGGGGTGCTTTATACCTTCTGCCCGAGGGAAGCAGCTCAAACTCAGCATGGAGAACGTGAGAAGAACTTGACGCATGGAGAACATTTTGTCACAGAAAAATCTGAGAAGTACTGTTAAAATCTTGCATTCAGCGGGGATGACAGTTCTGTCTGTGTTATGTTTTTGCTCTCAGGGTCCGTATGAGTTAAGCAAAGACAAGCCCTGACAAAACACACATACACAACTTTGGGCCTTCGCAGTACACACATTCACACATACACATGCACAAAGATGATTTGCCTGTAACTGGCAATAGGAAATATGACGTGAGATAGAGAGAAGGGAAGAGAGATATCACCAGAGAGAGAACAACATGATGTATTCTATTCTTGACTTGTACTGGTGTTTGGCTCAGAGAGCCCACATGCATCCTTCACACTAATTTGCATTCACACACACACACACACACACACACACACACACACACACACACACACACACACACACACACACACACACACACACACACACACACACACACACACACACACACACACAAGGAAATAATTAAACACAAGGCTAATCAGTAGACACACCTGATAAAGCTTGTGATTATTCAACTTTGACATATGCTGTTGGATATAAGTGAATTTAAACACTAGATCTAAAAAAAAAAAAAAAAAAGAGCTTTTATAAAAGAAAACTGAATTGTCCCCCATAATTACCAAATACCATGCCACTTCAGTAGAGGGTAAAGGAATGCTTAGAGGAGAATGGTACTGAGCGGGAAATGAATATGTTCAGATATTTGGGGTATTACTGATGCAAGTGCATACTTGCACACTTGTTTCAAGGTGATATCTGTCACTAGTGTATTTTTCTATGTGGGAACCAATGTTTACTGTACATGTTTGGCATTCAATATTTATGATGGATGAGTGTATATGGATGGATAACGCAGGGGGTCTGCACACACAGCTAGCACCGCCCCACATGCAGGCTGCATAATGCCGCTGTACACTGGACTTCATGTTACTCATCAGCCACAGAGGGACGAGAGGGTCAGTCTTCATAAAACAGTAAGTACATGACTCATAACTTGGACTCACTTTCCGTTTTAAAGCAACGCGAACATTTCAAAGTTGTTGTTTTTAAAAAACATTTTGTCTTTATAAGCTTGATCGAAACATCGACCATTAACACTTTTTTTGATTTTTCCTTGCACCAAGTCGGACGAACAATGCGTCCGATCTTCATAGAAAAAAATATTATTATGAGGTGTTAAAATGTTTTTCTTTACAATTAGCCTAGTTGATATCCTGATACGCGCACACACACTACGCTATGTGAGTCAAATATAAATGTAACCAGATCATTAAAATTGTGACTTCCTTGAAGCCAAATTGACTAGTCCGTGACCTGCACATAACGGCAAAATCCTGATGTTTTATGGGTGTAGAAATGACCGTATTAAAGTATTATTGTACGGTTCATAATATTTTAATCTTATGCCATGAAGCAAAGTTTAGTTTATCAAGTGAAGGTCAGTGCTGAATTTCATTTGACACTGATCAACACAATCATTGTATTTCCCATACAGGGAAATCATATTGTGTTGGTGACAGCAAATAGGATCCGAAATAAGAAAAAAGCCAGAAACAAACAATAAACCTCATGTTATACTAATCTTGACTGATGTTAATATCTCCTATAGGCTATTGTCTAAAGTATGCTAGGATGTTTTACTTAAAAAAAAAAGAAAAAAAAGAAATGTTTTTAAAGGTCCTCAGTATTTTTGCACTTGTTTGTACTGCATGCATATTCTGTGCAGCATCAAACATGGCTTTCTTGTGGTCAATTGTGTACATGGCTGAAAAGCTGTCTCTGCTTGTGTGGGCAATGCAAGAACAATAGGTCTGTGCAGTTAATAACCACACATACACAACAGGAAATGTCAGATCACACAGGAACGTATGTCTTAACATGATTTATCTCTCAGTATTTAAGACATCTAATGACAAACAATTACATTTTTTAACAGTCTATCGACTATGCTAAGATCAGAGGGAGCTCTTTGGCATAATTTAGATCTTGAGGAGATTACCAGTTTTCAATAATAAGGGCCAAACATAAAGTGGCAGTTGTGGGGGTCTGACTACACATGCTCAGATCATATACTCCATAGATAGTAATATAATGGTTTAGATTGTTTTTGTTGTAGAGCTGTATTGACAAAAATCTCCTCATTTGCAGTGCTTGGAGAAGTATTCAGATCTTTTACTTATATGTTAAATCAAACACAGGACTAAAATCTGACCATAAATCATATTTTTTTGGTTTTAAAAATTGTGTTTAGTGTCTGCTGTGACATTCTCCCCTATAATTCTCATTTTTTATTTTACTGTGAAGCCAGAGAATTATTACCTGAATTGTTGATGAGATAAGAGGAAGTAGTAAAATATTATATTTTCTGTTAATGATTTGGTAAAAGAAATTCCCCTTAACTTTAGGCACTCCCAGCATGTTAATCTGGAGGTTAAAAGGTTTCTTTCAGTCAGTTACTTACTGCTCCGTGAGTTCCATTGGAGTAACAGGGTGAGGCTAGTCTTATGTCAATTTTCCACTTTTCCACGGGAGCGTCCTTTTTTGCAAATGTTTCACAAGATAAGTATTCAGTTTATTCTAATGACGAACTGTCTGACATCACCCATGTAACATATTCCACCCATTTTGAGTAGACATTACAGCATTTATTTGTTGCCACCCTACACTGTATGCAGCATCTAAGGATTCTGCAGGCAGGTGCCAAGCCACCTCATGTCTGCCTTTGGCTTCGTCTGCTCAGTCCTCTTGGCCTCTGCTTGTTCAGAGCGGTAATGCCATGGTGTGAGTGGGCTCCAGTGAGGGTTTATGGTGCCTCATACTTTGGACTAAACCAAAAGGGTCCTGTAATTACACTTGGGCAGTTGATGCTAAAAGTCGAGTTCTTGTTCTAGTTGCAAATTTAACTGAGCTCACTCAGTACTTCAGTGGATGGGCTACACTGACAGTATCACAGCAGCTGCTTTGCTTAGAAAATCTAAACATCACAACTTTACAGAGTACTGTCTCATTATCTGAAATGGAAACTAATATCCTTCTGCTATTGTCTTGATATCATGTTATACTGCCTTATAGCTAAAAGGACATTGTAAAACATTGTGCTTTCTGCATCTTGTGTGAAAATGATCCCATCAGGTACCAACCAAAGGTGAGCTGTGGGGCTTGGTTACTGTAATTTTACTGCTCATTAGACAGAGGGATGGATGGCAGATAAGGAGTCAAGTTTCAACACTTAATTGTCAGAAAACCGAGAGAAGCTCTCCCTAGATATGGTAAAGAAATTAAAAGAAACCTTTTAGGGAATGTTAATTATTCATCAGAGGGAGGGGGTGATTGGGGTGTGACTTTGTATTTCTTCTACATCTTGATCCTTCCTGGACCTAAAAATATTTTTCCTTGAGCCTCCCTAAGTGACTGGGGGAAAATGGGGGAAACACCAAAGATAGGTAGTATTGGAGAGAAATAAAAAGCAAAGTGTGACCTTTAAAAACCATTACATTTAATAGCAAACTGTAACTCATCTGACCCCCATTCCCTCGTCAGGACAAAACATAACATAACATACAATATAGGTGTACCGTACAAGGAAAAGGAGAGATCCGGGTGCGGGGGGGGGCCCATCTAAGATTATCTCGTCCCGGGCCCAGGCAAGACTGTCAGCTGGCCTGGGTGTACGTCTTGTTTTGCAGACACACTCACTTTTCATTAAAAGTTAATCTTGAAAAATGAATGGATAATCATCACTAACCATGGTTACTCCTAGCTTGTTTATCTGTTTTTTCCCCCTCTAGCTTGTGATTGGGTCCATCCTTTTTTAGTGTGCCGGTGCACTGCTTAACACATAATGGTGAAGGCTGGGAAATTAAGGAGTGTAATCTTTCAGCCAGCAGCAGCAATCATAGCTCTATTGGTGACATGTTGCGTCACCAAGAAGATCACAGGGACAGTATGTTTAAAAACAGCTCCAAAGACTCATAACAGAAATTTTTAGTCTCTGGACAGTAGGGATGGGCATTTGAAGAAATTTCCTTGATTGATCATCGGGAAAATTAACAATCAATTATCGATTAATCATTATTTTTTATCTTAAAAACCTGTAGTCCACCAACAATCCTCTTCGACAAGACAGTTAAAGTTAAACTGTTTAGCTTAAACAAAAAAGATATGTGGCACTCATAAAAGTAGCTGAGCCAGAGGCTCCGAGGCAGACCTCTTCACATATCAATCACTACAGCGTTCTTAAACACAAATGAGCCTCTTTAAGAAACAATTCCAAAAAAAAAAGGCCAGCCTGGGAAACCTGGCCAAGGTGCAGGGCTTACAATGAACTCCGTAATTTTTTAGTTTGAAAAGGTCCCACGCCAAACTTCGCCTTGACCTCTTCATGTTTTACGTTTGATATAAATGGCAGCACGTATGTAGCTGAGCCGTTTTCTCTGTCAAATATCGCCCCCTCCCTCTTTGGTAAGATGTCTCATTGCTGCCACATAGTGAAATTCATTGCATTGCTTCAAAACTCACACTACGCAACGAAACCTCTATTTGATACCAGCGTTTGATCGATAAAAATGTCACATGATCAACAAAAAATGTGATTATTATCGATTGATCATGCCCATCCTTACTGGACAGTATTTCCACTGTGCATGTGCCTGAACGAGGTTCCATTTACAGAGCTGTGCTAGCTTGTTGTGCTCTTGAATTTGTATTGAAGCTCTTTGATACATTTGTAATGTAGTATTAAGTCAAGATGTTGAACAAGCTAGCAAAGCTCTCTGAATGTAGCCATGTTCATTCACATGCACAGTTGCATTTGCCTGTCATGGAACTACTCTCTGGAGATTGAAAACATGATCGCTGCTATTACTCTTTGGAGTTGTGAATAAACTAAGGTGCCCAAACTTTTCTGGGCCAATGAACATGTCACCCAGTGCAGCTGTGTGGCTCATTCCTCTGCAGCTAACAGAACGGCACTCCAACGGGTGGTTAAATCTGCCCAAAAGGTAACCAACAGCAGCCTCCCTTCCTTGGTGGACTTTTATGTCAGCAGGTGCAGAAGCATAGCGTTATGTATCATAAAGAACCCCACCCACCTGGCACACAAACTGTTTAACCCCCTCCCCTCAGGCAGGAGGCTGCGCAGCCTCAAAGCTAGAACAATATGGCTAAAGTGCGGCTTCTTCCCAGAGGCTGTGAGGCTTATTGAACTCAAAAGAACTTAAAAGTCTTCTGCACTTTGCACTGCTACAACTGCATGCGGCAATGTATGTACATTGGCTTTGGATACACAAACAATACTTAATTGTTGGTATCTGCACATGAGATTTGTTAACAATAACTGCAATATCCAATAAATGGTAACAGCATACAGCAGGTTTTAAGAGTTTTTTTTACAATAAAAAGAAAGAAGGGTAGGAAGAAAGGTATGGAAACTCCCAAACATTAATGGCCCAACTAGTAAGATTTGCAAGCTGACTTTAAAAGGCTACACAGTAGATAATGACACAATGAAAGATTTTGACAACTGTTTTATTTTTAGGTCATTTTATGTTCCTTAAATGTCACACACAACAAAGTGCGTATGCTGGTTTTTTCAGCTGCAATTACAGACTCATAATGTGATCAGTATAAGTACCAAGAGATTAAAGAGGAAACGTTTATAGCCCAGTGTTTTAATTTCCTTTTCAGATTTTGAACTGAGAGCTCCAAATTTAAATCTCAATCTTGCTGTCTGTGATCATGTAATTTCTTCTCAGATCAAAATGCATGTCATTAATTAAATGTATTCTACTTTAATATGTTTTAATATGTCCATCATGTAATTGAATATTAAGTATTTTAAAACATCTTTATACACGTTTGAATTGTTAATGTTAATCCAGTTATTCTCAAACTGTATTCAGTTATATGTGACCAAATAGACACAGCACAACTCCAAAACAAAAACCAACAACCCTTCAAACTGCATGGTCTTATCAAGTTCACAAGGGCCTACTGAAGCTGAAACAGTGCAGAACGTATCTGACGAATGTATATTCAATATTCACCTTTTAGCTTGGGTTTAGTCTGAGAGGCAGTGCACACTTTTACAGAGTGACTGGAATGTTTCAAGGTCTGAATGATCCTTCATCTTAACTCCTTAATTTACCATAACAATTAATGATTAGTCTTATCAGTTATTCTATGTATTACCGACATGTGTTGATAAGAAATGTGTTTTGTTTTGTCGTTGCAGAGTTTCAACAATGAGAAAAACCAGACTAAGAACATGTTTGCTAGTGGGAGGTCTTGCCCTGTTGGTCCTCCATCTCTGTAAAGATTTTATTGACCACAAAACCATCCACCTCCAAGTAGCTGTGAGAGAGGATTACAGTCAAACAAAGCTGCTACCTTCCAAAAACAACTCTTACGTATATTCCTGGCCAAGATGTCAACAAAATGTCTCCGCTGCCAGCATCTCAGGCTTCAGCTCTCTTCCTGGCAGTATAAAAGACTTCCTCTACTATCGTCACTGTCGCCATTTCCCCATGCTACTGGACATTCCTGACAAATGTGGAGGAGTTGATGGATCTGCAGAAGTCTTCCTTTTACTGGTCATTAAAAGCTCCCCTATGAACTATGACCGCAGAGAGGTGCTGCGCAAAACCTGGGCTAAAGAGAGGTTACACAATGGTGTGTGGATCAGAAGGATCTTCGTCTCAGGAACGATGGATGCAGGTTTTGAGAAGGAGAGACTGAACAAACTCCTCGAGGTGGAGCACCGCGAGTACAATGACATCCTTCAATGGAACTTCAGCGACTCATTCTACAACCTCACTTTGAAGCAGATTCTCTTCCTGGAGTGGATGGAAAGAAACTGTCCGAACGCTCGCTTTCTGCTAAATGGTGATGATGACGTCTTTGCCAACACAGACAACATGGTTGAGTATCTTCAAAGCCTGAAGGACAATAATGGACGTAAGCACCTCTTTACTGGCCATCTGATCCAGAACGTGGGCCCCATTAGATCATCAGGGAGCAAGTATTTTATCCCAGTTCAGGTGCAGGAGTCAGACTCATACCCCCCCTACTGTGGTGGTGGGGGCTTCCTCTTATCTGGCTACACAGCTTTGGTCATATACAAAATGTCTCAGTCAATTACCATTCTTCCCATTGATGACGTTTACATGGGGATGTGTCTGGCTAAAGCAGGGCTTGGTCCTGATTCCCATATGGGTGTGAAGACAGCAGGACTGCACATTCCCTCCAGCACACTAGATGGATATGACCCTTGCTTTTATAAAGAGGTTTTACTGGTACACAGATTTCTTCCTGCTCACATGTATCTTATGTGGCACAGAATACATGACCTCAGACTGAAATGTGGTAATTCCGAGAAGAAGCTTTAGTAAAACCACACTTAAACTTACAAGTGAAGACAGAGCTGTCACTTCACTTTAGGCACCTGCTCGTAGGTTTTGAGCACAGGCAGAACATTCTTCATTTTGTCATGGGATGATGTTTGAACTGTTTTCTATAGCTTTGCAGCTGCAGCTTTTCTGAAGCTTTTCATGAGGCTTCAGCAAAGTCCAACAGAATTTATTTAATCCTAATGTCATTGATGTGGGCAGGCAGTCAGCCAGACACAAACGGTGTAGGTCAGGTATGTCCAAACAATTCCACAAAGGGCCATGTGGCTGCAGGTTTTTGTTCCAACCAATCAAGAACACATGATTCGACCAATCAACTGTCTGAAGACTGAGATCAGCTGATTAAATGAATCAAGTCTGGTGTGCACCTGCTTGGTTGGAATAAAAACCTGCAGCCACGTAATAGTTTGGACACCCCTGGTGTAGATAGTGTTAAAACCTTTGACTGAGCAGCTTTTCCTGGAACAAAAGGCTTGAACTCATTGTTTTATTGACTAAAAATGGGATTGCAGAACTTGTATCGACCTGTTAGCTATATTTGAGCACTGACAAATTCTGACCATTTCTCTTGGCTCATGTGTTTAAAAAACTGAACACTTACACATCCAGTAGACATTGAGATGTTGTTAACCAATTACTTTGACTTTACTGGTTGGACTCAAACAACTCCTGAGAAAAATAAGTTTGTCCCACCAAATGCTACACTTTGCTTTAGCAGTTTGTCTCACGCTTGTTGCTATGCAAGTACCATACAACAGGTTTCTCAGAATTTGTTTGCTGAAAACTGTGGGTTACTGCTGGTAACAGCACGGGTTGATGTGAACCATGAGATCCAACCATGCAGTAAATGTTTAAGGCCATAAAACATAAAAGACAACGGCAACAACCTCACTAGGCAAAAAACTTGATAGAGTTGCTGAGATGGTTGATTATTCAGCTGTCACATTTCATTGAATACAAATATTGATCCATGGAGCTTCAAGTTACACAGTAAGTGAAGCTGAACTATCCACAAATATAAGCAACACTTAAAGGATAGGTTCACAATTTTTCAAATCTGTCTTAAAACAATAGTCATGTTCCCACATTAACATTGAAACAGGTTTTGCTTGCTGTAATCACCCCTCCTCTTCATACTGATCATTAGAAGATCCCCTCCAAATGTGCTTACAATTTAAGAAATGGGGGACAAAATCCACAGTGAACAGAGAAAAAATACCTTCTTGTGTCTCAACAGCGTTTCCCTGTTCAGCCACAGTGAAAGTATCATAACAAAAACAGGGAATTTGGCACTGAAAAGATAGCAATTTTAAAAGATAGTGACTTGATTATATTCATTTGGACAGCTGCAGCCTTATATTGTCTTCAAATACATTTTTAAACACATTTTTGTACAGAAGGAAGCCTGTGAATTTTATCCCCCGTAACTTCATGAGCATTATGAGGGGACCTCTTAATGGTCAGTATAAACAGGAAGAATGATTACAAAAAGAAAAACGTGTCGGTGTTCATTTGGTCACCTGACCATTGTTTTAGGACTTGACAAATTGTGAACCTATCCTTTAACAACATCTTATCAAGGCCTTGGTTGACAGTGAGCTAACATTTAAATAACATTATCATATTTAGTTTGAGCCCTTCAGACTCAAACTATAATGCTAATAGACATTTATACAGAAAGAAATACATATAGAAGTTGCAGATAATATACACTTTAATAATTCAAAAATCAGCAGCTGCAAGATTGCATTTTGCGGATGCACCATTTAGTGTGTCTGTAATTGACCGCTCACTAACCCCTTCTCCCAAGCAGTAAATCCAATCACCAGTCGTAGCCTGGCCACTGTAACTAAGCACTGCAGGCCTGATGAGCTTTGGATTTCTCCAATTAATGTTAAATCACTGTGCATGGGGCTGTGGTCACATTGATACCGGATATTCAGCAGAATGTAAAACAAACAATTACAATATTTGACGAACTAACTTAATAACTTCTGTTAATAATAGTTTCTGTGTTGAAGATCACAGATGTGGGTGAACTTTTCCTTTAATGGTGATTATTAGAGGGAGAATGTGTTTTGTGAAATAGATATTTATATAATTGCTGTTGGACTAATTCACAATAAATTCTACCCACTCAGTTATTTATTGCACATTGTCCCTAAAACTGTCAACTAACAAAAGTTGGTATGAAATACTTCACTCATTGTTTCATCTGACATTTTAAATTAACAATTATAATTTGCTGTATGATATGCTGTGGTATCCACAGTCACACAAAATATAATTTAAAAATAATGTCTCAGGGTTTTCAGACTTATGTAATGTGACATTCATGTAATGTTATTTAGCATTCTACTTAAAGGACCGGTGTGTAGGATTTGTTTTGCAGATTTCCACAAACTGATAACGCCTCCACTTCCAAGCGTTTAGATAGGAGAGGGAGATAGTCCTTGTCCATCCTAGTCCCCCCGTCCCTGGCTTGGACGTATTTATTAGTATTTATTAGTTTTTATTAGTTTTTCTTTTATAAAATTCATGTTTTTAACTGCAACTAATTAATTTTGTTGTTGTGTTTAATCTGTTGTGTGGTCTGTGTTGTTTTGTCTGTATTCCTGCTGCAAACTAAGTGCCCTTCTGGGACAAAGTATAAAATGAATCTGAATCTGAATCTTTATCCTACAGTGGCCACGAAACTTTCAAAAAACATGAAAGGCCTTCTCTAAAGCCAGTGTTTGGTTTGTCTGTTCCGGGCTACTCTAGAAACATGGTTTTGAAACATGGCGGGCTGCATGGAGGAGGACCTGCTCCTTATGTAGATATAAAGGGCTCATTGTAAGTTAATGAAAACATGATTTTTATTTTCAGGTGATTATACACAAATGAAAACATGCTCATGAATATTATATTAAATTTCTGCCAATGGATTCCCTTCCGACACACTGGTCCTTTAAGATGCAAGTCTGCATAATTTTACAGATTTATTTAACTTAAATAGTTTTTTCAATGGAGACGGTGTAACCTGTATATTTTTGTTTTAAAGGGGCTATATGTTTTATGTGATTTTCTGTTATTCATGCACTATAATAATGTCAGGTATGTATTTTAAACATAGTCAAAGGTCCCAAAGTTGCGATGGCACATGCTGTCCACTCACACATTTCGGATCAGATTCAGGCTTGAACTTGTACGGATGTAAATAAGAGATTTATATTTCCATTAAAGATCAAGAGAAGAATAGAAATCCTACTACTACTGTTTCTTGACATAGCCTCCTGGGAAGATGTCGGCCTTTAGATTGGCAGCTTCCAGAAGCTAACCAATCAAAACAGAGTGGACTCATCATAAGGGTGGGCTTAAAGAGGAAAATGCTCGATTTCAGAGGCTGAATTGAGCGGCTGCACAAACTGCCAGTATAAGATAAGGAGTTTTAAAAACTGTAAATAATGCAGTAATTTACCAGTAGAGCTTCAGAATATGAATATTGATCTGGAAATGTGATTAATATGTTCAGAAAGAGATTAATGTTTTTGTGCCTTACTACATCTCAATGCTTTTCGCCACTGTTAAGCTGTGTTCAGACAGAAAACTGCCCCGCATTAAAACAGTACACGGGTCTGTGGTTGTAAGGGCATGTTGTTTCAGGTACTGGTAAAACATTGAAATACGATTCAGGAAAGGAGGAGTATCTTGGAGTTGGATTAATTGCATTTAAAGACGTCAGAAGCCAAAACAATGCCAAGTGGTTTATAATATTCACAAGCAGGATCTTTTATTTTTTGTCACAATGATCGTGAGGTAAACAGGTGAATACAGCATTCATGTTTTTTTTTGTTTTTTTTAAATCTACCAGTAATGGTCACTTGTATGTATGTGGTTAGTCAATACAGGGCCTTGATGTCAAGTTGCGTTACAGTAAAAATTGAGCCCTTTTCAACTTTTGCCAGATTATCTCTGCTTCTTTCTTTTTTTTGCCAAACTATGTGCAGTGGCAACCTCGCTGTATGAATGTGATGACACAGTTCAAATTGTGAGCTGTGGTTTTTTACATACTGACGAAATGTCCAAATATATTTTATTTTCATACTACTAAGAAGATGTTTATGATTACATATTGTGTTATTTTGGGATTAAATGATTTTGAGATAAAATTGTGTACTGTAATGTATTTTTAATGCATTTAATAAAGGCAAAAAACACGTCATTTCCTTACACCTTTCTCAGAGCACACTTAATGGGAAACGTATCAAAGGTGTATTGGAAATTGTATATTTAAACACATTAATTTAGTAATGTGTTTGTAGTTTAGTAATGTCTATTTACATGTGTAGATACAGTATGTATTTACACCTATAAGCAATAACCCCATGCACAGCTGTACACATTCCAACACCAATAAGTAATTTTTTGCAAGTGAACGCAAATTAAGGACACAGGGGCCCCTTTGCCATAATAGCATGTATGAAATTCCTACTGTTTGTTTGACAGCAAAACTGTTCAATTATCAGCCAGAGAACATGAAAAGATAGTACAGACTACCCTTTGCTCTGAAAATAGAAGTCATGCCCAGTTAAAAGAAACTGTTTTTCTTTTCAGTTAAACCAAGTGTTACTTCTTCCAGACACCCTACCTCCTTGCCCCAGTTGTTTTGTAAACCCTTCAACTATGATGTTAGAGTCCAGGCCTTTATATACATGTAGCTTATTGTGTACATAGTATTTATACAGCTCAATATCACAAAACAGAAATTTGCCTTAAGGGGGCTTTACAATTTGCACAACACAAAACAGCCTTTATCCGTAGAGTCTCAAACTGGATAAACAAAATCCTCTGAAGGTGTGCTTCCATATTACATAACCTTTTTTTACCCTAATCTTTTTGTTACTTTTGAATTGCTGTCAAAATTAAAAATGTGGGTAGATGTGTACAGGCCTGAAACCATGCAGGTGAGAATGGCGCTTGATGTACGTACAAGATACGATAGGTAGGCTTGAAATAAACACCCACCAACCCCAAAATGCAGGAGAAGAATGTGGTTGGTCACAACTAGTTAGCTACTTATCATCATGGATTTTCAGGCTGTTTTCATGATTTTGGAATCTACTGCTTATTGCTTGAAAAATGAATACAGGATGACGAAATGTATCCAGAAAAGAAGCTACCATTGGATGTTTGAGGAGAATGGCAACAAAAAGAAGAACAAGGACCAATACTGTGGTTACTGTGTCATTACAATAATCATATCTTATTTGTAAAGCACAGCTGCATTTATTGTATGAAAACAGCTCTGCAAAGTGCCACTGATCCTTTGATAGATCCATTCACCTCATCCATAATCATATGACATGGTCTGACTGTGGTCTTTTTCTCTTTCCTGCAAGAAAATATGGCATATTGTCAAATCATGCTTGATTTTCATGTACCTGCTTGCAGATAACAGTACTCAACCATACACAGACTATGAAACAAATCTCTATCATAAAATCTACTGTTCATGTATTGTATGGAAGTTCCTGTGTGGTGGGCTACCATGTCACACCGCATATTGTCTGCACACTCTCTACTTTACATGCTATTACTGCTACTACTATTATACATCCAAAGCCTAGATTCCTGTATATTCAGATGACCATACAAGCACACGAATAGATGATCATAGATGGAAACTCGCCGTTTTCAATCAATCAGTCAATCAATCAATCAATCAATCAATCAATCAATCAATCAAGCTTTATTTATATAGCACTTTTCATACAGGCTAGTGTAGTTCAAAGTTAAACACACAGTTGATCACAGTTGATTGACAAGCTGATGATAAGACAGAACAAGTGACAGCATAAAAAAAGGAATAAAAACGATGAGAGAACAAAAACAAAGAACAAATTAAAAGACAAAAATTCAGACCAATGCATGCAAGAGAAAATAGGGATGATAAAAATGTTTAGAAAATGTAAATAAAATTAGTTTAAATAAATAAAATAAGTTAGAATAAGAGAAAATAAGAGAAAATGTTGAATAAAAGTTAGAGGAAAAAAATAGGTTTAAATAGATAGAAAAAAGTAAAACGAAATAATAAAGATGAAGTTTATTAAAATCTAGACGAAAACTAGTTTAAGAAGAGATTAAAAGAAAATAAACAGACGAATAAAATCAATAAGAAGATAACACTTATAGAATGATACTAATAAAATAGCGTAAAAGTAAAGTAAAAAAATCCCAAAAAATATAAAAACAAATAAAATAAAATAAAAACACTATAAACACGTATCAATCAAAAAACAGAATTGGCACAGGCGACGTCCTCCTCCTCTCCTCCTCCTCCATAGCTGGTGTGGTGTCGTCCTCTAGCTGCTGGTGGTGCAGCTGCGTCCTGGCTGCGAAGTCAGAGCATGGCCGCCTCTAAAAGCCATCGTAATCATTCAGGACGATTCAAGCGGCATATTAAAATATTATAGTTTAATATTCCGAGAATCCAGCAATTAGCGTATGATCAGAAAAGTGAAGATTAATAAATGTGTGGCCGTCCTGTTCTAACAGCGGAGCCTCCGTGTTTTTATTTTATAACCTATGTAATTATGGGTGTCTATTTTATCTCCTTATTACTAAACCCAACTGAAAAGCACAATTAGATCAGTTCTTCCACGGTAGCATAATGCAGGAGCGACTTATCTCCAGTGTTGTAGAGGTGATTGCTTGGCAGTTTTTTTTCTCGCAAATTTGTGAGTTTATTTCTCGCAAATAAACTAACACGCCCCTCCTCCTCCAGGTCAGTTTTTTTTTTTTTTTTTTTTTTTTTAAATTTATATGGCCCTTATACGCTGTCGTAAGCTTGGGTTCAGTCTGAGAGGCAGTGCACACTTTTACAGAGTGACTGGAATGCTTCAAGGTCTGAATGATCCGTCATCTTAACTCCTTAATTTACCATAACAATTAATGATTAGTTTTATCAGTTATTCTATGTATTACCGACATGTGTTGATAAGAAATGTGTTTTGTTTTGTCATTGCAGGTTTCAACAATGAGAAGAACCAGACTAAGAACGTGTTTGCTAGTGGGAGGTCTTGCCCTGTTGGTCCTCCATCTCTGTAAATATTTTATTGACCACAAAACCATCCACCTCCAAGTAGCTGTGAGAGAGGATTACAGTCAAACAAAGCTGCTACCTTCCAAAAACAACTCTTACGTATATTCCTGGCCAAGATGTCAACAAAATGTCTCCGCTGCCAGCATCTCAGGCTTCAGCTCTCTTCCTGGCAGTATAAAAGACTTCCTCTACTATCGTCACTGTCGCCATTTCCCCATGCTACTGGACATTCCTGACAAATGTGGAGGAGTTGATGGATCTGCAGAAGTCTTCCTTTTACTGGTCATTAAAAGCTCCCCTATGAACTATGACCGCAGAGAGGTGCTGCGCAAAACCTGGGCTAAAGAGAGGTTACACAATGGTGTGTGGATCAGAAGGATCTTCGTCTCAGGAACGATGGATGCAGGTTTTGAGAAGGAGAGACTGAACAAACTCCTCGAGGTGGAGCACCGCGAGTACAATGACATCCTTCAATGGAACTTCAGCGACTCATTCTACAACCTCACTTTGAAGCAGATTCTATTCCTGGAGTGGATGGAAAGAAACTGTCCGAACGCTCGCTTTCTGCTAAATGGTGATGATGACGTCTTTGCCAACACAGACAACATGGTTGAGTATCTTCAAAGCCTGAAGGACAATAATGGACGTAAGCACCTCTTTACTGGCCATCTGATCCAGAACGTGGGCCCCATTAGATCATCAGGGAGCAAGTATTTTATCCCAGTTCAGGTGCAGGAGTCAGACTCATACCCCCCCTACTGTGGTGGTGGGGGCTTCCTCTTATCTGGCTACACAGCTTTGGTCATATACAAAATGTCTCAGTCAATTACCATTCTTCCCATTGATGACGTTTACATGGGGATGTGTCTAGCTAAAGCAGTGCTTGGTCCTGATTCCCATATGGGTTTCAAGACTGCTGGACTGGAGTTTTTATTGGAGAAAATTGATCTGTATGACCCTTGCTATTACAAAGACCTTTTATTGGTACACAGATTCCTACCAGCTGAGATGTATTTTATATGGCATAAAATATTTGACCCTAATCTGAAATGTGGTATATAGGGTTTAAAGTTTACTTGACTTAATAATGATGACATGTAACTTATTTGCGTGATGGGTGTTGTCAGTTTTGCAGTGAGTTCACCCTACTCAGCTATTATGTGGCACTCACTGTCTCACAAAAATATGATTGTGCAGAAACATTGCGCAGGTCTTTTTAAGGCAATTTCACATAATGTAATGCTCTTTGCCAAAGACAATTTTTTACTAAATTTCACATCTTACTTTGTGTTGAATTACAGGGAAGGCATTGACAGTAAGTTATTAGATTGATGTTTGGTGGCTCTAAACTTAAAAACGATTTACGCAAATTCAAATGTCCCTATTTAAACAACTTACAACTTCTGAGAAAACATTTTAAAAAACAAACAACATTTTTGCTGTGATGTGTCTTACAATGAAGCTGCTGTATTGTTTCCAATCAGATTGGTCAGTATTGAATTATTGAAGCACAGGTGTGACATTTGCCTGCTGATCCCAGAAGAAGTTGCAAAAAAAAAAAAAAAAAAAAAATATATATATATATATATTTGTATATTTTTACTCCTGTTTTTGTATAATCATTTGTTATCAACATTGAAGTGATTAGTGTTTTGAATATGTTGGCATATTACTTGAATTAGAAATATTAGAAATATTGATTCTTTTGAAATCAAAATATGAGTTTTAGTATGCTGGCAAAGAGACCATGCTGCATCAATACAGATGCTAGCAATAAAATCACACTGTCTGGAGTGGATATAAATATCTATAACTAATTACTTCTCTGCATGATCAGTTTATACTTTTTATGTTATGCTGATTAACCATATAGATTTATTTCATATAGTTGTTTTTTAAATTAATTAATTTTGACCTCACTTTAAAAATCAGCTCAATAATTCAGATAATTAACACCAATATTTAAATATCGGTGGTACTGCATTGGTCAGTTCCTTCTGGATATGTCTATATTCGATCCTAATATAAGTAATAGTTGTTTAACCTTTATTGATGCCTCCCAATGAACTGTGTGGTTTAATGTTTCACCACAATGATCTGATTGCTTTTAAAATGTGTTTTTGCATGTGTTTTCAAACTACTAGCCTAAATGTGATTAACATAACACAAAGTTAACATAAAGTTATTGTTTGATCGTAAATCTTGAAATTAACTC
Source organism: Scomber scombrus (assembly GCF_963691925.1). Lineage (NCBI taxonomy): Eukaryota > Metazoa > Chordata > Actinopteri > Scombriformes > Scombridae > Scomber > Scomber scombrus. The sequence goes on along the minus strand of NC_084977.1, from coordinate 21,217,449 downwards.
ATTTTCTATTCTTAGAACATTAGTATTGAACCTGCAAACTGTCTTCAGAAGTCTTCATAAAACATCTGCATTTTCAACAAGCTAACTGGACAAAAAGATATGACTTTATTTAAAACATGATAAAAGAAGTAAATAAACATTTTATTTGGTCACATCTCTCAAGAGATAGGAGTAATAGTTAAATATCCTTAACCTGTTGCTAAAATTGTTTTTTTTAAATTTACCATATGCAAAGTAGAAATGTTAGCTTTGAGCATTAATGCAGTTTTCCAACTCAGCATGTGTGATAAGTACCGCACCATGATCTTACACAGTAGACAGTTTTTATTGCCCCATTACTGTGAACAATACATTCTTTATTTTCATATGTGTCACACCCTTTACTGGGCTAAGTACATATTCGTACACTGTTTTCATCTGTTTTTGGTACCATTTCCTTTCCTCTCTTGTAGCCATGAAGAGCTTAAGTATAGTAGAAGTGGGAAAAGGATTTAAAGTGTTTTTCTTTCTTAAACATTTTTTTGGGGATTTTTTTTGCCTTTATTAGACAGTAGCTGGCACAGAGGCTAACAGGAAACAGGAACAGAGAGAGAGGAGAATGACCTGAAGCAAAGGGTTAGGGTTAGGGACGTTGCGCTTATGTGGCATGCACAGTTACCACTCAACCACTCCAATTAAGTGTGTTTTATCTTTTTATAGAGTAGTTTATTGTCAGTATGTGGCTTCTTAGATATGTTATCTGTACCCATATAAACTGAATATCCATTCTGATAGGGAATGAAATTGTATCTCACTGTACAGCATGAGTTCCACTGTGAGGTACTAACAGGCTCCTTGTCAGCCTTTAAGATTGTCTCTCTCGTCTAGCATGATAGTTTCAATTTGGTTTCCCAGTGTGGAGAAACATGGCCGCTCCTCAAAGTTGTACGCCCAGCACTGCTTCATCAAACTGTACACCTGGTGTCACAATGAGAAAAATATGAAGGGTTACTTTTATGGTCAAAAGCATGATAATGTTGAGATTTGTGTGGTATAGTATGACAATTGTAGTGACCAGTTGAAGAGTTGAGGGTCAAAATAAGATGTTAATAGTTTTTACATAGCTGAGAAGATTGTCAGCCGATCCGCTTCTATGATGTATTTTACACTTTGAGCCACCATTTAGAGGGGGTTTTGCCACACAAAAGACCTTTAACTTCATAAAAAGTTCAATTATTGAACAATACAGAGTGAACATACCTTGGGTGGGCAGCTTGGAGGAGAAGGCAACCTCCAGTTATTCTTTAGAATATTTGCCAGATGCACTGAAATGGTCGGACCCTGCACATTGTGTCCAATCTCCTGCATGCATAGCTAAAACAGTGAAATAAAGGAAATCAAAATGGTACTGTAGTTTGCGTAGAAGATAAAACGTTTTTTTTCATAATTCTTAGTAATTATAAAATTGGTGAAATATTAAAATATTTTCCATAAATGTACTGTGTATATAGATAAAAAACATTACTCTTTTTGGGTTGGTGTTCATGTCGCAGTAGGAGAAGAGCTCGTGAAGAACGATTGCAAAACTCCAGACATCTGATTTATGGGAGAATCTGGACTCATTTATGGACTCTGGAGCGTACCTACAAAAAATGAGCAGGACAGCCATTAGACCTAATGGTTGCATGATACGTCCCTTTTAAAGATGATTTGAAGCTTCAAACATGAAGAAGCCTACCAGAAGATTGGGCTCTCTCCAGGCTGTGTGACTCGGTAGTACTCCTTGTCAAAAGGAATAATCTTGGTGAGCCCAAAATCAGCAATTTTCACCAGTGATTCACTGGCCACAAGAATGTTTCTTGCTGCAAGGTCTCGATGCACATAGCGTAAGGTCTGTAGGTACGCCATCCCCTAGAAATGTGAAAAACAGCAAAACTGAAGAAAGTAAAATAACTATTTTCCATTAATATTTGGCTGTGGTTTGGATCCTTGATAGTATCTCAGAGATAAAAATGAAGATGAATGATCTATGGTGCCATAAGATAAGACGTTTAGGCTTATGAGCTTGCTGAACTTCTTACAAAACATTATACAACTATAAAACAAATGATTCATAGCTTTAATTATTTCAGCACTGTGATTTTGACTGTTTACTATTGGATGGTTTATAATGTTAGTAAAGCAAGAAACATGGTTCTGCAGGTTTAATCATTGTTATAATACATTTATGTTCCTATAGGATTCAATCTAAATTCCTGCTGGATTTTTTTATTTGTAAATATCACTACTTTATGTTGCTCATCAATTTAAATGTCCAAAAGTTAAAGAAAGAAATCTCTGCATATGTGAGAAGTGGCAGGAGCCTAGGAGGGAAGTGCAATCAAAAAAATGAAAACAAGTTCCCGCACACTGTCTCACTCACTGTTAAGTTTTATTAAGTTTCGGTCTATTTGACCTCTGAGAGAGTGTACGGGAGCATTTTTTCATTTTTTGAAATGTCTAAAAGTGACATCCAATGAGTAAATTACAGCACATTCAAACCTCCTATAATCTGATTCCTACCTTACAGATCTGTGAAGCAAAAAGTAGCATGCGCCTGGTGTTGATGTGTCGGTTATTCTCTAAGTAGCCAATAAGGCTGCCAAAGGGTAGGTACTCCATCACCAGACTCATACTGAGGCGACCTGTGAACAGGCAAACAGTTTTTAAAATCAATCTAAAACCAAAAAGATAAACAGTGTTAATCAGTGAATTTAAGCAGTGTACAGTTTGCAGGCTGTTTGCAGTCTTAGTGCTAAGCTACATGTTTACCACACTGATATTAAAGTGGTATTTATCAGCTCATCTAATTCTGAATGAGCACATTTATAGAAATGTTGAACTATTCCTTTAATATGGTAGGGTAATCACCAATGACATGGCCAGTTATAGAATACCAAACCTTATTCGTGGTAGTTGTAATTCATGTGCACAGGTAAGACTTATACTACTAAGATACTGTATGTATCTCAATATTTTACCATAGATACAGTAAGGTCACAAACAGATTGAAGTACAATGATCCAAACCTTGTTAGACATGACATATTTTCATGTGTTTTAGTAAAATAATTATTTTGGGACATGATACGTGATATGTTTGCAAAGTGTTCTTATTACCCATGCTGTAGCACACCCCTCTATACTTGACGATGTAATCACAGTGCAAAACACTAAGGGTGTTGACCTCCTTCTGGAAATCCTCCAGAGTTGACTGCTTGTTGGGCTGCAGTTTCTTCACAGCGACCAGCTCGCCGGTGTTATCACCCAGTGGGTCATAACGACAAAGTTCAACACTGCCAAAATTTCCCTGAAAAAATGCCCAAAAATCAAGCCTTGCCATATGATTGCAGAAAACACTGTAGAAAAAAATAAAGCCTGCATGCAAACAGACATATCTTATAACAAATCTTTATGTATCACCACTAAGCAAATGTTAATTTCTTTTCACCACAAGGATATGCGTCACAACTACATTATTGGATGTTTCAAATAGACAATAAACACTAACTTTAATTGTCTGTAATTCGTGCACATAAAACCTAATATAGTAACTTTTAAAAGTGGACTGATTGCCCAAATGTTGCTCTGCTGTACTTCAGACTTACTTTCCCCAGTGGGGAGATGTAACGCAGGTGTCTCTCCTCAAATAATGTCTGGTCATGCTGAGCGGGGTTGAGGGCTCTCCACATTGGGCTCTGTGTGACGGGCTCAGTGGCGAGTATCACATAGTCTGTTGTGAAACAAGAAATGCAATAATGACAGGTAGTTTGTTGTCTTTATCTGAATATCTTGATTTAAATATTATGAATGTGAAATGTTACATTTGTATTTCAAATTTGTGCAGATGGTGGCTTTCAGATTCAAACGAAGAGACCTGAAAGTCAGCTTTTTCAAATCCCAAACAAGTTTTATAAAATCATCTGTAGACACATTTGCAGGTTTTAAATTTACATGCTATATACTGCAGCTTTGACAAGTAGTATCTCTTGTCTCTATTTTTATATAGAACATTATATTCCAGACACTTTGACAAATGCTCCAGTATTTCATGCATATTGACACCAGCATGTTTGAACACTGCTTTTCGTTGCTCCTGCTGATTTGTATCATATTCAGGAAAGCTTTATTCCAGGCAAACTGCGATGAGGTGATCTGACCTACTGTAGCCTTGTGATTTTTATTTTTAGCTGAGTAGTAAGCCACATCATTACCTGAGGTGATCAGACTGTTGAGTTGACGGATAATACTACGACAAGAAGGTCTGAAGGATGCCTGGTAGTCCATACACTGACTGATCAAATCGGCCAGCTCTGTCCACTGGGAGGGAGGCAGCTGCTGGAAGCTTTCATAAAACCGCCGCTTCTATAGAAAAATAACATCAGTATCACACCATTAACTGTACAAGAGCTTTATTCCTCTTTAATAGAGCTTGAGTATATTTTCCTGTACCCATCTTTTTATATATTGTATGTTTTTGATCCAGTTCACAAAAACCTTTGTTTTATTTTTGGATTTTTGTGAAGACCCTTTTAGTCACTGCTCGATTTGAAAAAATGTACCACTTAGTAAAGTGAGACCATGAAGGAAGTTCACTGGAAAGACAAGGAGGCCAAACTTGACTCAAGACGGTTCAGTCTCACAGAACCCAAACACAAATAATGATCATGAGGTCAAAGATCGCACATTTACTCATAAAGTCACATATTTACAGGTTTATCAGCAGGATGTTGCACTCTAGCAGGTGACAAAGTTTCACTAGTGCATGTTCATGTAAATTTTATATTGCATTCCAAATTAGTGCAAATGAAGGTCTCATCTCTCTTTTCCTGTCAAGCATTCACAAATGTGTACTTTAAGGTGCATTTAAATGCATACAATTTTTGGGAAAGGTTTTTCTTTTCTTCTGTCACCCCAGATGTCTTAAATATGTAGGATATTTTTATTATCAGTGTGTTTTTGGCTTATTAATGTTCCAACAAAGGTCTATTTACTTGGAAGCTTAGACCAGTGGACTCCAACCCTGCATGTTTGAGGTATGCCCCACTCTAACACACCTGATTCTAATTATTAGCTTGTTATCAAGCAGCTGAAGCTTGCCAAGGGCTTGATAACAAGTCAATTATTACAATCAGGTGTGTTAGAGTGGGGAGATAGAGTGGAGGAGATACCTAAAACATGTGGGGCAGTAGGTCTCCAGGAGCAGGGTTATTGACCACTGGCTTAGACAGTACACTGGATGTTTGTGAGTGAAAAAAGAATGTGAAAAGAAGTAGGCGTACCTTGTCCAGGTCCCAACCTCGCAATGGAGCGTTCCCACTGTTGAAGATTTCCCACACAGTGGCACCAAAGCTCCACTTATCAGACTCCAGGGTCAGGTTATCTGGGGCCTCCAGCACCTCAGGGGCTACCCAGGGAATTCTGTCCAGGATAACTACAAAAGTATACACAGAAGTCCACATACATGTATTTATAATTACATAAAATGACTAAATCTCATTATATAAATGTGTAGAGGGATACTTATTTGTTCTTATTTATGTTGTAAAGTCTCATCATAAATTATACGTAATACAATAAATATTATTAACTTATTTCAGTACACTGTTCTTCTGTATGCTGGTTTCAGACATATGGTTAGAGGGAGATTTGTTTACCATCCTTGCCCAGCATTGCAACACTGATGCCAGGGTCACTCAGCTTGATGAAAGGAGGGCTGCTCTGTGATGGGTCACCTTCTCTGGCCAGAAGCAAATTTTTGGCACAGATATTTCCATGTATGATGCTCTTTTCTTCCTACAAGACAAGTTACATGTAAAGACATTTGATTAGTTATAAGACATTTAATTAATTGTACAATACTGCTGCATTGGTCAACATTGAAGCAAACAAAGTAGGGCCCATGCTTTCATACATTGTAAAGATTTGACAGTTTAATTAGGCAACATTGCTCCATATTGTGTTTCTGTTACATCAGCAGAAAGTTTATCTTACCAAAAAGTTTAGGGCAGACGCGAGCTGTTTGGCTACGTCAAGTTTCCAGCTCACTGACACAGATCTCCCTCTCTTCAAGTAAAGGTCAAGGGCCCCGTACTTCACAAACTCTTGCACCATTATGTCTGTATGGCACAGCAAGATTTGTTTCTACAGCTGTACTGTACCAAACATGAAGTCAGAAATGCTCACCCCACAGGAAAGGGACTAAGCATTTTGAAGGAACATAGCACATGAATGCAGCAGAGCCAACTTTAACCTAATACAATCTGATTTAATCTCCTCTAAGTGGCAAAACACTGCTAATATTAATTTTGTATTCATTCACAGCATATTATCCCATCTAGAAAAGCATGTAGCATATTAGCTTCATCAAGCTGGTAAGCACACAATCAAAAAAAGTGTTGTATATCTACGGTTTGGTTTGAACTTACTTTTTGCTCCATGAACACTAATACCATAAACAAGGAGGAGGTGTTTGTGTGCAATCTGACTCATTGAACTGGCAGCTTCAAAAAATGACTTAGAGAAAGAAAAGACAAGCAAACAACAGAATGTTAAAATGAACATGTTAGATCTTTGAATAATCCAAAAAATATGAATATTTTGACCTAAAGAAACGCACCTCCCAGCAGTTCTTGTGACCCACATCAAGTTCTTTCAGTAGAACTTCAGTCTTGTGTTTCTCCCCGTCATGAATGTCTGTTTTATAGCCTCTGAAAATTCGAGTGAAGGATCCCTGTCCGAGGCTTTCATCCTTACAGCAAAAATACACACAAGAATAACATTAAAAAAACTGACCACAGCGTAGTAGGAATACTAGCAGCAGTTGCAATGTTTATATTAGCTGTACAAGTAACTATAACTCTAGGATAAGAAGTAATAGTGGTAAATACATTAATTCACTGGTGGCAATAACTGTAAAAGGTAGATAAACTAATATTTATAGCTGTAACTTGAGGAAGAGTAGTTTCAGTGGTACTAGTAATATCAGGACAAACCACTCACCCATTTCAGGTCTTTGTATTTGATCATGTGGAACTGGATATGACTGAATCTGTTCCTTTCAGGTGTTGGCGACCCTTGAGCTTCTACAGAGCTGCTGTTGCGTATGATGATGAGATTTGTGAGCTCTGTAGGAATAGCAGAAAAGATGTTTATTGTTAAATCTGAACAGCTTGAAAATATGAAGGCATATACTATGTCTGTTCAAGCTAGAAATTCCGGTGTTGAATTGAAACGTGATTTCATGGTATGTGGACAGTGAGTGCATTTACATGTATCCTGCTTAGAAGTCTTTCTATATCTTAAATGCTATTTATAACAATATTCACTCCAACATGTAAATTATACATGACTTGAATTGAAAATGTACAGACTTGTAACAGTATCCTGATTTCTTTTGGAAAAACCTTGCTAGTATATACATTTTTTACATATACAGTTTTTCTCAAAACACAGATAAGGGCTTATCCAGGTTGCTATAACCAGCTATAATGTAAATGCAAAAAAACCTGAATGGATACTCAAAAAATGATGTAATATGTGCTACTAGTGTGCATGTAAACATACCATAATCTCCCTTGATATGGGTACATTTGTTTTGTGTCTCTATTTTAAAGTCACTCTGCCTGTTTAAATGGAGTACCTATGAGAATGTGCTGTTTTGAGATAATGGCTGCAAAAGAGATGCAGTAATACAAATATGGACACTACTGTATATAATACAGTATAAGATATTATCAGGCACCAATCAACAAAGATTTGCTATATGTTTAGGAGTGTATATTCACTAATATTATAGCCATGGACATGGAAACATACCTTTGGGTCGGGGTGGACAGCAACGGGCTAACTTGACAGGTACTTCAGCCAGCAGCAGCTTGTTGTGTTGATAGTAGCTGGTGAGCTCTCGCAAGCTGGAAAACGATTTCTGGACACCAGGGAGACTGTAGTGCTCATTCTTAATAATGAGACAATCTTTATAGTCAAGTCCAAGGGGGGTCTGTTGAAATATACATTTTACATTAAATGTTCACAATATTGACTCAGTTGTATCAACATTCCTGAGTAACCTTGAGATAAACGCATTCACATTCCACACAATTTTATTTGGAAAAAGTTGTACGCGCAAAACCCTAAGTGAATGACTTTTACACACATTTAAGTATCCATTTGCTACAAGCAAACTTTTTTTCCTGCACCTCAACTTGTGGGTGAGGGTTTTGTTTGTCAGGAAACAATATTTAGAAAACCCTAGTGCATCATCTGCATAAAGCTAAGCCCACAGACAGAGGTCTGTAATTTACTGACCACACTTGTGGTTGCACTTCTAACAAGAGTATCTTTAAGTGCATGCATATATATATATATATAGGGTCTTGTTCACGAGTGAGGGCAGGCGGATCGGTGCGGCGTCTGCAGTAATGCGGACTCTGCACAGATCCGTCGTGATGAAGAGGGAGCTGAGCTGAAAGGCAAAGCTCTCGATTTACCAGTCGATCTTTGTTCCTACCCTCACCTATGGTCATGAGCTTTGGGTAGTGACCGAAAGAACGAGATCGTGGGTACAAGCGGCCGAAATGAGCTTCCTCCGTAGGGTGGCTGGGCTCTCCCTTAGAGATAGGGTGAGAAGCTTGGTCGTCCAGGAGGAGCTCGGAGTAGACCTGCTGCTCCTCCGCGTTGAGAGGAGCCAGATGAGGTGGCTCGGGCATCTAGTTAGGAGGCCCCCCGAATACCTCCCTGGTGAGGTGTTCAGGGCACGTCCCACCGGTAGGAGACCCCGGGGAAGACCCAGGACACGCTGGAGAGACTATGTCTCTCGGCTGGCCTGGGAACGCTTCGGGATTCCCCGGGAAGAGCTGGACGAAGTGGCTGGGGAGAGGGAAGTCTGGATTTCCCTGCTTTTTTTTGTCATCAAGTTGATGAAGCACAACTTACTAGTTCTGCGCCGGCAGAACTAGTAAATTGCTCTTCGAAGTAAAACCTAAAACAGCCTTCTTTAATGCTTGTCATGTTGCCTCAATAGGAAGCTTTACCTGAACACAAACAGTGAGGAAGAAGTTGTCATAGTCCTTGGGACTCTGCCGGACAAGGAAGGTGCCACCTTTAAATCCCGACTTTTTCAGTTTGTTGACTGCAATCTCTGATCTGATCAAACAAGATATGAAAACAACATTTAAGACGTGTATGTAAATGCTGCTATTGGATTCAGAATTTATCAAAATGACTCACGTGATTGGGCCGTGACAGTGGTTTTTGATGCCCTCCAGAATACTTGGCGGGGCAATGTCTTGACAGAAGTAGTGACTGGAGTCTGTGGTCAGTCTGAAGTACCCATCAACAAGTGACACAAATGAAAATGCTTCTTTGAGACTCTGGAACTTGGCTTCCTGTAGTACAAATCAAGGATACATAAATATGTACAGTAAAAAATTTTCACATGATAACAGAATTGATTGACATTGATTGGAGACCACTGCATGTAAAATATGTCCTTTACCAAGCATCTGTCATCTTTGCGAGTTATTGTCACCGTCCTGCTGTCTTGAGGAACCTGCTCATGGCACCCCCTCATTATACTGATGTCAATGATTTCTTGGAAATCACAGAAGGTCTGCCATTCCTAAAAACAAATATTAATTGTCTTTATAGAGACTGATTAGTCAATAACATTTCCTAACTATGGGGCAGCTACAGAGTAACACCACTCAGGCTTATACAGTTACATTTTGCACATGGACACTGTGGAGGGCCAAAATCAAGCCATCATGAATGCAAGGCCTAAAATACATTACAAGATTAATGTATCACAACAAAAACATAGAACCAAATGATGTGATACAGTTTACATGGAAAATAAACAGAGAAAAAAAAAACACAATAAGACCTTCGCCATGAGCCAAGCTGAAACACCTCCAAGGAAAACTTATATTGAGGAAAATGGAGGAAACCTTGGGATGGCCAGTTTATAGTAGGTTTTGCCTGGATGGCTGAGAGTGCAATAGGTGCCATGGTAAAATATATAATGGACAGTAATTTCAATATAAAGAAGTCTGACCAGACAGATATTGTTGAAAAGTAAAAAGATCTAACCACTACTCAAACTTAACTTGATCTTGCTCTTACCAGTGCACCATCAGGATGACAACTTCCACTGGTTTGAATTCCAGTTTCCCCAGTGACCCGCACCAGAGTAAAAGATGACATTGAATTGGAAGAAGATGGATTCACTTGGAAGGTTTCGCATCCCATAGAAGGCTCAATGCCAGCCAGCTCGACCAGGTACTTGAGTTTCAAGCTGTACTCGTCCACCGAGCAGTTCCCATGCTTCTTTAAAAAACGCTTGAGGGTGTTTCGGATTCGATAACGATCCAGCCGGTTGCGTTTCTGGATGTCATGGCGATGTGACTTAGGAAGGCATGATTTGTAGCTGAAGAGAAAGAGTATATATAATTTGGTGTCATATTCTATTTCTGAAAGAGGAAAATGTAATTTTACAAAGTTTTTTAAACCCATAGTTTAAAAAAATGTTTTTTATGATATTGATATCATCTGTAGGAATTCAGACTCTTTCACCATCCAAATGTACTGGTTCATATAACAAACAAAAATGAAATATTATCCAAAAGTAATCACCTGACAGTCTTGCAGAGCTCTCTTACACTCTGATGGCGCTCTTTAGCCATTCTCCACAAGTCCAGCACTGCAAGGCCAAGGCACTCCTCCTGGGCACTCAAAGGTGGAGACACCCCCGCTTCACTTGCGATGAAATCACTTCGTAACTATGTGCCAAAAGATATCCGTCACTAACACAGTCTTGAATATGTGGACAATACATGCAACAGTTTCTGGCATTTTACTGTTTGACATTTACTGTTCAGTCCCCTTTGTTTTGTCTTTACACTTAAAGGGATCCTCCTTTTTGTTGTGAACCAGTTCAGTACATGTTTTGAACATTACACCAGTGTCTCAAATGTAAAGGATAGGTTCACCATTTTTTAGGTCTGTCCTAAAACAACAGTCTTCTGCCCAAATAAACATTGTCATGTTTTTCTTGCTGCCATTTGTTAATCTGTTCATACTGGCAATTAAGAGATCCTTTAATAATGCATTTCAATGTAAGTGGCGAGGGACAAAATCCACAGTCCTCCTTCTGTAAAATGTATTTGACTGTATTTAAGTTTATTTGAAGCTATTGAGAGACTTCAGCAATTCAAATTAGTCAAATCAAGTCAATAGGGTTCAAAGTTACTGTCTTTGTAGTGCCAAATTCTCTATTTTTTGTTTTTATTCTCTATTCTTCCACTAACCCAGACAGCTGAAATCTGTAGATAAAGTTTAAATACATATTTATTAAGACTGGGGAGTGTGGATTTTGTCCCCTATAACTTTCATTGAAAATTCACTTATATTGAAAAATGCATTATGACGGGATAACCTAATGACAAGTATGAACAGAAGGAACGATTAAAGCAAGTAAAACCTGTTTCATTATCAGGGGACCTGACAGTTTTTTTAACACAGACATGGAAAATTGTGAACCTATCCTTTAATGTAATAAAGCGAGTCAGAGATGTTACTTTTTCCATACTTTGCCAATATTTTTAATATTTAATATTTAAATCCAAAATTATGTATCTCACTGATTAAATAAATACCATGTTTTGAAATATTCTATAATTTACCTGAGAAAAGAGATAATCAATGACACAGTAGTCAAGCACTGGACTGATTCTGTCTCTGGTAAGACTGTAGCGGTAAGATGTCCTTGTTCCTTGTCCGAACCAGTTTTCAAAGAAAAACCTGCATACCAAAGAGGAATCTATTATTTATCATACAGAAAAAAAACTTTTGATAGTGTAATGTGGACTTGGTTCTGGAATAAAGTAGTTTCAATGATTAAATATCTACCTGACTCTGAAGTAGACTCGTAAGTTTTCTTCTGTGTTGAACATGTGTGACGGAGGATACCAAAATGAGAGATCCCCAGATGCCAAACCAAAAAGACTTTGGTACACAGGTAAGATTCCTGGATAAAGAAATCAGAAAAATCTTCATAACATAATGACCACACATGACTGCATAACTAACCCCTAAAAGAAACATGGTTCAGTTTATTTGGCTTTCAGACTTTAGTATAAGCCATGAAAAGACTTTAGTTAGACCTTGTCAGTGAGAGCTTACCACATTTTTTGGCTGCTTGGATGCAGACGTTTTCAGCAGAGACTGGGCCAGATATGTTTATCGTTGTTGCATCCTTTGTGGCAGGGAAGAAGTAGAGATGTACTTGTAAACTGTGACCAGCGCTAGAACTGGACCTCTGGCTGCCTCCCCGGTCTCTGATCATCAGAGGCACTGACTCCTCCTCACTGAGATCCATGGATACTTCTGTGGATGAAATCAACAGACTCAACAGGTGTAACAAGAAACTGCTACTGTTATTTAGAGTAGGGTGACATAAGTTAACTAGTTCGTAATGTAAGTAAATTAAAAATTAAGATAATTATGTGCAGTTTCTTAACATCCATGAACTTAAACCGCGTATTTGGCAAGTAGGGTTGTTAAAGTTGTATATAAAACTCAACTTTACAACAGGAAGTGTTAAAACTAAAATGCTGAAATAATACTGAAAAAAAGAGTGCCATAGAAATGAAACACTAGCAAACGTTTTTTCCTCTTTTGTCACTTCCATATGAAGCATTACAAAACATCCTTTTCAATAAACATGAGCATGCTTTGTGAGGATTGCAGTTCTTTACAGTTTTGTGTCATTGACACTGGAACTGGAAATTATTCTCAGCAGTTTAATCAAACCATATTTAAAAGTGATATGTATAGGATTTGAAATTGATTTTACTTCAGCAACTTCTAGTGGTAATTTGATTGTTGTAAACCTATGAAAACATGTTTAAATATGCACACATATGAAATGTAATTATTTAATTGTATTGGCTATAGCTAATGAAGAGTTTCAATCTCTAACACAGCTACTGCCTTCAAACTGAGTTATTATGTTTTTAAAAATATGGTTTGACATTTTGGGAAATATGCTTGTTCATTTTCTTGTTGAGGGTTAGATAAGAAGATTGATATCACTGTAATGTCTGTGTAAAAAACAAATTGCAGTTTTTTAAGGTAGTACGTTCTTTACTATTTCTATTTCTTGGGCGCAACTTCCTGGAGCCTTTGTTTTGCTATGAGGTTACCAGGCAACCAGCTGACACGCCACAAAGTCATTACATCTGGCACCCTCCTAAAACCACAATGTGTCGTTTATTATAGTTTGGTTTTAGTGTGCATTTAACAGGTGGCATATGCTATGTTATTAGAGAGCATTAGAGGTGCTGGCAGGTGGATTTTGTTACCTTTGGAGCTGTTTCTACCTATTTTATGAAATAACTGGCAGCTGACTAATAGCTTCGTATTTATCTAGCATCAATCTTCTCATCATACCTCTTAGCAAGAAAGCAAATAAGCCAGGGAGGGGTTGATGATACTGATACAAATGAATGTGGTTTTTGTTGTATGCCTTGGTCATAGGCAACTCGTATGTACTTGTTGAGTTAAAAGAGACATATCATGCATATTTGCAAGTCAATATTTATATTCTGGGGTTCTGCTGGAATATCTTCTCAAAATGTGAACTTCTCAAATACATGCTATACAAATTTGAGCCTGAATCCAAAATAAATATGTGAGTGAACATTGCAACCAACACATTACACATTAGCGACAACATTAGCAACAATGGCTGCAGATGAACCGTGAACAATCTGATGTCATCACAAAGAAGAAGTAGAGGTAAAATTGTAAACGAAGCATTCAGAATCACAAAAATGTTATGATACATCCCTTTTAAAGGACCAGTGTGTAGGATTTAGTGGCATCTAGCAGTGGGGTTGCAGGTTGTGACCCACCGAATACCCCTTCTCTTCAAGATGCAGGAAAGCCTACGGTGGCCACTAAACTCGAAACATAAAAGGCCCTCTCTAGACTAAGTGTGTGGTTTGTCCATTCTGGACTTCTGTAGAAACATGGCAGTGCAAAATGGTGGGATGAGGACCAGCTCCCCATGAAGATATAAAGGGGCTCATTTTAAAGTAACAAAAACACAATTATTCTTATTTTCATTTGATTTTACGCTTATTAAAAAAAAACGTATGAATATTATATTCCATTTCTGCTAATACTTCTGCCAATAGATCCCCCAAAATCTTACACACTGGTCCTTTAAAATAAAATTATTAAATTCATGTTACCCACCAACACTTTATGATTAATCTGTGAAAACCCCATTTAGATGACCAACACTTACACTGTCTCTATTATACCATATATAGTGAACCATATTAAAGTGTGGACAGCCATCTCATGTAAAGAGAACTCCCACCACGACTCTCTATGATGTCTTTAAATGTCAAATGCAGATCTGTGGGGTTTCCCGTTATATTCGACGAAACTGCTCACCATGTTCTGTTGTGGCTGAATCAAGATGACAATATGTATGATAGGTAGTAAGAATACATGATATTGTTTTATGTTTACATAATAAGTTTTCAAATAGTTTGTGTACTTGGACAACAATACAGATCTGATTACTTTTACTTGGTGAATGACTATGAACATAAACAAAATTAAAATAAGAATGATCTGTATAATCTGTAAATAAGTCTTTATGAAATAGTTGAAAACAATTTGAAAACATACAGTCTTCGTTACGGCCACCAGTAGTTGAACAGAAACTGAAACATAGTTATAAACAGAGCTAAAACACAGAGCAAGCACTTTCTCCACAATGTATTGTGGGTCTTCTTAGTATAAAATGAAACATTAACAATTCTTAACAATTAATATGTAAAAACAGCTTTATACTAGAGTTAAAAATCAATATTATGTGTTACAGAAAGCATTGTTTGTACTGTTACCTTTACATTTGCACGTCAGAAGTCCTCATGTGAATTATTTGTTCCCGTAAACCAAGACTTTCTTCTCTCTTTTCTGCGTTTACACTCTGTGTATGTTAACAGGAAGTGTTCAATAGGATTTCCTGTTTTAGACCAGCAGATGCGACACTGCAACAGTTCTTTTTCACCACCATCCCACGGACTGACTCAGTTACAAAGACATTAATGACTAGAATTTCAGTTTTACAAAATATTTGTTTTTTAGAATAAGTAGCTTATTCTGTCAGGGTAAGTATTGTGCTATACACATTCACTTGTATCATAAATACATTTATTCAATTAAGATCTCAATAACAAGCCCTAATAAACAATCAAATGGGAATGTGACATAAAAGATGCCACAGTTGTTGAAAAACTTCACTAAATTGTCTCATTCATTCCTTCACTTTGACCTCTGATCTCCAGAGGTACCAAGAGGTAGTAACTGAGAGGTACCTCAGTTAGTCCAAATCAATCTCTTGTGCAAAAGAGAATCAAAACTACCATGAAATCTACTCAGCACATTTATCTTCAGAGCATGAGCCCTTTTCATGTTGGGTTCTGTGTTTTCCTCCAGTATCACCCTCAAAATAACAAACATAAACACAGGTATTGTAAGCCATAAAGTAATTTGCTGATTGCAGTTACATTTGCACTGCACTTTCATGTAAACTTAACTTTTACTTTAATGATCCCCATGACCTTCTGTGTAACTCCACCCGTGGTAATGCCTTTTCATTTTAGCTGCATTACAAGAAAGACTCTAAAATAGCAGAATCCTCCAGTATTTTGTTTGTCTATTCAACACTTTTATACTGTTTTATTATTTAATTTTGCAGCGTATAGGGGTGGCTATAGTGGCAAATTATCTAGAGAAACAAGATCCTTCAAAGATCCCCTTCAAACATGTTTTAATATAATGTTCAAGTTCCTCATTGAAATACTATATATGAATATATAAATGTTTTTCATTTCAAAAGTTTAACTGCTGTGAACAAGGTGTCCCCTTCTCCACTGAAGAGTCCATTCTCAGTGTTTGTGCACTGGAGACTCCAGGTTTTGTTTGTTGCATACCAGACCATGAATGACTCCATACTAGTTGTGATGTCACAAATCATGTTCATAAGTACAACCCTTAAACTCAGATTTGAAGTGAGTGCAAAGAAACTTTCCCTCTTCAGCAGATGAATGTGAAAACAGCTGTCTACTCTCAAACTCTGCACATACATCATTCTTCAGAGCTCAAACGTCCAACTGACGTAAGAATAAGCAAAACACATTTTTGAGTGGAGGGGGGCTTTCAAATAACGTTTTTTATTGGTTTCTAGATGGGGAACTGGGAGAAAGCCATGTATGTCAACCCTTTGCCACAGGCAGAAGAAAGAACAAGTGAAAGTAGGAGAGGCAGAAGCTATAAGATTAACTGAATGCAGAAGAGTCACAAATAGCACAGGCAACAAGTCATAAAATAATAAATAAAATTAATCAGCTGCGTGATCTAAATTGTGATACTACAAATACATTTAGACATAAATCCATCATAAAAATCCTAAAACACTATCTCCCAAAGTTCCCGGTTGAATCATCAAGAGTCAGTACAAGTGTCAGTGATATAATGTTACATCAGTGATACGGTAGGGTTTTTTATAACGCGATCATCCCCTTAAAAAATCAGAATGTGATCATCCATGATTCACATTACATGAAAGTCTTACTCTTCTACTTCTACGCAGAAATCAACTCATCTAACATTACAGGAAAAGAGAACCAGCTGACAACTGTGGTTTCCCCGCTCAGCAGTGAGGTTCTTATCAGTTTCCTGTTATAGCTGTAAGAAAACCACCTGCTCTAAACTGCAGACATTTCAGTGGTTGGATTTTCATCTTTCTGTAACTACTAAGACTGTCTTCTGAGCCATTTTGTACTACATTTTGTTTTACTTTTTTCTTTTCTTGATTGTTGTTTGAAAATGTTCCTGTTTTTTATATTCTGAAAATGTTAAGGTAGACATTAAGTGATATTTTCAGTAAACATATTTAAGGGACTAGCTGCCCTCATTCTTTTCACTCTTCACGAGAAGTGACTGCGGTCTGTTTGGTTACAATTAATACAAAAACAGAAAAGGAGATAAATGTCTGTGTAAACTACTCAGACTTTTTTGTAGTGTAAGCTGAGCTCAGTATGATTCAGAATACCGTATATGGCTAAAAAAAAACTTCAACAGCCATAATTCATGTAGGCTATGAACATAAAAGAATGGTCAGTATTTAATATTTTATTAGGCTATAACTAATCTCAACTTGGGTTTAGTCTAATTTTCAGGACACGCAGGGCAAGATTTGGGACAACTGCTTTTAATTTGGGATTGTTCCAAAGTTTTTGGTTTCAAAGTTTCAGACCTCCCATAACTGGGTGCCATATGTATATTGGGGAGTGGAAGAGTGAAATCATCAGCGACCAGCAGCTTTTAGCAATAAAGTACATTGCCCTGTTGATATTTAGGCAGAGGACCTTCTTCCTTACATTTTTGCTCCCACCCACATCCTACTACTATTATTGGAGAGCAGGATGTTTGTCGTTCCGTCTGTCTGTCTGTCCGTTCACCTTTCGCCAACCCCCTGATGTATATGCGCAACGACGCCGTACGTAGGGGCGTGAACGACGGGAGGAGACATTTATCCACGGTCACGGACATTTTCAACATGCCTAATAAGAGCAAATCACTGTTGGAAAATATCGCGATGCCACCAAACGCCGCATGACATTAACGCAAGCTGGCGAAACTCCAGAAAAGTCAGGTAAGAAACCACAAAACACAATCCACACAGTAGCTAATGCTAATGCTAATGCTACAGCTACAGTTTGTAAGTTACTCACTCACCCATACAGCCTTCCAACCATGTAATTATCCTTCCACGACATGAATTCACGCATTATGTTCCTCTTGGTCTCAGGGTTAAAATCCGTTTTGTTCCAGAGTTAGATAATAACTCGCCTAACAAAAACTTTGGTTTATGAATGAGGGTCCGGGACTATGTTGTTACCACGATGGACGCGCTGTGGTCAAACACACACACTCACACTCACACACACACTTCTGGCGGTAGTATTTTTTTGGTAGTTGGATAATGCTGGAAGTACAATTATCTTCATTTTTTACGAGAGGCTGCATTAATGTTGGTTACCACTAAACAGCCAAGCTGCAAAGGAAACAATCACTATCTATAAAGTATATATATCAACAATCAACACATTTCCTTTACAACTGTCTATTAGATTAGGGTGGGACGTGAGGTCTCCACTGAGGTTAAGGTGAACTTTAGGTTTATAAACTTCTTCAGCAGAGAGCCAACAACACAAGTCACCATTTCTGATGGTCACAGATTAACACTGGTTAAAACAACGATATTTTTTCAGACAATACTGGCATAAAATATTACATTTTTCTGACGTAATGATTATTCACATTTTCCTCTATCATTACCCATCCTTACCAAGATCTAGAAAGTATTACTTAGATTTTAGTTTTTAACATATGACTCTTTTCATTAGCAACTAGATCATACTTCACAATGTGATTATGCATGTAAAGCCTAACCTTTTCATGCATTGTGTCCACTATATTACAATTTAGTCTGTGTGTCATAGCCTATATAAACATTTTTCAGAAATCCCATTATCAATATATATTGACTTTGTTAACCAGTGGTGTGTCATCATGCATTATCTCATTAAAAAAAACTGTCTTGACTTAGCAGTGCGCTGTGAGGACAATTGCCACAGAACGAGACAGCAGAGGTCATCGGAGCCGCCTGAGGCTACAGGTACTCATACCTTCTGATTAACCATTCATGCCTATATGCATATATTTCAATTAATGTACAAATGAACATAAACATTTTGCTGCTTCACTGTCTTACCTACCTGCTAGCATTACCATACTAATAAAATACTTACCTATCTAACTAATTCATCCCACAGCAACAACATTGTGTGGATCTAATTTCAAACAACTATCTGACTCAATTACACTCATAGATTATAATGTATTCAACTGCTTAAAAAACGCACTTTAATGTTTACTTTTCAGCTGAGCGATGTGAGAACAATCGCCAGTGAAAGAGACAAAAGAGGTCATTGGAGCCACCTCAGGTTACAAGTACTCATACTTTCTGCTTTACATACACAATCTTATTCACAAATGGCCTAACTAACCTTGGTTGTGTGGATCTCATTTCAAACTACTAACTGACTCTACTACACTCATAACTTATCATTTAGTCAACTGCATAAATGCTACATTTGAAATATTTACTTTTCAGCTGAGCGCCTGAGGACAGTCAGCAAGACTGAAGAGATCATTGGAGACACCTGCAGCTACAGGTACTCATACTTTCCAATTAACCCTTTAAGACATTTGCCTGTAACCAACATGTGGCCCCTGGTTATGTTTATCTAATTTCAGACAACATTCTGACTTTAAGGTCAACAACGAATGGCAGCTCAGCAGTGGAAAACAACAGACAAAACCAGAAAGAGGAATCAAAACTTCAGAAGAGCATGGACAGCTCCACACCAAGTCACACATGCAGTTCCATTTGATACACCTCACATGGATTAAGTCTGCATTTCCTGCACTGCTGTTATGTTCCCTTGTGAGACATAATTGCATGTATTATATAAATTCTATATAAAAATGTACATTTCTTCTGTCAACAATCCCTATACCTTTGTATGGCAAGTTCTCCTTTTGGTTTCTTTTTTTATCTTTACCTTATATGTAGTCACATAAATTTCTATCCTTCACTTTATCTCTGTGCCTCATCAGTGTGTGTGTGTGTGTGTGTGGGGGGGGGGGGGGGGGGGTTAACAACTGGACCAAGACCACTTGAAAAGGTGGGTCTGCTTCAAGGAGGATTCGGTTTGTTTATGGTCCGAAAAGCAAAGCAAACCATCCATAGGATTTTTTAAATCTTACATTTGTAATTTCACAGTTTCAACTATTAAATCTATGCAGGCTGTGAACTGTTGTGGTTTTAACAGATAAACCCTCTTTGCCCCCTTTACTCTCGTATTACATAACAGACTTGTGTATAGCCTTAGATCTCATGATGGTACTTTTGTGGGTGTTTCAAGGACCACAAAATGGAACAAAGGTAGGATTTTACAGTCAAAGTCTGGACTTTGAATTATTCTCCAGGGGTCAGACTCACAAACACAACACACTGTAACCTCTTAATCTCTTCTTTAAAAACTACAATGAGAGCAAGCCTTTCAAAGACGGTCTAAAGTTTGTTTTCTTTGATTTAATAACCCAAATAAACTAAACAGCTTACACATATATGAGCTTTGTTCCAAATCATTAATCTTCTTTTATAAGCTTGTTTGATGGATATATATTTATTTCTGTTTTAGGATTTTTCTTTATTGATGTCATGATAGTTGTGGACAATGATACAGCATATCCTATTTATTTCAGCATATTCTGTTTCTCCCTTGAATCTCTTCCTGAGCTTCTTTCTGCTTGTTGTGTAACTCCTGTCATTCCACAGATAATAAGTGGTATATTTTTCCATCTCAACCACTGCTCTTTAAGATGTAACCTCTATATATTAGGCTGGATTCATACCAATGATTTCATGTGTCCCTCATCTGGATATTATCAACACTACCGGTCAAAAGTTTTAGAACACCCCAATTTTTCCAGTTTTTTATTGCAAATCAAGCAGTTCAAGTCCAATGAATAGCTTGAAATAGTACAAAGGTAAGTGGGGAACTGCCAAAGGTTAAAAAAAGGTAAGGTTACCCAAAACTAAAAAATAATGTACATTTCAGAATTATACAAAATAGCCTTTTTCAGTGAACAAGAAATGGGTTAACAACTTAAAACTGTTCTGCAGCAATGGAGGTTGATCAAGTCTTGAAAGTTGGTGCTACCAATTCCTACAGATGTCCAAACTCTTCTAGATTACTTACAACCCCCTCTGTCTGCATAAAAGTAGTGTTGGAACACATTGTGGTACCATACCCTTGTGAGCATTATTTGAACAGTATTGTACTGCAGAAAGTAGTGTGTTGCTATAAAAATGGCAAGAAAAAGGCAATTAACAATGGAGGAGAGACAGACCATCATAACACTTAAAAATGTAGGCCTTTCATACAGATAAAATTGCAAAGAAAGTCAAGGTGTCAGTTTCCTTCACTATCAAGAAGCACTCAGAAACTGGGGGAAACTCTGACAGGAAGAGGCCTGGCAGACCCAAAGCCACAACAAAATCTGAAGACAAGTTTCTGAGAGTCAACAGCTTGCGTGATAGGCGCCGCACAGGACAACAGCTTCAAGCACAGCTTAATAGTGGCCGTAGTAAGCAAATCTCAGTTTCAACTGTGAAGAGAAGACTTCGAGTTGCAGGTTTGACAGGTCGAGTTGCAGCAAGAAAGCCATTGCTAAGACGTCAGAATAAGAAGAAAAGGCTTGCCTGGGCCATGAAACACCACCAATGGACTACTGAAGACTGGAAAAAGGTGTTATGGACTGATCAATCAATTGAAATCTTCAGTTAATCACGCAGGATTATTTTACACCGTTGAGTAGGCGAAAGGATGGTTCCTCAGTGTGTGACATCAACTGTCAAACATGGAGGAGGAAGCGTGATGGTCTGGGGCTTTTTTGCTGGATCCAGGGTCGGTGACTTGTACAGAGTGAGAGGCACCCTGAACCAAAACGGCTACCACAGCATTCTGCAGCGCCATATAGTACTCTCTGGTATACACCTAGTTGGTCAGGGATTTATCCTACAGCAAGATAATGACCCAAAACATACATCCACGCTATGCCAGAACTACCTTAGGAAAAAAGAACAAGATGGTAAGCTTGAAAACATGGAGTGGTCAGCACAGTCTCCAGACTTAAACCCCATCGAGCTGGTTTGGGATCAACTGGAAAAAAGAGTGAAAGCAAAGCAACCTACAAGTGCCACACATTTATGGAAACTTCTGCAACAGAGTTGGGAAGAACTTTCTGCAGAATATTTGATTTCCATTGTAGAAAGAATGCCACGAGTGTGTTCAGCTGTTATATCTGCCAAAGGTGGCTACTTTGATGAGTCAAAAGTTTAGAATACATTTTGGTTTATAAATTGATTCCATGATTTCTTTTTTAACCTCAATTGTTTATTTGTTCTATGCTTTAATTTCAGAGTACAATGAGACATTAAACTGCGTAATTTTCAATAAAAAACTGGAAAAATTGGGGTGTTCTAAAACTTTTGACCGGTAGTGTATATTTAGTACAATTAAACATTTATGCAGCTTGGGTAGCTGCAGAAATCTAATTACATGTTGGTTGTGTTGTGTGGAGATTGAGGGAGCATGGCAGAACCTTTATTCTGCTGCTGCAGATGGAGAAAGTTATGGGAGGAGAATAACAATGACATTGTACACTTCAAATGCAGGTAGTCACAGTATAGATGCATTATTATACATTATTACTGCTAGGCTGTTTGACTGTTGTACAAATTGTGTGCACTGAATACTGTGCAAGCTTAACAGTAGAGCTGAAACGAATATTTGATTAATGAGAAGTCAATCAGCAACAACTCTTCCCACTTCCCACTCCCTTTCGGATGTGGTTGACATTGCATTGCATCATATTTTCTGTTAGGTGTAAGCTCACTGTTTTCAGTGAGACCACTGTGCTTTCTTTTTTAATGTTTTTTCTTTCTTCACATTCGAAATAAAATAATCTAATCAAAAAAAAAAATCTGATCTAATGAGCAACAACTCTGAAAATTGATCATTTCAGTCTTATTTTAGAGAAGGAAAAAAAGGCAAAATGGCTTCACATGTTTTTTTTTGTTTCTATGATAGTAAACTGAATATCTTTTGGTTTTGGTCCATTGGTCAACAGTGGTGGAAAGTCACAACATTCACTCAAGTACTGTACTAGAGTACACATTTGAATATTTCCATTACACATACTTAACTACATATGTTATTTAACACTTCTTCCCCACTGCACTTCAGCAGGAAATGTACCTTTTACTCTGTACAGCTGTCATCATTTTAAAGATACAAATTTTACATCCAAAATATATGGATGTTTACTAGGCTGTTGTAGCTTAAACTATAATAATAATAATAATAATAATAATAATAATAATAATAATAATAATAATAATAATAATAATAATATTAATAATAATAATAATAATAATAACAATAATAATACATTGTATTTAAAGACGCATCTTTGGGCACTGGAGGACACCGTACAATAGATAAACAAACAATTTTTAAAAAGAACTATAATGTTCTTAAAATTAGCTTCAAAACCAACTACAACTTTAAAATGCAACTTGCACATTGATGCATGCACTCACGGAATATTTAAAGTAGGCTACATGTTGCTGTTAATACTCACATTGCTTTACCTAAACAGACTTAGTTACAATGCATGACTTTATTCTTGTAATAAAGTATATTGCAGTATTGCCACATTTACTGAAGTAAAGGATCAAAAAACTCAATCAAGGGTGGTCTGACAAGTCTCTGAAAGGTGTCCCTTTGGGCTCTAGGAGACTGTGATGATGATTTTTCATTATTCCGTTATATTTTATTAACATAAAAAATAAGTAATAAACTAATTGATGAAAATAATAATATGTAACATCATCAGGACTGCTTATTGTATGGGGACTCCATGAGGACTATGTTCTGGTTGTACTTAATCATTTATCACCCTTGTTTGTCACTCTTCCCCACCTCTCTTGTCTTTTTAAGCACACAAGCAAACATGGTGTATACTGGGGAGGAAAAAACATCACACTTTCTCTCTCCAGCTCGTACCTGCGCTCCTTAACATTCCTTTAAGTTACCCACTGTATAAACCTCCGACTACGCAGCTTCCCTGACCTTCTCAAACATACACACTTGAATCGCTTCTTTAGGAAGGGAGACTTTAAGGGATTTTGCAGGGCGTGCGCGCGCACTACTCGTCTTTGCACGCTCTCGCGCACAGCAGCTGCTGAGGGGTGAAGCAGGCTCTCAGGATATTCCTCCTTCACTGTGACTGGCAGCAATTGGACTGACTGGAGAACAAGTGGTGAGTTTTTACAGTTTTTATTCATCTTTCTGAACATATATGCAGTTATTATCGTAGGCACGTGGCTAAAGTCCAGAGTTTGTTAAACCACACAATAATGTTTTAACAGCCTTGCTAATTTTAGCAGTAAGATTTGCTGAAGGTCCCACTTTTTTAAGCTGGGGGTGTTGCAAAAACATGAAGAAATTACTAAAAGACAAGGAAAATTGATTTATATAGCGCATTGTGATACTCAAATAGAGTAGCCTATACAGTCAAAAGCACAAAAACAAATCATAAAAACAATAAAAGCAAACAAACAAATACATTTGATCAAAGAAATAGATCAATAAAAGCAGGCTGAAGTTTGTAATCAGTTGCACATACTGTATAAAAATGTTTTTATGGGACCACAAAATACAGACGATCATTAAATGTAATTAAAAGCAATGGCAAACAGATAGGTCTTTAGCTTGGACTCAAGTCCTAGCTCCTGTGGCAGTTTGTTTCACATTTGGGCAACACATCGGTGAAAGGCCAATTCAACATGTTTACTTTTGTCTCTGGGAGAAAAAAGGTTATTCAGAAACAGGCGACCTGAGAGGTCTGCAGGGTTCATACCGGGTCAGAAGATCTGATATGATCTGATATGTGCCTAAACCGTTCAGCGATGTATGGACAAGAAATTGTAATTTTAAAGTTGATTCTCTGAGACACTGGTACAGTAGTCAATGTAGTGATTTGACTGCTGGAGTTATATGTTGAGCTTTTCTGGTCCTTGTTATAACCTTGGCTACAGCATTTTGGATCAGCTAAAACCTGTCTGATCACTGTCTTAGACATAAATAAGAGGAACACTTGGCAGATAAGTTGCCATTCTGGTAAAGTTAGGATTGGATAAGTTTTGTTTAGGGAAACATGATGTTAGACGGGCTAACAGAAACCATTGATTGCATTGTTTTATTGGACTGTTCAGATAGTTACCTGATGTTTGTGAAATATATCAGGTTTTCTTTTTCAAAACTAACATTCAGTTCCTAATGCACACTTTAAATCAATAAACCAACCTCTAAACCAATAAATGCCTATGTGAACATTGTGAATGCATGCATTTACATAGGCGCAGTAACACACACACAAACACACACACACACACACACACACACACAGACACACACACACACACACACACACGCACACACACACACACACACACACAGACTCCACTGTCACATCAGCACAAGCAGGCTGAGCACAAATACCCACTGAAATATTTGAATATTTTTTCTTCCTGAAAACAAATAATTTAAACAATATTTGTACGAAAAAAATGTTCATAAGATTCACTATATGTATACACTATATATATACAGTATACACTATACTTATACTTAAGCTTTGCCCCTAGTATGCACACAAGCAATGGTAATAAACATGCCTGCAGACAGTTTTATGATATTCCTCTTAAAAGTCAGTGAACAAGACACTATTGTTTAGAGCTGCTGTAAACATCTTATGCATATTGATAACCTGCAGTTTTTACCCAGAATAGATAAGATAAGCCTTTGTTTTGTGTCTCTATCATTGTCATTGTGTCTTCACTAAAAGAGGCCGTCCCTCACTTTCTCAGATCCACCAAACACCTGGATCCACCAAACTACAAGGCAGACAACATCACAGTAAAATAATGGAAGAACAGTCTGACATTGAGCCATCCAGATCAGGCTTTGTCCTGGCTGACTATGCAGTCTTCGCTGTCATGCTGCTGGTCTCTATGGCCATCGGACTCTTTCAGGCCCTGAGGAAGAGGCCACAGGATGCCAGTGTCGATGACTTCTTCACTGGTGGTCGGAGTTTGCCAGCAGTGCCTGTTGGACTGTCGCTGTGTGCCAGTTTTATGTCAGCAGTCCAGGTTTTGGGTGTTCCCGCTGAGGCTTACCGCCATGGCTTTAAATTCCTCTACATGTGCCTTGGACAAAGCATCAACTCTCTGCTGACAGCTTACCTGTTTTTGCCAGTTTTCTTTCGACTTGGCATCACCAGCACCAATCAGGTTGTAATGAGTTTCCATACCCAAATACCATTATCATGAACTGAACAGAAATATAATGAAAAGCCATGTCTGCTGACCCACACAGACATGACTGCATTTCTGATCCTGACTGAAATTATTTAATTTATCCACAATTGAGAGACAATATTCCATGTAATTTTGAGTTGACAAGCTAATGGCTTTTTTATCAGAATGTTTTTGCTCCTGTCCAGAAACTCTTAGTTTTTGTTCTTGGTGATTGTGCATTTTGGACCACACTATAAAATTCATACTTCTAAGCAGGGTTATACAGAGAAAATGGTTCAAACAAACTAAAGACCCCGGATAAGGCTGGCAATTATCAATACTTTTCCTATTTTCAACACATTTTACATGCAGAGCCAAACCAACAATAAATGTATTATTATTTATTGGACAGCTATTCAATAGCTGTTTTCTTATATATGCATGGTTTTGATGGCATAGTTGCACTTCAGCCACAACAGTGGACACTAGTACAGTAGGTCATCCCATACACTACCACTTTATCTGCAGTAACATTTTTAGTTTTGAATCATTTGATCCATGTTATTATCTAAGTTATAATGTATTGTAATTGTAATTATATTGTAATTTGAAGAAATGAAGTTCAAATATTGTTTTAGGAAAAAAAAGCCTAAAGGGAAAAAATTGACTATGGTTATCATAATTCATGCATGAAAGGGGTTAAGGCAGACACTACGGTGCATACACTGGAATGTGATTCTGATTACAAAACTTCATTAGCTTGTTGTGCTACATATCACAACCTCTAGTCTTTGTAGTGAAAAACTAAAAATGGAAAATGGTGCCCTAGGTAAAAAGTCAAGAGGCCTCTGCCTTACATGGCACCACTCTTCGGGGACAGAAAAATGTGATCTCTGTTATAAGTCTTTGGAGCCGTTTAAAAAAAAACAACTAACATGTTCGTAATCTTCAGTGTGAAGGAACATGTCACCCAGTACACCAGTATGGCTCACTGACATGTCCTTAATAATTAAAACAGAATACAAACAGTGGAGGTTTACAGCACAAAGGGATACGATATATCACACTTTGGAAACAGACACAATACCTAGATCAGTTCATAATATGGCTCATAGTTTGGCTATTTGTTGATCATATGGAAAATATAGAAAATTGCCAGACATTTCCTTCAAGCATTGAAATACCAACAGGGTAGTAAGAGTTTCTAGCCGATCATAGTATAGAAACGGGGCCAAGACTTCTCTGACAAAAATATGAAATGCACCTGTGGGTCATCAAACATGGTGAATATAAGAGGTGAGGAAGGATGAGTGATGTGTGTGGAGATACTCTGCCGTGTTATAACTCCAGCCGTCTGACTGTCACAGTATCTGAAGATGAGGTTTGGCAGAGGAATGCAGCTGTTGGGGAGTGTCCAGTTTCTTGTGGCGACGGTAAAACAGACACAGATATTGTTGTTTTCTTAGAAGTCAAAGTTGTATTCACTGCTCTTGTAGACAATGTTCACCTCTCAAATTACCAGAGTGGAACTTTTTAACCTAGTCAGCGTGTTTTTATGCATGTTTGCTGATCTCCCTGGGTTCCTTTTGCTCTTTCAGCTGCTCTACACGGGGATCGTCATTTATGCACCAGCCTTGATCCTCAACCAAGGTAGGGGAGATTACTTGATGGCCCTTTGTATGTTTAAATTCATTCGATATTCACAATCATTTGGCCAATCATTTTTGTTTCTTTGATATTTGGTTAAATACTACAACCTAGCAGTCTGTGCCAATCAAAATTACCTGAGATTTGTATGTACGTTATAGCAGTTAACTAAAAAAGGGTATATGTATAGGAGTATATCTCTTATTGTCATCAACATATCACTATCTCTTGACATACACACAAAAAAATTTAAATACCACTTTTTTAAGGAACCGGACCCCTGCAAAAGTGCTGCAGTATGTGCAGGTGTTTCATGGTGTTTTTAATTTCAGCTGCTGGACTCAACATGTGGTTGTCTCTGTTGTCTACTGGGATCATCTGCACTGTGTACACAACTGTGGTAAAGACGTGTTTTTCAGTATCATGAGCACACTGAACTGGTTTCTGTCTCGACTGTCTAGATTGATCAGCCCTATTTCTTTTTTACAGTAAGATGGATATTTTCAAGTAGATACCTAGCCGATGGAAATTACATACACTGTGCATGCAGTGTATGTCAGTGTTATTGTCTCCACAACTTGAGTCTTTCTGAGAGGTTTGTTTGCCATGGTGGTTGATGTTTGATCACCTCAGCTCTACCCAGCCTTTCTTGCTTTTGAATAAATACAAATTTTAAAGAACATCATCTCAGAAACCTAAACCTACATCCATGTTTACCCAGGGTCAAAATGAAATGAAAATATACCTTATATAGGGATTGACAACATATTTCAATGGCATGTTGTCAAGAAGGCAAGTCAAATATAATATTCCAAAGCATTTTGTTTAATTACAGTAATTCAATGACATAACAAACATAACTGCAGATGTCATAGCAACCAACCTGCAATGTGTGTATCTTGGAAGAAACCTTTTATTGGTTGGTGTTCATCTCCCTGGCCAAATTCACTAAATAACCTGACTCTGTCCATCTGCCTCTCTCTTCCATCATGTGTCTGAAACAGGGTGGTATGAAAGCTGTGATCTGGACTGACGTTTTCCAGATCATTGTCATGCTGTTCGGCTTTGTGGCCATTTTCATCCAGGGCACAGTCCTGGTCGGTTGTCCCGTGCTGGTCCTGGAGATCGCCAACAATGGATCGCGCATTAATTTTGATGAGTAAAAGCTTTTTTTAAATATTTTAATAGGAACCTCTGGAGAAGCATATTTATTGTGTAAGTGCAACTGGATCACACAGTACTATCTTATCACTGTACCTACACAGAATTACCATGTACTGATGATGCTTTACCATCAGTCGAGGCATTAAGTTGTTATGATTTCAGACTACTTACAACCTGGCAAGGTTGTTTGTATTGTTCTCTATTCAGACAAAAATACTATACTGGTAGTTGAGTGTGAAAGTTAATTCTTGATTTCTGCAACAGTAATTTGACAAGAAAAAAATGTTTTTGTCACATCAAACAGTTATCTTCATTTGTGATGGGGGTAGTTTAGCTTTCATCGACTGACTTATGTACTGTATGTATATGACCTATGTATGGAACAAGATAACAGGTGATGGTAGATGGACCTTAAGTTGAATTTTTTTAGTCAAACTATCATTTAAATTTTTTGAATTATTTGCAGTAACACCATATATAATTTATGTCACATGTATATGAACCGCCATTAGCCTAACTGCTTTAATTGGTTTCCAAAGTCTATATTTGAATTCTAGTTGTCCTACCCAAAAGAGACGGCTGTAAAGACCGGAGTGTCACTAATTTGTTCAATGATGCTCTTCAATAGCTTTGACGTTGACCCGCGGAAACGCTATACCTTCTGGAGCCTGTGCGTTGGGGGTACATCGGTTTGGTTGTCCATGTATGGTGTAAACCAAGCTCAAGTCCAGCGATACATCTCTTGCCGATCAGAGAGAGCGGCTCAGTGGTGAGTAGAGACTAAGTTAGTTTTGGCATTACAATGCATTTTTCTACATTTCTAACAGGAAATTTGCATTTTGTCTTCATAATTTTTGTGATGATCTTTAGTTCATTAATTATTGCTGAGATTTTTTCAGCTTTTCTTTATCACTGCTATGGTGATTGCTATGGACACTGCTATCACTGAAACCACATATTGCATGTTGTTTGAATCGTTGTCTTTGTGTTGTGTAGATGTCTGAGCTGTTGTTATTTGCATTATTTTTTTGTAACAGAAATGATGTTTTCTTTAATAAAAAAAAATGTAGATTTTAGCACACCGCAGGGATAATTTGAATTTGAAATATAGAATTTGAAGCTTTGCGATTGGCTGAATGGAGGACCCACCTGGAAGTATTTCTCTCACTGTTACCATGTTAAGGTTTTAATTTAAGGATATACTTAGCATTTCTCTACACAAAAGCACAAAAGTGTCCTCGTCAGTAATACGATTAATAAATGTAAATTAAGGACATCGTTTTAATTATTTCTCTTGGATTCTGAGAAATAAAGTTATATCTGAAATAAATCAACATACTTTTTCTTAACATAGATCATCTAGATCCAGTGTAATTATTAGTTCGGCTGAACTAATGAAGCTATTATATTCTTTAGAACATTGCAGGTGTTCTGTTCCCACAACGTGTTTTATACAGCTAGTATGTTAACGTAGTTAAACAGACAGCCAGACTCGATTTCCACGAGCCAGGAAGCGAGCGCCTTGCTCCTTTTATTGACTTCAATCTTCAGCATGACAGGTGAAAAATTAAGAGTGAAACTGTAATAAACAGAAAAATAAAAATACATACATTTTAGCTGTTACAGCAATTTTATTGTATGAATTTAGCACAGCTGGCTAATAAGTGCTAATATCAATTTTCAACACAATGCTAGTCATACATTAACATGCAAAGTTATCATTAGCATCATCAATGTACACCAAAATTAATTCTTATTAACTTCCCTCTGCACACACAACTAATCAAACAGTACAAAAGAAGTAAATAATGATCACAATTACAGCCATTGCTTTCGAGGGTGTGAAAAGAGTTGAAGACAGAAAAACTTTCACCATGTGCTTCTCTGCTTGCTCCCAATGAAAACTGCTGAGTATGGAGCTTATTCATCCCACAATGCACTGCTTACATTTCAAAATAAAGTTTTCACATTCTTACAATGTATCAAAATAAAAGCACATCGTCGGTTTGCTACAAATTAAAGCACAAGCAATGGATACTAAACTTCTAACATGAAATTAAAGCATTAACTCAAATTGAGGGCAAAACAGCAGGTATTCATTCACACGGTCATCCACTGATCAGCATGTTGTTTGTTTTAGGTTGAAATTTAATGTTTCATATTTCCTGCGGGTGAAAAAAACAGGTTATTATCGAGCAAACTGTCTGCTTTGGATTCAGAGTAACTTCAGGAAGAGAGACGTAATTGTTTTATTCCTTGTTCCTCTTTGTAGGTGTTATACGGTATTTCAGACAAGGATTGTATTCAATAGACCTTATTCTTGCTCTGTAATGACATCAAACATTTGATGCCTTAAATTCATTTCTGCAATTTTCATCAAGATGTTCCCCAATAAGTATTTTTTTGTACTTCAGACTTCTGAGGAAGGCAAAGTTGGAGTAAATGTGAACTCCTGTTGAAGCGGAAAAGTCAGTTGTCAATCAAGCTTTTACTTAACATTTAAGGCATCTAATTCCACAAATGGGATTAAAAAGATGCATCAGTCCTTCACCAAATTGCATGAAATTGTAAATTTTACTAACACAAGTTGATGTTGAATTATTCGCATACCAGCTAACTAAATAAATACTAAAAAAGTTAATTGAAAGCAATAAACCCGGGTCATTATAATGTTTGCTTTTGATTGCAGGGCGCTGTTTGTGAACCAAGTTGGTTTGTGCCTGATTGTGACCAGTGCAGGGACTTGTGGCATCGTCATGTTTGCGTATTACATCCACTGTGATCCCCTGAAGTCTGGGAGAATTTCTGCCCCTGATGAGGTACTTGAGATTTGCATGATAATGTGTACTGGGAGTTTGAAAGCTGTTGTGTTGCGATTACTGGCATTATGTGCTGGCCCTATAGATGAGTCATATTCTTACTAAACTTCACTCTGTCTCTAAATTTTACATTTTCATGTGAAGCAAATTTAGTTTATATATCAGTCTCTACTCTATATCTCTAAAGATTCCAAGAAAAATATCCACATCTCTGATATTTATGTATTTATTTATGTTTCAAAACATGCCATCTTTCAGACTAAAGTTGAGATGAAATGAAAAAAACAACCTTTTTAACACTTTAAGATCACATCCTGCTCGTATTGTGTACCTTTTTTTTCACAGTTTTCTTTCTGTGAAACAAAATTTGACATGTGCTTATGTAGTTTTGAACCAACCAATTTCAATCAATATGACATTCAGCTATCAATCAATCTTCAGCTTTTAGCACAGAGCTAAGAATCATTTTGACACGCCCACTTTTCAACGTTTGAATCAAATTCCTCCCAACATTACATCTCTATTACTGTCTATTTCGTTTCACTCAGAAATACGTCACAATATGGAAATGAGATACCCTTGAAATGCTGTTTCATCTGGACTTTAAGTGATAATGTTTGACTTGGCCACATAATGTAGAACTTCAGAATAATGTTGACTTTATCTGTTTACCATCTTGGTGCTTTGACGTATCTGTGGTCATACTACACGGATGAGTATTTTGGAGATTGTAAACAGAATAAAAACAGTCAGCTTTTATTGGTTGCTGGCTTAAGAGAAACAATTACATTAATTTATTTTTCCAACCCTTTTCCCTCCTCTCTCATCTGATGAAGTATATGCCGTACTTCGTGTTGGACATATTCAAACATCTCCCTGGCTTTCCCGGTCTTTTCCTTGCCTGTGCATACAGCGGGACTCTCAGGTATTTGAATCTTTGTTTTCACTAAATTAGATTTCCCCAAGACATTTTCTTTGCCCATTGAAGCCACAATGGAATTTTCAAATTCAACATTTAGTGGCTCCAAATGTAATACCAAAAAAGATACTGTGACAAACAGCCATGCATGCCACTGCCCTATTGGTTCTATATTTGGTGCATGATCTTGGTAAAATATGTTTACTAAAAATAATTTTCTTTTAACTAATTCTTACGTAGTTTTAAGAATATTAAAAAATAAAAACAAAAAAAAACAAAGACACACATTTGAGCTACATATGTTCCAATACCATTTTTTTTCCTTCCTAATACCTGAACTTGCGTATTAGCTCATACCAAGTACTGACGTGATACCATTGCGTTAAAAGAGAAAAATAGCTGCATACTACTAACCCTGTATTGCTATCTTTCACGTGATGTGTCTTCAAATGCTTTATAAAATTGCCGGTATTGAAACTGTTAACTGTAAAGCATACTGTACATGTTGCCTTTTTACTGGTGGGACCTTCCAGTGTAAAATATTTCCAGATTGCTGACATTTTGCTAATGGCTACCCTTATACTATTCAGTAGAGATCAATTCTTCTTCAAAACAAAAGTTGCCAGTTACTGCACAGCATAGCTTTCTGTGTAGGTTGAGTTTTGGAGTGGCAAAGAATTTATTTCTGAGAAAACTGCCGTTTTATCCAGGTGTGAAACTAGTTTAAATTTAATTAATAAATTACATGATAGCAGATTGGTTCATAGACTCGCATACTTGCCGATACACAATCTGGTATTTTAGGCCACAAAGATATTTCTGATACTGGTATGGGTGTCAGAACAATTCCAATTTTGAGCAGTCTGCCTTTCAAAGTGGCTGTGACAGTCATATAATACATTTAAAAAATGAAAGAAAATTAATTGTGTCACCAAATGTCTCTTTCGCAGCACGGCCTCCACAAGTATCAATGCCATGGCTGCAGTAACGATGGAAGATCTGCTGCAACCTCATCTGTTGCACATGCCCCAGAAAAAGCGGATCCTCATTTCCAAAGGACTGTGTAGGTTGACGCTCACTGAAATTATACACAATTAAAAGTTTTACTCTTGTTTGTATAAAAACCCTTTTGTTTGAAAACTAATTGTCACTTTTTTCAAGGTACAAATCAATGTTTCATCATCATTTCATCACATATCACATATTGTTTTTGGATCTCAGTTAAATGCTCAAGCTAACTTTTATTGACTGCACAGTTCATCATACAGTATTTATTCTGTTTTCTTTTACTTCAAGCCTTCCTGTTTGGAGTTGGTTGTATCACTGTGGCTGCTCTCTCCTCCTTCATGGACTGGGGAGTTCTTCAGGTATAATACCTAAATATGGAGAGTAGCTTAAACAACTGTTTATCAGTGATAAATTAGGCAAGCATCATACAATCCATGTGTGAATACTATCTTTAGTGTTTTTATTTACAATTTATCTGTATAGCTCATCAAAAACTGTACTAACTGAATCATATGTTTGTCAATATAATAGCAAATGTTATCTGTGTCTTTCTTATAATGACATTTTAAAAGAGTGTAGAGGGCAAGAAATAGTCGAAGACTGAACTACTTTTATTCTGTATTAAATATGTTTGGTTGCTTTTCTTGATTCCCCCCTCTCGTCTCTCCTCAGGGGTCATTCACAGTCATGGGTGTGGTCAGCGGTCCATTACTGGGTGTCTTCATTTTGGGAATGTTTGTCCCAGCAACAAATAGGCTGGTGAGTTGCCAGATTTTTCCTGTGTTGTACATTATAAAGTTGTGTGCTGATGGTCTTGTTCAGGAGAAGAAATGTTCAAAATTGTCATACCTCAAATTCTTGGATAAAGTCAGTTGTCAAGGGAGCGTTCTGAGATTTGTAAACGTTTTTAATTTGATTGCATAAAATTAGGTGGAAAGTTTGGTTACGTTTCTCTTTATAGAAGGTTTTATATATATTATCAACTTCTCAATCAATAATGTCACTGTCACTAAAAAACAGATTAAAATCATTAACTTAATTTCTCCTTGAGACGACTTTCACTGTTCCTGTAAATGTTGAGACAATCAGCAGGAAGGTCACACTAAATACACATGACCATCATCAGGTTTCTCAGAAAATGAGTCTTTCCTCAGAAGGGTGTGTTATCAGCAGCAAATAGTGAAGACACTTTTATGACATCTTTTCATTGACATTGTCAGTGTTATGTTGGTGTATTTCCACAGTTTCCAAAGATCTTAAGTCTAAAGTTCTTGTGTATTTAACTCCTGACACATCAGTTAATGCTGACGAAGACTAACTGACATGTCACCCCTTCATGTTGTTTCACATTTGCTATTAAAAGTTGCACTGTTGTAGTCTGTGTTCAACACAGAAATACAAACTAACCGATCATTTTCTGAATTATTAGTCTTATCATACTGTACAATTTGGTAATAAAATAGTGCAACTGGCACTGTCAAATTTTGCTTTTCTTTTTTTTGCACTGGTTTTGTCAATCAGAGGTATTCTGTTTGAGGTAGAAGAATAGGAAAAGACGAAGTTGAGAAACTGCTTTAAATGAGACAACCACAGACTCACAACCACACTTTAATGGCACCTGACGGTCATTGTCGGCTCAGTGTCAGTGCCTTTACTGTAGATGTTATTTTTGCTCCATTTTTCAAATCAATTTCCGTCTTCCAGGGGGCGTACTCAGGAATATTAGCGGGCTTCTGCGTCTCTCTGTGGCTGGCTGTTGGTTCAACTGTTTACCCACCCAGCGAGAAGACCATGGGTGTCCTGCCCAGCTACACAAGCGAGTGTGAACCCAGCAACACCACCCTGAACAGCACCCTTGAACAGGAGCAACACTCCATCTCTATTCCACTTCACCCTGACAACCAAGGGTCAGTGAGCTCGCCTGTGCTGACACACAGCTGCCCTTTCTTTCTTCCAAGGTTTTATGTTGGTTTATGGAGGGAGATCAGTACCTATAATCTTGATTTGTGCTAAAATTAGTAGGAATAAAAATGGGGAAAGATTAATGAATTCCGCAGCAAATGTGATTTAGTTTGCATGGGGTTGTGCAGTAGTGTGCAGAGGAGCATGCAGTTCAGCCTAGTTTTTTGGTTTAAGAATATTACAAACTGTTACTTGACAGAGTGAATTTCATATCTCCGTGATACCCAATTGAGAAGATGTAAAAGCAATACCCAATCTTTTCCAAAACCAGGGGTCTGCTTAACTTCTACTCTGTGTCATACCTCTACTTTGGTGCCATGGCAACTAGTTCGGTCATCATAGTTGGGCTGATAGTGAGCTATGCAACAGGTAAGATAAAGAGACTTAGGACACACTTATCAGCTAACTCACAATGGCACATTGTTCAGGTCAATCACCTACATTCAATTTCCGGTTTAAATATGAGATACAATGCAATAAAATGCAGTTCTGTTCAATAAATCTTCGCTTTGTGACGCTTGTTATGCTTTGATACTGTACCACAGAGGTGTGATTCATCTCAATTTAATTTTGAAGTTAGTGGTGAGAATGAATTTCAATACATGATACTGAAAGCTGAATAAATTCCTCCATTTCTCTCTACACACAGGACCAACAAAGAGGAATCATATTAGAGAGGGTTTGTTATGGTGGGACTTGAATAAAAAGGAAGTGGAGATTCTACCAGAGCGCAGAGTAAGTAGGCTACCATATCACAAGCTTAGAAAAGTGTAAAATATGTCACCAACACATGTGATACCTGTCCCTGCTGTTGTATTTGTGATGACACAGTTACACAATGTAGAAACTTTTTAGAGGGAGTGGTGGTGGTGGTGGTGGTGGTGGTGATGCAGACACTTTATTGATTTTGACATTTCTGTCACCTCATAAAATGGGTTCAAATTTCTCTTTGCAGTGTTTGTGTTTTCCCTATGAACATTCCCCAGATTCTTCCTGGTTTTCTCTCAAGTGGACTATAGACTGGGTTTTGTCCCAAAATATACATCCATTTTACAAACTGTGCAAGAAAATGACACCTGTCTAAGACCCAAACCCATAATTCAGCTCATCTTCATTTATAGTTGGTAACAGATCATTTATGAGCAGAATTTGCCTGCATGTATAAATGTGAACGTGTTGGTTGTGTGTTTTTGTTCAAAGACTGGAACAATGTCCAGGATGTTTCCCTGCCTTCTGCACAATACATGCACAGATCAGCTGCAGCCCCATATGTGCCTGAACAGGACTAACCGGGTAAATAAATTCAATGAATGAATGATTATTACTTCCCTTGCTTAAGTAGTTACACATACTTATACATGAATGCAATTCACAATGCCAAGTGAGAGATATTGGAGCCCGCTACTTATAATCACTTCTTTGAACTTGACATGGCCATTTTATTCAGTTGGCAATTTATTTATGGTATGAATGTGGCGTAATGTATTGGGCATATGGGCTGGACTGGGACCAAAAAATGGCCCTGGCATTTTTGGCCATGGCGGCCCACAATGATTATTTATACGATATGCGGAGGCACACGACATACCAGAGGATATATGCGCACATTGTGTTGTTTCAAAAATTAAAATAAAGCGCAGTAGCCTACATGGAAGAGTTGTTAAGAGTTTAACATGTTAATAAATGTAATGTTAATGATTTATCATCCATTTAGGCAAAGCAATGTTTCACTAATATTACATGATAATGATAACTGTAAGCTGTAACACCTGCAAACTATAACTTTATGGAAAGCTAAAATAACACTGTAAGTTGGACACCGAGTCTACTCATAGCATTGTTTGAAAACAAAGGCTATAAAGGCAATTCACACACACACACACACACACACACACACACACACACACACACACACACACAAGGATGACCAACTCCAAATCAGCAAGGAGGAGGTTGTGCACAAAACTCTATAGGCTACTATTATTATGCATGTTTTAAGTCTGACTGAATAAAAATGACTCCTGTAATAATTTCCTATGTTGAGCATTTGCACGCTTTTAGCCCCAGATAATTAGATTACAATTTCCCGAGATACTATTAAGTGAAGATACACACATCTGAAAACATTTTCATTGTTAATTCCACGGGCTATCATCATTTCTGTGTCATTCCAGTGTCTTTCTGAGTGCGTGCTTGCGTGTGTAGCCTTCGTGTGTGTACCTGCCTGTATGCGCAAAGAAATTTGATAGGTTTGCTTGTTGTACTGCGTCAAGATTGACAACAATTTCGACCAATCATGACTGACTTCAGATTTCAAAAAGATGAGCGCGTTCTGAGGCCGACCACTCATTGATTTGTTGTGGACAACATATTTTAAGCTTCTTTGCTACTGATGCAGGTTGCAGAGAAACTCAAATCCATGTCAATCGAACACACTCACTCACACACACACACACACACACACACACACACACACACACACACACACACACACACACACACACACACACACACACACACACACACACACACACACACACACACACACACAACAGCCTTCCGCACTCCCTACATGAAACGTCCCTCTTCATTCTGCCAACATTTAACATTTCTGCTCACATACTTCTTACCGGGCTGACAGTAGCTATTCTGACCTCTTCCTCAATCTGTCCCTGCAGGGTAACGTCTCTCTCCTGCTCCTCCAAATTCGCCTGAATAGTTACTTTTCCTTCCTTACTACACTGTTGCACAAGGCTGTGTGCCACTCCGACAGCCTGTGCACTTTATTATTGCGTCCACCTGTAGGCTTTTCAGCCGTTTGTCTCGCAGCTTCTCTGCGCCCCCCTTGCGCTTTTGTGTTTTATTAGGCCCGCTATCCATTTCCACAGACTGACACTGACTTCTCTCTGCGGTCAGACTCAGCTCAAATGGCAAAATTTGATAACCTTGGGAGGGGAGGGCTGAGAGATTTCATTGGACAAGCCCATTGTCCGTCAAGAAAATCAACCAATGGGCCGCGTTTCGAGTCTCAAATACCGTCGCGGCTGATGATTTTTTTTTTAATTATTAAATTATGACAGCTCCGGCCCAAAAATGTTCGTCGGCCCACCGGGCATTGCCCGGTACGCCCGATGGCCTGTCCATGCTAGAATATGCCGCATATGTCTAGTAGATATGATGTTAATGCACCATTGCACGTCGGACAACATTAAAAGCCTTATTCTGCTCCAAGTGAACACTTACTTACCGTGAAGCATTGCAACCAAGTCTGTCTGTCAGCTCCCCAGTGTAAAAGCTTCAGTAGGAAAACATCCATGCAAGTATCTAGTATATCTGATAGAAGTTTTGAAGACTAATATCCAGGTTTTGAAATTAAATTCATGTTCAGCTGTGAAAAGAATGTTCAGGGAGTTTTCACCTTAGTATTTATGTTATGTTATGTGTGTATCTGGGCACTTTTTTTCGTTTCTTATTATTTTAAAACTAAAATTGTGTTTTTGTTTCAGGGTGACAAGGTGACGGATAAACCACAGCTTGTACCTTTGAGGGACCTGCACAAAGCGGATGAAAATAACAAAGAGGAACCAACAAATGTGGGGAATATTAGATCTCCTCTCAAAGTGTAGATGTTGCACAATTGAGGCGTTTTAATCCAAAAAGTAGCAGCAATCACTGATAGCATTTATAGCTCTTTTTTCCCCCTCTTCAATTCAACTCTTTATTCTTAGTTTTTGTTACTACACCTATAGCCCCACATTTAGAGTTACATGTAGTTGAAACAAGCCTGTTTACAAAACCCATGCTTTAAATATATATAAATATATAGTACTTAGAAAGATTCTTTTATCACAAAGTTCATTTGTAGCAATGCACACCAGTTCTTCAATCAGTGTTAATGGAGGCAGCTCAGGAGGAACTGAGTCTGGGCTCTTCTTTCCTTGTTTTCCCTCTGCGGACATGTCTTTCAATTGTCTTTGTTACTGAAATGAACCTAAAGCTTCCTCTTAAAGTGACAATTTAGATTTTTTGACATGAATTGGTATGAATATTTGCTGTAATTTTTCTACATTAATGCTTAAAATCTATTGGAAGATGGCTGCTTATGTCAGCTATAAGTCAATTCCTGTGATTGTGTCATGAAACTTAACTGTATGCCTCTTCAAAGACACATGGAGGGTTTGGGAAAGCAGTTTCAATGTAGACAGCTCATAACGCAAACGTTATCAATGGGGGTGATTCCAGTGCCGTGAGTTTATGGTATAGTACATTTTCTGTTTCTGAGAAAAGTTTCAGAATGCAGCTTCGAGAGTTTGATAAGATCCAAATATTTCTTTAAATATAAACTTCATTTTGCCTACATTAAGATTCTTTAAATTAACAATTTGACATACATTCAGGGTTGTTTGTGGATAAATCAAATTTCAGTGACTTTAATGTTTTGTGGGTCTGTAAATCAGGTTATAGATTTGAATTATGGAATATTTTACCAAATGGAAAAACCAAAACACAATATATACTAGGAATTGTGTTGCAACCTGCAATGAAGAGTATCTATAAGTCTTCTTATTAAATACTGTGTAAAGTTTTTTTGTGTCTTTATGTTTTATAAGTATGTTATCAATTATTGTAATTTCTGTTTCACTGAAATGTGTCTTCGATTTGATAAGTTTGGGTTTTATTTTTGGAGAAGGCATACAATTTTAGGAGAGTAGCCCTGCAGTCATTATGATAGTCATGAGAATATGCTGCAACGATTGGTCATTTAATCGATTAGTTACCAACTACTAAATTAATCTGCAACTATTTTGATAATTGATTTTTAGGTAATTTTTAAGAAGAAAATGTAAAAATTCTGATTCCAGCTTTCAAATGTGAAACTTTTCTGGTTTGTTAGTCCTCTATGAGATTAAACTGAATATCTTTTTTTAGACTGTTGGTAGCTTTCTTATAGTCTATGGTTGGTAGGGACAAAACAAGACATTTGAAAACGTCACCTTGTGCTTTGGGAAACAGTATCAACATTTTTCATTATTTTCTGACATTTTATGGACCGAACAACCAATTGATTAATTGAGAAAATAATAAATGATTTATTGATAATAAAAATAATCCTTAGTTGCAACCCTAATCTCATTTGTTTTTTGTCCCTCATCTCAAATTATGTGATAAATCATATATCTTACACCAAAAAGAGGGTCACCTTTTTGGAGAGCATCACTGACTGAGAGATTGGTTGCTGTAGGTTATACTGATCTCCATGCAGTGATGAGTCAGTCATTTGAAAGTCTTGAAGACCTTAACTTTAATGTACTTTTCCACAAAAGCAAACTTACTTCGAAACATCTAGTGTGATATTTTAGTCAAGTAATGATAAAACATGACTTAATACCACTATTTATTAACCTCTTATATCATTATATTTTATTTCAATTTCTCTTTCTATTACCTGCAACAATTAGTCGATTAGTCACCAACTATTAAATTGCAAACTGCTTTGACAATCGATACATCGTTTGGAGTCATTTTGTTAGTAAAAGAAAGTCACAAGTCTCTGATTCCAGCTTATCAAATGTGAATATGTTCTGGCTTCTTTAGTCTTCTATGATAGTAAACTGAAACTGGAGTAAACTGGAGAAGACATCTGATGATGTCACCTTGTGCTTTTGGAAATAATCAACGTTTTTCACTGTTTGACATTTAATAGGCCAAACAACTATTCAGTTAATCATAAAAATAATCAGCAGATTAATCAATAATGAACATAGTCAATAGTTGCAGACCCAATTTCTATAAAACAAATGTATGGAAAATGTTATAATTTCCCACAAAATATAGAATGTATAACACAGAAAAGCACTGAAACGAGAGCATAAAAACTGGACAGATTAGCTATTTTGCTTGAAAAAATGACTCAAACAATTAAATGATTACTAAAGTAGATTCATTTTCTGTCTAATCAATTAACTAATTGTTTCACCAGTTTCCATATCTAATACTCTAAAGGTTATGTTGGTGTATGACTATGTATAAACAGTGACACCTGCTGACTGTCACTTCATAATACAGCTGCACACACATGTTCACTACCGCATATCCACTATGGCTGCCAGACACATGCAGCCAATAAGTGCACAAGCAGTTGGTATCTTATGTTTTTTTA
Organism: Scomber scombrus; assembly: GCF_963691925.1. Classification (NCBI taxonomy): domain Eukaryota; kingdom Metazoa; phylum Chordata; class Actinopteri; order Scombriformes; family Scombridae; genus Scomber; species Scomber scombrus. Next base: position 21,175,673 of record NC_084977.1, on the reverse strand, counting down.
ATTGCATGTCTTCATCTTTCACCCATTCTCACCATACAAAAGTAAGCACATCGTTTCCAGACACTCCATCTTTTAGAACAAGCTGGTAGGCCTAATTGCAAGTCTGTTTTGGACGTTGTGGGACTGTGCTTCCGTGCACATTGGTCCTGAATCCCTCCAACCACCTCCATGTTCCAGCTTTCTTCAGCCCGGTGACTCACCACTCATCTGCGGCCCTGTTTGAGTCCTCGTCTGCTACAGCACAGTCCAGGCGCTGGACACCGGGAAGCGCCAGGTCCCTTTCGTTTAGCTTCTCCAGAAACGAGGAGAGCAGTCGTTTGTTTAAATGGTCCGTCAGGGTCCTCTCCTCTTCGACGCGGTCCTTGGCGACATTTCTATCCGACTCCACTTCCTCCACCTCGGTGTCCGCGCTGAGCGGCGCAGGGGCCGGCTGGTGGTTCAAGGACAAGCCGTTCATCTGCTCGCTCTCCCCGGACTGCTGCTCCGTCCAGCTGCCGGCGTCCGCCCCGGATTCCGTCTCCATCTGTGATATTAAAGTGGTCTGCAGGGCGGCATTTTCCAGCTCTTTCAGGCGCTTACTGTGGAGGCCGCAGGCGGGAGTCTCATTTTCAGCCGGGATGTTGTTGTTATGAGGCGGCTCACCACTTTGCTCCATCATGCTCTGCGTCAGGAGTGCAGACCATAGAAATAAAATACTGCTGTGGCGCAGACCGAGAGGTGTCGCCTCCCTGTGGCTGCAGAGGATACTGCAACTGCGCCATTACACACACTGTGGATCCTTCATCATGTAGTAATTATAGGTGCTTGAGCAATTAGAGCAAATGCATCTCTACTTATCATTTAGGTGGAGCAAAGTTATGGTTTTCCTATCCCATATTTTGTCTTTTTTTAAATAAGCTAATCATAATACAGTCTCTGCAATCAAGTGATTATATTTAAGCTGTATATTTCAATGATAATTTTACTCTTTTCAGCAACTGACTAAAACAATAAATAAAAATCATACATTTTGAATGTATTTATTTATTTTAATATGAAAATAAAAACATAAATACACTAGATACCAGAAGGCTGTTTTCAGATTAATCTACTGTAAATGGAAAGTGTCTCTATGCTCATTGAAAATCTAATTTTAAAGGGTGGGCCTATGAGCACAATTTGTGACATCACAAATAGTTTGGGTCCAGTTTTGGGTCATTTCTGGTCCAATATTCAACTTACAACACAAGTGTGATGTGGAAACCTGAAGTATCTGCTCTGGTGCACACACACTGAGAATGGTAGAAGCCATCTTGTCTCCAGCACAAAATCTTTAGATTTTTACATAGAAGAAGAGTAGGTGTCAATTTAAGGATTTTAACAAGATAATTCAACTTTTTTGTGTGGGAACAAGATATCAGACACAAATTATTATTCAAATTGGTTATTTCATATACATCTTATCATTTGTCTGGAGAGGATTTTTATATGAATACCTCTTCCATCACTGTTAATCTCTTGTTATTGTCTTGTAAGGTCCTTCAAAACCACAGAAGATGAACTATACAAATTTGCACCAGTAGCCTACTCCTCATGAGGAATGAACTAAACTTTACATATGAACTTGATGGAGTGCCACTTTAAACTTCACACAACTTCCATATCTATATCAACATCTATATATATCCATATATAGATGTTCCTCCGGACATCAGGAATCTGGACTCTCTCCCTCTCTTCAAATCGAGGCTAAAAACTCTTATTTAGAACTTATTTAGAACAGCTTACCCCACTTAAATTGAACCACTACCTCAATTTACTCTGTTTGTCTGTTCTACACTGTCTTTTATCTGTTTTGTTTCTTATTGTTTTGTTTCTTATTTACTGTTTTGTTTATTAATTGTACGGTGTCCTCGAGTGCCCAGAGAGGCGCCTTTAAATAAAATGAATTATTATTATTAATTATTTATATAGGCTATGCCTTTATTCACAACAAAGATGTAGCTATAACAGTCATACAAAGGTTTGTACAAGCCAGAGGGGTAAATTCAATGTATTACCAATTTATAAAGACAATATATCTATCTATCTATCTATCTATCTATCTATCTATCTATCTATCTATCTATCTATCTATCTATCTATCTATCTATCTATCTATCTATCTTTTATTGTTGTAAATATATATGTTATAATTGCACTTTAAGGTCCTTTTTCTTAGTTTATAATTGTATTGATATACATATATATATATATGTTATAATTGCATTTTAGGGTCCTTTTATTTAGTTTTTAATGTTATTGTTGTATACATTTGTTTTTGTTTGTTTTTCTCTATATCACTATTTTTGAGCTGCTGTAGCAATGCACTTTCCCCACTGTGGGATCAATAAATCTATCTATCTATCTATCTATCTATCTATCTATCTATCTATCTATCTATCTATCTATCTATCTATCTATCTATCTATCTATCTATCGATCGATCGATCTATCTATCTATCTGCGTCGAGCTTCCGTAGAACGAGAATTGGTTTCCATAGTGACCGTCTATGCTAGGTTGCTAATGGACAGCTAGCTCGGCAGGTAAGCGCTATCACTACCCCGTAAACCCGTAATAAAGGGAAAATGCTACCTTTGTTAACCACATAGTTCAGCACGACGATCTTTTTACTGGTTGTGATGTGTTTTATGTGTAAACTATAAACCAAACGCCGCACTGAGCGTTAAGTTAGCTTATTTTTGTTTTGTTTACTAGCCTTCTAGTAATGTGCTATTTAAACTGGCCCGTCCTGTGACACGCTTGTTTATTTCTGGTCAAACATGCAATATATAGTTAAATCTACCATGTGTTGATGACATTTTTGCGATATATTAATCCCGAGATGGTGTTAAAACCCATTCGTAGCGATGGATAGATAGTGTTTGGCTACTATTTAATTTACTGTGATTTTCTTGTTCTCACTCGCAAATTATTAATGTGCAGAATCAGTTCTTCACTCGTCTGATATAATAATTTACATCCTTTACTTTTTGCTGGCAGGGGAAGAAAAAAGTGCACAGTGCTCACTAGTCACGATGTCCTTCAGAGACTTGCGAAGTAAGTGAATATCACCATTTACGCCTAATAAAACTGTCCTGCTGCTGCACTGAAGTGTGAGTTTTGTGTCTATATGGATGCTGGTTGTTGAAGTCACATGTCATTTGACAGATTTTACAGAAATGATGAGGGCATTGGGCTATGTTCGCTTGATATCCATGGAGAACTTCAGGACACCAAACTTTCCTCTGGTGGCAGAAATCCTAATATGGCTTGTAAAGAGGTATGTTGTTTTTACAAAGGCTGCAGCTACTATCCATTGTAACTATCAGTGTTGAGGAGTAACTAGTTACATGTAACGGCGTTAAGTAATTTATTTACAAAATAAATATAACTGTAAATGAAAATTTTAATGATTACAAAGAGGGTTACATTTTTGCTCAGGAGGAGGGTTTTTAACTCATTTTGTAATATTTAACATGTTACTGAATACACACGTTACTGTTTTTAATTCTTTGAAATCAATATTATTTTATATCATGTAAATAAATCATGATGTGAGCTTATTTGGAGCACACGTGGGCTTACAAGGTGTCACAGTACCAATTAAGTCCATGCCATATTTTTGACTTTTTTCATATTGCAAAATCTACATGAACTAATTAATACATTTTCAAATGAGAGATAAATATTGCGATATTATGATCTCCCTCATAAATCATGTCAGTATGTATGAAAAACACCTGAACTTAGATTTTGGTGGGCCTAATGGGTACACTTACCCTAACAGCTGAAAACATTCATTAGAAAATTAGAAAAGTAATCAAAAAGTAATCAAATGTAATACTTTACATTACTTTGATTAAGTAATTGAAATAGTTACATTACTTATTTTTAAATACAGTACCTAGTAATCTGTACCCTATTACCTTTCCCAAATAATCTTCCCAACGCTGGTCACTATAAATGTGATCAATTTTTGATTTGACTAATGGCTGAATTATGATCAGTAAAGGTGTGGTATTTTTAGATTATAACTGTCTATAACAATAAATCATTTATCAAATTAAAATCAGTAGGTTTTATTCCAGTATATTAACCAGTTAATCAACTGTCTCAGCACTAGCTTTCTCCATGTTAGTTGAAACTATCATTGAGTTATATTATAGTTACAGTAAGTTAGTTATATATAGTTATAAGTCTTAGGATCCAGCCTATTTGATTGTGAAATGTAGACTGATGTATTTCAGTGGAAAAGGGATGTTGTGGTGAGACATGGTGCAAAAAGCAACTGTTCAGAAAAGTTCAAAAGTCTAGAAATGCTTTGTGTGGCATCCCATCCCTCATGATTTCATCTGCTTCAAGTAAAAAAAAGAAAAGCTGACAACTATCCAGAAACTGTAGGTCTGATTGGTTTGATTTGTTTAAATCAGCAACTGATCCACCATGTAGTCACCACTAAAATATTTGTTGTTTTTCATAAGGCATAACATTGCGATATGTTGAATATGTTTAGTTAAGTTTGATAAATGTTTTAACCCGGTGATAAGCTCAAAGCATGTATCTTCTGCCCTTTGTTTTCTACCTGGCTCCTTTTTTCGATGGGATATTTAGACAATAGTGTGTATAACTTTTTCTCCTTGTCCCTCTCTTTCTCCATTTTTTGTAGATATGAACCTCAGATGGACATTCCCACTGATGTGGATACAGAATCAGACCGAATATTCTTCATCAAGGCCGTGGCTCAGTTCATGGTGACATATTGTTTTATGTTAATATAAAACGTATAATTTATTTTCAGCTATATGAGGCCCACTGGTCCTAAGTCGGTCTGTCATTGTCTCTCTCGGTTGCAGGCGACTAAAGCTCACATCAAGGTGAACACCAAGCGTCTCTACCAGGCTGATGGCTACGCAGTGAAAGAGATGCTAAAGATCACCTCAGTGCTGTACAACGCCATGAAGACTAAGCAGATGGCCCTGGAAGACCGAGTCGAGGAGGACAACAACAAATTCAAGTTTGACCTCGGCTCACGGGTGAGATGGAGATGCAGACAGAGAGAGGGGTGGGGCCTGCACGAAAGGTCACTAGTAAAGTCACTGTAATACATTAGGTATTTTTCACTATCAAGTTTTCAAAGCTCTTTATATTCCTTCCTTCCCTATTTCCTGTTCTCCTCATGTTTAAAAAATGTATCTTATATCAAATTGTCGGTGGAATAGGAAGCTCTATTTTTTCCTTCTGAGCCGGCATTACAACTGTGCAATCTTTGCTGCCCTTACATATAATGTATACATCTTTTATGTGGATTAAATCAAGAGCGGTGTGTGTGTGTATGTCCTCAGTTGCAAATAAGTCCCCCTCTGTCTTCACTTAAGATTTCAGATCTGAAAGTAGCTCGGCAGCTGGCATCCGAGGTCACGTCAAAAGGAGCATCTCTATATGATTTACTGGGAAAGGAGGTGGACCTAAGGGTGAGCGGAAGTGCAAACATTAACAGAGACACAGTAACAGAGACACAATCAAACCTCTTCTTTCAAGATAAATCGGGCATACAATCAATGTTGGCAGTCAAGGAACTTCTTTTAGCTTTTCTACCATAAGTGCTGGTGAAGCTGGTAGCAGAAGGTGGCTTTTTTTCTGCAGTGAACCAAAGCTGCTGCTCTTAGATGATAACAGTAACAGCTGTACAATTGTAAAGCAATCTGTTTGAGGACATCAATGATAGTGGTGCAGGAGATTACTCTGCTGTCTTGTTGTCCATAGGAAATGAGAACTGCTGCCATTGCTAGACCTCTGGAAATCAATGAGACTGAAAAGGCCCTGAGAGCTGCCATCAAGGAGGTTTTGGTATGTATTGCAATACATACTGTAAATTCACCCATGGCCCCTTTTATCCATGAAATGGCATTGACTCTGCCACCGTGCCTTTTTGTTGCTCATCAAGGAAAGTGTGGAGAAGACCAAAGACATGCTGAGTAACGTTGTTTCTGATGAGACCAGCCTTGATGCCAAAATAGAAAAGAAGAAGCAGGAACTGGAGAGGAATCGGAAAAGACTCCAGACACTGCAGAGTGTGAGGTCAGTTCACAACCTCATAGGAAGAAGCCAATGAAATGAGAAAAATTATTCCCATGTGCCTCAGCAAAAAAACAACCAAAAATCGAAGTATATTGGAAACAGGACGGCTGTACAGTTCAGTTTGAATTATTAATTATTGGCCAGCTTTAATCATTCAAGCAGAGCTATTGCTAAAATTTTAACCATTTCAAAACATTCTTTATTTGACTCACGACAAATCTTTCAGTGCACACTGTCTTGTTCTTCTTTCAATCTCTCAGGCCGGCGTTCATGGACGAATATGAGAAGATTGAGGAAGATCTGCACAAACAATATGACACCTATGTGGAGAAGTTCAAGAACCTTTGCTTCCTGGAGTCTCAGCTGGAAGAATATCATAGACTGGAGCAAGAGAGGTTTGAGGTTGGTGAATATGATATGTAACACAGGAAATCTCAGTATTTTCAAAATGACTGCATGCATATAACTAAGGGCGCACTCAAACTAGGGCCAGTTGTTCCGTACCGTGCTGAAGTATGAATGTCCCCCCTCCCCTGTCCCCCGCTGGCCTGCACTCACATTACCTCAAACCCAAGTGTACTCAAGCACGGTTGCATCCGACACATGCGTTGCGCAAAAACATATAGACAGTTTACTCTCATAAAACAAGCACAGGTGTGTTCGCATGCTGTGCGCCGGTAAAACACAACACAGCCAATCAATTAACACAACGCACTATGATTAAAAAGTGCAAGCTTGTTCTTCTGAGTCATGCCTGTGTAGTATGCAGTACTAGATACTTGTGTAAAAAAGACTAGTAAAAGCAGACGTACTGATTCAACTCTTTACTCCAGTAAAGGTAAGACTTAGTTTAATGACTTAGAAGTCGCCAAATGACTTACTTTAACGAATTTCGTTAGTTTATATAATGCAGATTTGTAAAATATTACTTTTATGAGGGTTCACAGTCACAGACAATAAACTTACCATTTCATAATTGTGGTAGCAGCCGTGCAGCAGATGTAATGAAGTCCTCGCAGCTCTCTGGATGCAAACTAATATTAAGCCTATAGCCTATTCATTATAATGTCGACATAAATTGAGTTCTTTTGTTTTAATAATGATAAAATAATGCACAAAAAATGGTCGGATTGGGAACCCATATATGCATAATGTCTCCACGTTACATTTTGTGTTGCTTGAAATGAACAGGGCTCAGTTAGTGTTGCCTTTTAAAAATCGTTGATTTCCCGGGATTCCCTGGAAAATTGGCATCTTTTCCCGGGATTTAAAATGTCTTATTTTCGGGAAAAAATATTAATCCCTAGTGCGTATGCGTGACCAAATTACCGTACTCAAGCACAGTACACTTGCACTCACACTAGCCAAATAATCCGGACTTTAGGGGGCAAACGTGCTTGGGCACGGTACGATTGCCTAGTGTGAGTGTGCCCTAATACTGTTATTTACTTTTGCTTACACTTGAAAGTAGCCAGTTTTCCTGTGAATGAAAGCATGAACTTGACTCAGTATGCCCCTAGTATCACTTGGTGGCCTAAGGAGAGAACAGTATATCCTTCTCTCGTGAAGTTAACTAAACCACAGTTACACTCCTACACTAACATATCTCTTTAAAAAGTAGAGCTGCACATGGATAAAAAAGGTGTACTCTTCACAAACATTGGCACTGCATGCTCTTGATAAAGGAGAATGGCATTATGACTTTAAGTACTTGGATTTAGCTTTCAACAGATGTGTGAAGGCACATGCAAGTGTATGCTTGTCCTCTCTGAATGGGCCTCTGCATGTTCTCTGATTGTGTTTGTCCTTTTGTTTCCTCTGCAGGAGGCTGAAAACACTTTGAGGATGATGCAGCACAAACTGAGGGAGGAGGAAAGGGATCTGATGAGGAGTTCCTGTGAGAAAACCACCAACAATGAAAGCAAAGCAATACTCACATTGAATCTTTTTTTATGGTTTAACATTTTTATCAAATATATTTTCTGCAGTGAAAGATGAAGACTCTGACATGGACGTTCCTGAGGACAAAGGTTCAGACAGCGACATGGAGGAGTGTCGGCCTTCTAAGCCACGGCCCACCCGAAATGGCGTCATGGCAGGTATGCAGACAACTGATGTGTCAAGTCCTTCATGTCACGATCAACTATTAGTTACTTGAAAAGGGGTTCAAGTCATCAGTTCACAGACAACACTGTACACTGAACTACGCTGGCCTGGCTGTGAAAATTGCCCATATTGGTTTTGACTTTAATAATTTCATTAAAGCTGACAGCCAGTGGTCAGATTGTGGGGAAATAATATTAAATGGTTATATGAAGCTCTGCGAGGCCAGTCTTTGGCATCTGTCTTTAACAAAAAAATTTAGAAGGAAATACATACAAGTCAAATCCCTGCAAATGAATATTTGAATCATGTCCAAACCAAATATAACAGACATTTAATAAGAGAAGCTATTGTGTGGAAGCACAGTTTTGCCTTCTACACAACTCCAGAGGAAGGTATTTCCCAACTGAACAAAAAAAGTGTCAGAGTAAAAAAGAATAATGAATGAAAGCAAACATACTAAATCCATAAAACAACATTATCTAACTTCTATGTCTTTTTCAGTAAGAGGAGGAAGATTCATCGGGAACATGCAGGGTGGTGACAGTGATGAGGTTAGTACTGTCATAGCAACATCAATACAAGACTCCCTCCCTCTTCTTGCTAAATGAAGCCAGATGTAGCAAGCTACCCCTGAGCGGTGCTCTCTGTGCCGTCTCTCTACAGAATGACTTTCTGCTTTTAACCCTTATTTGTAATTTTCACCCATGTGTCCTGTGAACCATCTCTGATCAGTTTCTCACCCTTTGGGGTGTTTCCAGCTTGTGCTCTCTTCTGTATCTTACTCATCTCTTATATTTGAATTTTAAAAGCCCTCCATAGCTGTTTCCAGAAGGCCAGTTCCTCATGCCAAAAAACGACGGACAGGACAGGTTTGTGCAGGACCGGGATTTACTATAGCTCACTCCTTTTCCCCCTCTGTGTGTCAAAAGGAAAATCCATCCTTACATTCTTCAACACTGTAGGGCTTGTGTACGCCTGTGTCCACCCAAGTTAAATCAAGTTCACACAGTCGTGGTTGAACAGACTTTTCTCACAAAGCTTACAGATCAGTTGCAATTGTTTTGTCATGTTCTCTATTTTCTCTGTAAGCCATGCATTTATTCTACAAAACAAATGCAAAAAATACCACTCTATAATGGCGTCATAGGATCGCAGAGGCACATAAACAGTATAAATCTAGAAGAATTAGTGAAATAGCGAACGACAGACATTTTTGCTTCTTTTGCTGGAGAACAGTCTATCTAAAGCTTATTTTCATGCAGTATTTAATGTATTCCACTGTCAGGAAGCAGCAGTAGAATTACACATGTGGTCCCAATATCTCAGTGAAACATTAATTAATTATTGAAACCATTTTTAAAACCATTTACCCTCAACATGCCTTCTCTTCTTGTCCTCCAGTTACTTATTTCACTACATTTCCCAGAATGCCTTTTTGGAATCCATATCAGGGACCGTGAACTTAATGCTTTTAGTTAAGGGTGGGCTGATGGGCCAATGAATCCCTTTTTAGAGTGTCATCATTAAGCTGATGGTTATCTGTCACAACAGCCAGGCCCCTTTTTCAAAGTGCAACTACTCTGCGCTGCATTCTGCTACTCTTCCTCTACTGTTTGAACATATTTCCTACAGTGTTGACATGTGTGGAAAGGATTTTTAGGTCTGTGGTTTAAGAGGTCCCTGTAGTCGTGTGGTTCCAGATGGACATGTTCTACTAGCTCAGGAATCCACTGTCAACTCTGGACTTGAGTCGAAGAGGGGGTTCAGTTATTGACGTTATCCCGACAAATTAGCTGATCAAGTGTTTAGCTGAAATAGAAATGTGTCTGTCCTTGTTGTAGCTTGTCACGGTGTGTTGAATTATTAGTGTGTTGAATTATTACCTAGAAAAGTACATTTTGTGTTTGATGGTTTAACTGGACTCTGAATCCAACAACAAGCTTTTTTGTAACTGTGGTTATTATGTGTCCCCTGTTTGTCTGCTGTTTCAGACGGATGACAGTGAGATTGATGTGGACGAGGACGATGAGGAAGACGAGGAAGGTGAAGAGGAGGAGGAGAGCAAGGATTTGGAGGATGACAGTCTGGAGGGTCCGGTGTCCAGGGGTTCTCGTCCCCCAAGGGGAGGCATTAGACCCCCTCTGCTGGAGGAGAGTGACAATGACTTCTGAATAAAGAAAACACACACAGTCAGTCATGTGTGCTCAAATTAGACCATCTCAATTCTTATTATTAAATACTTACAAATTATTACCATCCATGATGGAATATCATGGTGTTATTGGAGCACAGAACATCAGTATAGTCCTTTTTTTTTAATATTTATGTAAAATGTTTATCTTAATAAAATGTTAAAAATGTATCAGCTCTTCTGTGTCCTTTGACTCAAGTATGACAGCAGCATAAAATTTGACTGCAGAGTGTCAATGAGTTGAATCCACCCACATATACACTAGTATGTGTGATCCTTTTAAAGGATATAAATCATTTAAATGTACAAACATTAAGAAAAAGGAGTGTTGCACATATTTATCACATAACTAACTGTAACTGACTCAAGGATGGTTTACAAAAAATGAATTGTAGAAAGCTTAACATTTACCTTAATCATTCCTAAACATATTACATGTTCCTTAAAGTCCTTCTCCACTCAAACATGAGATTGGCCTTGACGTCAGTTGAATGAACGTGCAGAGCTTGACACTTGAAGGTTGTTTCCAAGTTAATCAGCTGAAGGGGGAAAGTTTCTCTGTGTTCTGTGATTAAAATGTGTACCCACACGCTTGATTAGTAGCTTTACAACTTGTTTAGAAGCCATCATGGTCTATGCAACTTACACAAGTGAAGCCTATGTTGCACATACACTTAGCATGGACTATTTTTAAAAAGTGAAGTTGGAGACATCTTGTGTCCAGCAGTTGAACTTCCGCAACTAAAAATACTGTCATATACATGAGATTTAATTTTGAATCTTTTAAATTGGTTAACTAATCCTTTGTTTGTTTATTTGTTGTTTGTTTGTTTGTTTGTTTAAACCTATATCAAATTAATAATCGAAGCTGAGTATTTTGTTTGTGTCTCCAAAAATGTCTAGAGGGGATCTTAAGAATAAAACTTAATTTTTTTAATTTATTTACATTGAGTCAAATATAACATTTTTACAGCGAGTATTACTTGTCTGTTGAAGCCCATTTCCACCAATGTGATGAAAAAAATCCTGTAAGTCAAAATAATGAGATACTAATAAGTCATAAGTCGTTATTTTGAGATATTAAGTAAATATTTTTTTGACAGTAAGTCAATATTTTGAGAGTTTCTCATTATTTTGAGATACTAAGTCATTATTTTAAGATAATACATCATTTTTTTGAGATACTTAATAATATTAAGTCAATATTTTTGAGATAGTTTCTCATTTTGAGATATTTTCTCATTATTTTGAGATACTAAATAAATATTTTGAGATATTTTCTCATTATTTTGAGGTAGTAAGTCATTATTTTGATATACTAGTCTTCTTTTTTTCCCATCACACTGGCGGAACTGGGCTTCCATACTAATCTAATTGCTGTAGTAGAGTTGAGGGTAAAATATTTCCTTCACATTTTAATTTTTTAATTTTTAATCTTTTTAAACATATTTTATTGATGTTTAGGAAATATTATAAAGAGACAATAGAACAATACAAACACACAGCCGTAAATATATAACAACATATCAGCCAGTGGGGGTTTCACTTAAAAAATACAAAGCAAAGTACATAACTCATGAGTTTTAGCAGCTTATTATTTGAATCATTAATAGTTTTTATATATTGTTTGGTTTCCTTTTCAAATGCAAAAAATGAAGGCTTTGTGTTACTAAATTTAGCCTTATGAATGTGGTATTTTCCTAAAATAATTAATAAATTAATAATATATAATTTTGTATGTTTTTCCTTATCATTGCTATGGATACCAAACAATACATCTTTAATATTTCCTTCACATGAGCCCTATGGGGAGCCTGCGTCATCAGAGTGCGCGTTGGTTTCAGAGAGGAGGTGTCAGATGCCTCTTCGAAACAACAAGCAACTGTCGTCTAGCTACGACCTGTTTTTCCTCTCGTACTGGTATGACATCGTGTTTATAACTTGAACACTCGTCTCTTGTAACTGTTATTCTACATTTCGGCAAAGTTATTAAAAGAGAGCACGGCCGTGTTGTTGATAAGAAGCTAGGCTTGTTTATCTGGAGCTAGCTGTAGCTAACTAACGCTAGCCACACTGACGAGCAACTGCAGTCGTGTGTAAAATTTTTGCTTAAATTATTGATCTCATCATAAAATGCGTGTTTTTGTTCACCTGTGCGTGTTTGTTAAGCCACATTTTAAAGGACGCTTAATTCAGTTACATATAAGAGTGTTTAACAAGGTTGAATTGGCTAGCGTCACTTTATTTACACATTTTAAGGCTACAAAAGTCATTATGGTCCCTAAAAATAATTAAGTCGTACAAGAGCTGTTGCCAGTTAAATGTAAACGATGCATGTTGTACAATATTCGGTTTTAATATATATGGAAAAATGTTTCATGCAAACAAGAAGAAATATAGAGTCGTCACCATTCAACCAAAAACATGTAGGGTAAGACTAATGATTGTAAGGTTTTGGCTCAGTCAAATCAAATGATATTAAAATATAGGTTCATTAGTTTGAATATCAGCCTTGACAAACCTAACCCTAACCCTTGTCAGTGTTTGTCTCTGATTGGTGTCCTGTGTGTGCTCCTCTCTCTCTTTCAGCTGAGGAGCAGCTGCTGGGATGCCAAAGAAGTTCCAGGGCGAGAACTCCAAGGCGGCCACAGCCAGAGCTCGCAAGGCCGAGGCCAAGGCAGTGGCAGATGCCCGCAAGAAGAAGGAGGAGGACGATGCTCTGTGGCAGGAAACTGACAAACATGTACTCAAAAAAGAGCAGAGAAAAGTGAGCTGTCTTCAAATTTGGAACTTTTCGTTGTGTTGCTGCACACTTAAAAGGACAAGTTCAACAGGTTTTTCTGTAATCATTCTTCCTTGTTCATACTGGCTATTAGAAGACCCCTTCGTAATGCACTTATAATGTAAGTGATGGGGGACAAAAATCCACAAGCCTCCTTCTGTGAAAAAATGTATGTAAAAGTTTATCTGGCGCTATTATGACGCATTCAAATTAACTTGATATGACTAACTCAGACTGTTAAAGCTTATCAAATAAGCTTCAGATCAATTTTAAAATGCATTTTTGGACAAAATGACTTTGAGGACGCTGTAGTTTTAATCCCCCATCACTTGCATATATAGTGCATTCAAAGGGGATCTTTTAAAGGGCAGTATGAACAGGAGTAATGATTACAGCGAGGTAAACCACTTTCACTGTTCTTATGAACACCTGACTGTTGTTTTAAGACAGACTTGGAAACAATGTAAACCTGTCCTTTAAGGTTCAAGAGTTTGCTGTTTTTGATTAGGTTTTGTCAATATGATCCTGTTTATGTCACTCCTTGGATGGGCTGTACTAAGTGATGTGTGTACAGACTGTTTACTTTTAACTTTAAATAATGAAAATATAAAAAATAATACATTCAAAATTAAATAAAACAAAAACACAAATAAGATAAAGAAGTTGGCAAAACCTGTCACACTTGAAAAGGAAGAACAACCAACATTTTTTTTGTCTCACACTTTAAAGTCTAATTGAAAGGATTAAGTGTTATTTAGCCTGAGCCAAACAGTGGGCCATTGTATTAGCGAGCAGTTACAAAACAGAACAAAAAAAAAAGAGCAAATGACCTGTGCCTTATTTAATCTGCATTTATGTAATAACAAGATCAGAATGTTTGAAGTAAACTTAAATATAAGAGTTTATATAGTGTACAAAATAGCAGCTGTGCAACACAAAGCAGATTTAGTCTTGCTTCAGCGAGAGGTAGATCTAAAATTATTTTACTGGACTTCGCTGTCAATGTCTTAAACATTCTCTGCCTGAGTTTGAGTTTGACCTAACGCCACTCCTTATCAAGCACATGCAGAAGTTTAATAACCACAGTGGACAGTCTTATCGGGATTCAACGGCTCTGTAGTATTACATTGGAGTACTTGCAGGCGTTTTGTTGACTTTCTCATCCTCAGTGATGTCAGGTGAGAGTTAGTGAAACTTCGATTTATAATAGTAAAGTGATTGCAGGTGTCATTATGCATGTAGTATTTTTGTAAGTACAAAAGATCTACAAATTTGATGGAACAATTTTCCCCCTTTGCAGGATGACAAGGAGAAGAAGAGGCTGGAACTTCTGGAGAGGAAAAAGGAAAACCAGCGACTTCTGGATGAGGAGAATGCCAGGCTAAAGGGCAGAGCCCAAAGGGAGGCTGCGGCTGCAGCGGCAGGAAAAGTGACTCGTGCCCAAATTGAGGAGACACTTCAGCAGGAGCTGGAGCAGCAGCAGCATGAGCAGCAGCTCAAGCCGAAAGGTAAAGTGTGCTAGTTAAAATGAAGATGAAGCTGTTTTATAGGTCAAACCAGTAAGCATCTTTTACCCATGACACCATTTTGGTCATTTTTGGAATTACATTTCTTCCCACAGAAAAGAGTCATCTGGATACTCCACTGGAGGAGAACGTGAACAGAATCATCCCCGAGGAAGGAACTGAAGAAGCTAGAACAATAGAAGATGCCATCGCTCTGCTCAGGTACCGACATTTTGCCATCTACATATATTTTTGCATCTCAGAATGATGTGTATCTCCACAGAAGAAAATCCTTGCCATCACTATGAAGTTGTCTTAAGGACTGTAAAAGGACTGTAAAACAGCGAAGGTGACTTGTGAATGTTGACACTTCATTACTGTGTACTCTGTCTTCCTTTCTCCCAGCACGGGACCTGAGGATCTGGATCGCCACCCAGAGCGGAGGGTGAAAGCAGCGTTTGCTGCCTATGAGGAGGTCAACATGCCTCGCCTAAAAAAGGAGAACCCTAACATGAGGTTGTCTCAGCTTAAGCAGCAGCTGAAGAAGGAGTGGATGAAGGCACCAGAAAACCCCCTGAACCAACGCTTTGCCACCTTCAATTCAAAGTGAATGCACTTTCCCCCATAACTCCATTTGAAAACTGTATACCTATGCACATTGGAGACTTATATTGGAAAATTCAATTATTTCATCTAAAACTGAGTGTTGCTGATGAAAGCTTCACCACAGCTCGCACAGAAACAATATCTTGTGCCAGAGGACTCAGCTTCATTGTTCCATTCACTAGCCAGGAGAAAATAATTTTCTGCAATCCAGGTCACAACTGATCATCATGTCTGTGCGCATGGCCTCTAATGAGACATTTCATCATCTAATAAATTTAATTACACTTTTTTTTTCTAGCACTCCTGGGAAGGTGGGAAACCAGATGTTTTGAGAGTAACTTATTAAAGTTCACCACTCGATCATCAACATCTTGTGTCCCTTTTAAATACAAGTGTTCTCAGCTGAAGTTTTGCCAACTGCTGCTGGCGTGGTTGCTTATTCACAAAAAAGTCAGAGGTTCACAATTCAGATTTTACCTAATATACAAGCAGGTAGTTGACTCTAGTTTTGTAGACCAGAAATGCTCAAAGACAAAATCTTAGTCAGTTTAAAATAGCTGTGCCTGTTAATATGTTGTGTGGGTGTTTTTGATGAGACTGAGTAACCTATTTCTTCCTCCCTTAGAAAAATTCTTGGTTGTTTGCTTAAAGGGCAAAAAACAATGGCCTTGAGCATTTAAGCCACTGTTGCCAGTGGATGAAGAGTCTTTCCCTGAAGGAACAGTGTGCTTTCTATCCTGACATCCTTACAGTGCTTCAGGCATAAGGGATATATTCTTGGGTCTGTGAGCCAGACAGCAAGGACCCATGATGCTCCCAAGTAGAGTATGTTTAATGTAGGAAATGAAAATCGATTGCAGTGTATGGCAACTCCTGCAGAAAAAAAGAATTAATTCAGCCGTGTTTACAGGCTGATGCACTAAAAAAAAAAAAACTAAAAAAAACTTGATCATGAAGCCATCGGGTTTACACAACGAACTGTAGAGTCTTTCCTATTTCAACAAAATGATCAGGATCTTTTTGTTTCTTTTGTAAAGAAAAATTGTGTATCTCCAAGTCATACACAATGGCTGAATTTCACCTCCCTTCACCCGACCGAGCAGCTTGTAGTCCACTGGCTGTAAGGTCCTCTTCACTTCACAAATATAGAGGGCTGGTGAAATGAACGTGCATGTTGACAGAGCACTTTGGGTCTTAGCCTAACACTTGTAGGCGCATGCTGCAGTGTATGAATGTTTTAGTCACTAATCTGTTTATAAGTCATTAAGTACAGAAGTGGGTCTTAGCCCTAATATTTAGAGAAATTTGGTGGTCTAACATCTCAGTTGGAAGACAACGTCAAAGACACCAATAGATAGCATCAGGTAAATCAACTTTTAGGAAAATGCTATTTTTTGTTCTTTGCATTAAAACGTTTCCAACTGTTTTTTAGTTTTTGAAAACAGCTATGGCAATAGTTGTTGCTTCTCAATGAGTTTGGTATCATTTATATGGCCAGCGACAGTTGTCCTGTGCTGCTGCTGTTCACAAAGGTTTTCTCCAGCACAGCAACATTCATATAGTGAGCTGCTGAGGCAGCAGAGCTTCAGGCTTTGTAGGCTTGCCTGATGCCAGGTGGAGAGACAGCGAGCACAGATAAAACTGGGCTAAAGCAGACTAAGTATAAATAACAGAGATAAATAAGACAAGTACAGAAGTAAAACATAGTTAACTCATCAAATGTTATTAGGCAGATAGAGTTTAACATCACAACATAGCTGGAAATTCTAGCCTAACAGAATTTTGGCTAATTATCCAGAAAATCAATTTTGTTTCTTAGTTTGTATTATTTATATGATATGTATGAAAGAAATAATTCATGTTTCATGTTTCTGTTCTTACTGCAACAAAACACTACACTGTAGAAAGTACTTGGTTGAGAAAAGATCATGACTTCCACTGACTGATTTAGAATTTGAACATCATCGATTTGTATTTGTCAAAATAACTCTTAATGCATCTGTTGCAACATTGCTCCCACGGTAACATTTGTTAGATCTTCTTGGACGTGTCTGATGAGGCCTTGTTCTCCCTGGCTTGATGCATTCAGAACTAGATTTAGAAATGGACGCCTTTGTCCAACCAGGCTCTTGTGGGGGACCAGATAAGAGACTGCAAAGGCCTTTGAACTGTGGCGCTTCAATGACAAGTTCAACTGACCTTTTATTTCCCACTTTGCATTGAAAGCGACCAGTTCCTTTTCTTTTCCTGAGCAACCAATCAGTCCACTCCCAATTTATAGGGATATCTTTGAGCATGTACGTGTGATGTTCCGCTTTTACACTCTGGTCTGATGTTACAGGGTTTTGTTTCCTAACCTGTCGCTGTACCTTCCCACTCCCCGTCCATTTGCATGGCAACCCTTTAGCAGGCCAGCTGCTGCTGCCCTTTTCTTTCTTCATGTTGAATTCTAATCATTACTTTCAAAGGAAAGGGTCTCCAAAGCTCCTTTATTAAGTGTATGCACTGGGAGGAGGCAATCCGTGTCCAGCCCCCACTCACTCTGTTCTTCTAACACTTCTCTTCTGCAAACGGGGCACACTTCCTATTAGTCACCTGCTTCTGTGCGTTTGGAGAAAAGTAACATTAGGAAGAAGAAGGTAAGGATCGCCTGTGGTAGCTGTTCAATTTGTTCATGTTTTATCTAATTATTTATTAAAGAGAATATAATAATTGAGGTGTTAAATTGGAAAAGAACGAAGAATTCCAAAATATTGTTTTTTATTAAGAAAACCCAAATAATTATTGGCACCAATGGAAGATGGTTGTTGTAAACCATATTAAGATTTTAACTATTCGATAACTAGATAACAGTTTAAGCTGCCATTAACTAATCAGTTAATAATTATGTTAGTATTTATTTATGGTTGGCTTGAAATGTATTGTATGCAACATAGTAAGCAGTATCAGTCACGTGTTATTAAGATCAGCACTTTTCCAAGACTTTTATTATTTTGTTAGTTTAAGTGGTTGTGATGATCACTGACGCAGTGTCATTAATCCTTTTTGTATCGAGATTGTGCAGTTATTAACTGCAGATATATATGATTTTGCAATATTTAATTTGATTCATTTAGTGAGTATATCAACATATTGACATACATTGTCAAATTTAAAACTATATATTTTTTTCTTTTAATGTCACCATATTTTTAAACCAGCCTTAGGTTACAGTGATTTAGATTTTTTTTTGTTAAATGGAAAGTGGTTGACAGGACAAAATCCACTTTTTAATTCTACTAGATATATTAATGTCAAACTTTAATTTTGGCTAATAAATATCCTGATTTCTTTCCACCAAAATAGCTAATCAGTGAGACAGATCTGTATAATTTTCTCAGCCTTTCTGATTTCCCTTTCGAGTAGACAAATTTGAGGGGGGGGGCACATCTGCTTTTGACATTCACAACCTGCTGAGCACACAACCTAGGATTAACAAATTGTTGCTTTTATTAAAGTAATTATTTTTTCATTGGATAAATAGTCCTTGTGTGTAGGCTCAGGACTGTGAATTAATAGTTGGCTTATGTGGACACATTATTCAACAATGACATCTTGGATCCAAATATGTTTCAGGACGTGTTATATGTCATCATCCTCTTCTTTTTCATCTTTCCGCTTGTCTGTGTGTTATGCTATTTCAGCTCTGCAGTGATGCCATGAGGTTGATTTTGGTTAAACCCACCAACGCAACGCGACGTCTTGACTCAACAGGTGAAGTCTTTCGTGATGGTGACCATGAGCATTGCACCTCAGGAGGTCCGTCACCCCCCTCAAAAAGCCCTGAGGGGATGCGTGATCGATACTCAGGGACCTCCGCGGAAGCATCGTCATCCCTACAGGAGACTAGTCTGTGCTGTGTTTCATCTGTCCCCCATGAAAGATCCAATGGAATCAGTCCTCCCAGAGTTTCAGCCAAGGTGTCGCCTCTGAAAAGTGGAGACCTGACCTTATCTCAGCTGAGTGATCAGGACTGGCTGCTGCTTTGTGGCCAGGTTAGCAGGGTAGGGGATGATTCAACCTCAGCAGAGAGACCAGGCACCAGTGTGGGACATCCAAACCACAGTGACAGATGTGGTTGTTCCTGTCCTGATGCACATTCAAAGGGTTCTAGTTTTCAACCACAGTCAAAACACAGTGCAGTCCAAGATGGCCTCTCCAGAGTTTCAAACAAGAGAGGCCTTTCATCTTCACCACACTCCAAGATTTTCTCTCAGAGCACCCACGTTTTGACCTCATGCCAGGTTTTCCCACACCAAACAAACCAACGGGATCTTTTGAAACCTGCAGCAAACCATCTACAGGATAATTTCATGCCTCACTGCAGTGACCAAGAAGGTCGAAAAGAGCAACAGCCTTGCAATCATTTTAAACTCAAAGACAGCAGTCAAACAATCTGTCCAAATCTGTTCAACATTCCTCTGAACTCCATCGAGGGTGCTAAGACAAATCAGAAACTTCCCCGACAGCCACAGCCCGCTGCCAGTGCAGACCACAACTGGGGAGAGCTTTTTGGTAAAGAGCCACTGTTGGTTCAGCAATGTCAAAAGCAAGACTCTCACTGCTCTGCAAGTGGTGACGAAACCTGGAAGTCATCTGGAGATCCCTCCATCATCCTCAAGTGCCGTCATCTCCCTTACAGCCCTCTGACGAGCACTCCACAGGTGACAAGGTCATCTACACCAGCCAGCAACAAAAGCGTCCAATCCTTCTCGACCAGTCAGTACAGTTCACTTGTCAACCAGGAGTTAGTGGAGGAGAGAGGAAGACAGCGACAAAGTCAGGTACATGTTTTTTCTTTCAAAATGCTGTAGTTTATTGATCTTCTGTTGAGCTTTCAAAAATCCATGCAGTTTACTTTTATGGTTAATTAGACACACTTTGTCTGCATTGTGGACTTTACTATCCAGAATATTCTGGTGGACATCTTACCAGTTTGTCACTGAAAGACGGCAAAAGAAACAAGAAAACCGAAGACAGACAGAATGCTTCTCCAGAAATAATTTTTGCATTGTTTTGAAGTTTTGAAAAGTATTTCCTACCAAAATCTCACATCAGAAGTTATTTTCAGCAACTAGATTAAATACAAAGCTTGAAAGTCTTGGTTGCTTTTCCATCTTACCTCATGCAAACTCATTACAAACGGATATGCTGCATATCCCACTTAAAAAAATTACATGACCTGTGCTGACTGTCTAACTTTTATTTGCAGACAAACATTCAGCACCTCAGTGGATCGAAACCCACCCTCCCTAAACATCTTTTGCCCTCCGACACCACAGAAAGTAGTGATATAGTCAATGGAGATGCTGTGCATCCGCTGACCAGCAATGACACTGTGAGATCCAGTCTTGCAGATCTTCACTCGAGCCATCAGCCCCTTCAGCTTATTCACAGTGCTATCCTCGAGGACGCCTTCTCCAAGGTCATCAGAGAAGATTCCAGCAAGGCCAACAGTGAGAACCTGACCAGGGAGGAAGGTAGTGTACCACAGAAGAAGAGCAAGGACATCAGCTATAGATTGGGTCAGCGAAGAGCTCTGTTTGGGAAGCGCAAACAGCTGAGCGACTACGCCCTGGTCTGCGGGATGTTTGGCATTATAGTCATGGTGATTGAGACAGAGCTGTCAAGGGGATTTTACAGCAAGGTAGTCCTCTTTATATTTACTTTATTCATAGTACACTTATGCCTATATATTTCTGCATATGTTTTGATGTCTTTGCAATAAGCTGCAATCACCATCACTTCATGTTTTTGTCTCCATGATTTACAGGACTCCATATATTCATATGTT
The DNA here is from genome assembly GCF_963691925.1 of Scomber scombrus. NCBI lineage: Eukaryota > Metazoa > Chordata > Actinopteri > Scombriformes > Scombridae > Scomber > Scomber scombrus. Next base: position 21,154,550 of record NC_084977.1, on the reverse strand, counting down.
CTGAAAGGCCTGATAAGCCTTTCTACTGCTATTCTTCTTGGACTCATTGTGATGTACCATGCAAGGGAAATCCAGGTATGTGGATGAATTAACAGCAATCCACAGGTTACTCTTTGTACTCTGACTGGAAAAACTTGAAAAATCAGTCATGTGGTTTGTGGTACATACTGGTTCACAAAAATTATACATTTTACACCTAGGATAGTTGTTTGATCAGTTGTTTGATCTTTTGGATGAGCTGGATAAGATTCATGAAATAAGATTAACAAACCAAATAATACTTTACATGAGAGGAAAAGCAAACATAAAATCGGAAACTTCCAAAAACAAATACATTTAACATTCACATTCTTCTCTTCTCTTCTCTTCTCTTCTCTTCTCTTCTCTTCTCTTCTCTTCTCTTCTCTTCTCTTCTCTTCTCTTCTCTTCTCTTCTCTTCTCTTCTCTTCTCTTCTCTTCTCTTCTCTTCTCTTCTCTTCTCTTCTCGTCTCTTCTCTTCCTCAGCTCTTCATGGTGGACAATGGGGCAGATGACTGGAGGATAGCTATGACCTTTGAGCGGATTCTCTTTGTTGTGTTTGAGCTCCTCGTCTGCGCCATCCATCCAATCCCAGGCCAGTATGTGTTGAGCTGGACGACTCGATTGACCTTCAGCTACACAGCATCAGTAGCGGACGCTGATGTCGATATCATCCTCTCTGTGCCGATGTTCCTGCGCCTCTACCTGATTGGCCGGGTCATGCTGCTCCACAGTAAGCTCTTCACAGACGCGTCCTCCCGCAGCATTGGGGCACTCAACAAGATCAACTTCGACACCCGCTTTGTCATGAAGACCCTGATGACCATCTGTCCCGGCACTGTCCTGCTGGTCTTCAGTGTGTCCTGTTGGATCATTGCAGCATGGACTGTGCGTGTATGTGAGAGGTATCAGAAAAAAACTTCAGAACTTAATTTTCTTCCACGCCAGTAATTGGTTTGTGTAGTTTCCACTTTATGTTGTTTTGAAATAATCAAATCAGTGGTAGTTTACTTATTAAATCTCTTCCTTGGTATAACTAAACAACACAGTCTCTCTCCAGCTTTAACATCAAATGCTCTTACAGTCAGGAATCGTGTCTCAACAGGTATCATCATGATACCCAGGAGGTGATGCCCAGCACCTTCCTTGGAGCAATGTGGCTGATCTCCATTACCTTCCTGTCAATCGGCTATGGTGACATGGTCCCTCACACCTACTGTGGAAAAGGAGTTTGCTTGTTAACTGGAATCATGGTGAGATTGGTACAGATGCAGTAGAATCAGGCATCTAGTGGAAAGTAAACCCATTAACAACTAAGTCGCCTATACCAACCAACCATCTTAATTACTAAAACCACAGTGTAGCAACATTTTCAGTGTTTAAATGTATAGTATACATTGTAATAACTTCATATTCATAAGTCTTAGTTCAATTAGTAATTTGGACAAACTAATATTAAGTGGAAAACTAATACAAACATAAAACTTCTGTCAAGCTAATGTTTATGTTGTTAGTTTCATTTATGTTCTGGATGCTGCAACATATTTTTACAGCTGCACTAACTCAGCATTCTGTTTCATTGATTATAAATTTATCTGGATTACGGTGTCACCTTATTAACAAGATTAAGCCTGCTTGAAGATTTCTGACCATATAGATGTAATGCTCTTTACCACAGTGTGCTATAGTCATGTTAATCACTACTCTTCTCCTCAGGGAGCAGGCTGCACAGCTTTAGTGGTTGCTGTTGTTGCAAGAAAGTCAGAGCTCACCAGAGCTGAGAAGCATGTCCATAATTTCATGATGGATACTCAGCTCTACAAAAAGGTCTCTTAATGCTCAAACCTTATTGTAAATATAAATTCATTGAAATATATTTAATTTTTGTCTTTTGACCATTTTGGGTCAATATGTTTTTTGTCAAGACACAAATATGACTAAAATCCTATTTGAAACTAATTATCATGTTCCTACTGATTCACATGAAATTCCACCCTCAGATAAAAAACACAGCAGCCAATGTGTTGAGGGAGACGTGGCTCATCTACAAAAACACCAAGTTGGTGAACAAGATTGATCATGCCAGAGTTCGCCACCATCAGCGTAAATTCCTGCAAGCCATCCACGAGTAGGTATAAATGCGTCACCATCAATGAGTGCAAGGTTAAGACAAACAGAAAATCACTGACCATCACAGTTTCAGTGATATATTGATACACTTTGCTGACTTTGCAGTTATTGCAGCTTCCTTCCTTTTGATAAATGTTCAGTGTTGTTATGGTGAAATATGTGATGGGTTGTTTAATTATGTACTTATGCAAGGTAACAGGATAAAGGGCAGTATGCAATTATTTGACTTGGCACGAAAGTGACCGTGTGTTCTCATTTTTAACTTTAGACTGCGAAGAGTCAAAATGGAACAAAGGAAACTAACTGACCAGGCCAACACAGTTGCTGATCTTGCAAAGGTTTGTACTTAAACAGAAACTTTTCAAGTTTTAAAAATATGTAAAGCTGCTCTACTCAATATTTAGATATAAACAGGGTCAATAACAACTACACATTGTGTTGAATCCACAAAGAATAATCACCAACCAACTCTACTAGCTTTTGAACACAGTGAAGCATATTGCAGGTAATGAGTCAGATATTTCTTGGTGTGAGTTGGTTGAGACCAAAGCTAAGCTGAAGAGAGAGTGACCCTCACATTTGTTAGGTTGGCAGAATTAAAGGTGCAGTGTGGAGTCTGCCATGTTTCTACAGTAGCCCAGAACAGACAAACCAAACATGGCTCTAGAGTTTTCCACAAGTTTCATTGCCACCGCAGGTTTTCTTACATGCTTGAAAGGGAAGGGTGAAGGGAGGAGAGCAGTATTCAGCTGGTTCTGAAACCTCACACCTAGAGGGCACTAAATCCTACATATTGATCCTTTAAGTCCCCAAATGAATTTTCAAATAGTTCTTCAATAAGGATCCATAATCAATTATTACCCCTATTGACATTAATGCAGGAAATATGTATTTCTTTTGTATTTTTAGATAAAATCACCAATTTACTTTTACTTCCTGGAAAACCATATATTTGTAATCCCATAAACAAATCAGTATCTCAGCAAACAAGCTCTGTGGGGGTCTATATAAGGTAGCTATTGGCTGAGGAGAGGACCCAGTATATGCTTCCCAAACAACATCAATTTCTTTGTTTGTTTGTTTGTTTGTTTCTTTCTTTCTCATTTCTGCCTTAAATTAATTTTGTAATCCGTATCTGAAAATATATAATAATGTAGAAAGAGAGGTTCCCCACTCTGCTCAGTGTGACGTCTGCACAAACTGACTACAGCATGGTATAAAGTCAGATGTTTGAACTGTCCTCCCTGTTGCTCTGCAGACTCAGAACATGATGTATGATCTGGTGTCGGAGCTACAACATCGAAGCGAGGAACTGGACAGGAGGATTGTGGCTCTGGAAGAGAAACTGGACTCCATCCTCCTCAGTGTGCAGTCATTGCCCGTTGTGCTTTCTCAAGCAATAACAAAGCTACAAAAAGATTTCCTGGATGACTTAGCCTGTCGTGTCCACTTCCTGTCATCCTCCCTGAGCTCTGAGTGCTGTTCAGTCCCTGCAAGGCAGATCTGTCCAGGCTCCACTACATCAGAGACACCATACAGCTGAAAGGCCTCACTCAGGGCTTCTCCTCTTCCTCTGCATCTTTCATTCATGTTGGGAAAGACTTTCTCAACATGCACTCTTTTTTCTGTATTGCTTTACTACACATTCATACAGTTACACACAATCTCCCCTGGGAGTTACAACTACAGTCTCATAATGAGCAGCGCCAGTGGAGGGGGAAGTGCCTCGATCAGGAGAGTGTAGAGGAAGGGGAGACCATTATTCCTTCATTTCCTCTGCTCAAATTTTCCCAGTTAGTGCAGGAACCAGGTTGTCACCTCTAAGTAGATATACTTATTAGTCAAGAGAGCTTCTATTCATCTTGCCCAACAAAACTCCATATGGGATAATGTTTATAAAGCTTTAGGCTCATATAGAATTTTAACTGCCGGTGGTTTAATGAATTCTTATACATTATAATCAAGTTAATCCCTGAGCTGTTCAAGAAATGATTATTCCATGTTTTTCTTGGGACATTCTGGTGCTCCCACAGTGACCATCACAGGTTTTGGCATACCAATAAATAAACATTGCAGTATTCCTTTCTGAATATCTAAAGTTGTGAGGCTTTAATGGAAGTCTCAGGTTTAGAGAGTTGGCCTGCAGGTTCAGATGCATAACTGGCTCCCAAGAGTGAATGTGAGAAATGTTAGCTAGGAAAAGCAGTAACAAAACAGCTTTAAAAGGCAACGTTATAACAGTTGTAATCCCCTTACGTTTGTGACATTGAAAATATCTGCTGTTTGTGAAGAAAGCTGATGACTTTAGTTTTTAGTATTCATCTGTTTTCACCCCCAAACATTTTTTCTTTTAAAGACAGAGATCAGTTTAAACATATTTTTTTCTGTTCAAATTCATCAGACTTTCTTTTTTCATGCTCCAATAGAATAGTAAATTACATCTGCACTAACAGCTCAGAAAAGCCTTCCAATAGAGAAAAGTGATTCAGCATAGAGAAGAGGTTTTCTTATGTTTAGGATTACTTTCAAAGCAATAATAAGCTATGAATGCTAAGACTTTAGAGCTGTTAATTGCCTGTGAGAATATAGCCTCAGATGGTACGACAAATCTGTTAATGTTGATCTAAACGCGGCTTTAGGATTGTTCCACATGGCAGATTAAAGCCCAGAGGGGGAGACACATTGCAGTCAGGGCACTTACACTTCTGAACACTTCGCCTGAAGGTATAACATTTAGTTACTGCAGCTTTTTTTCTTATTCATTTCCTTTCTTCTTTTCACTTTCCTTGACATAATCCTCATTTGTATTCTGACAGTAAGAGATATGATTTCTGTATTTCTGTTTTGTTACTTATTTTAACTTTTCCTCCACAGGCTCGTCTATAAATGTACACACACATATAATAATAATAATAATAATAATAATAATTTTATTTGTACAGCACATTTCAAGCCAGGAGCAGAGTTTACACATGTACATTTTTATAGTGTAAACCTTAAAAAATTCTTAACTTAAGTTCAATAGAAGTAAAGTTTCCTTATAATCAATCATTTATTTATAGTTCTTCTTAGACCCTCATTGTGTGTCACTGGCCTTAGCCTACACAACATTAGTATTGTAGTTGTTGTGTATGAAGAAGTTGGCTTTTAGACAGAGTGAGATGTTTGCACATGACATTGCAATATTTAAAAACTTCAGATTTTTGAGGCAGCCTCACAGTATTTTATTTTAGTCATCTTTTGATACAGATAATAGCTTATTTATTACATGACTTGTAATAAATACTTTTTTGAGAACTCAATTTCTTTGTTGTTTATCTCACTCAATGAAAAATACATTTACATCTTTGTCCAGGGTTTCATGTTTCCTTTGCCTTTCGGAGTAAAGTGACACCAGGCTCTTGGAAAATGTCATTACACAAAATAAAGGCACAGAAAGATTTTGGTTTTAGCATAATAATTTAAATGGTTTTGGGTTAAAAAAGCTGTGACCAACAAGTGGCGGACAGCTGGACTCAGTCAATCAATAGGCTACATGACTGTACATATTCATGTTTTTGTTACATAACATAAGCTATTATTGTCATTCAATTTAATAGTTATCACTACAGAATGACAGGAAACATTGGAAAACTAGACTTGAACAAGAGATGCAGCGGGCCACAAAGACACCAAAACCACAAGTAGGCTATACTGTATAGTCATTAAAAAAATGTAAGATGAGGCCTGGCAGAAGCAGGTGACAGGTGGTGTGCTGCACTGTGCATATATATTGTAGTTTTGCAAGCAGATACATCCTCTTCATTCTCAGTGCTCTATTTGGCCCTTTCTTGGCCTCATTCCCTGTCAGCTCCCGCCACATTGAAGGGGAAGTAATTACACAGTCATTAATTAAACAGCATTAGGAGTAATTCAGCGTGCTCACGCCAAAGTTGAACATATTCATATCATTATTTGAGGAAGGAAACTCGCTATGAATCGCAAATAACAAGCTTCAGTCATGAGAAATAGCAACATCCAGCCTCTCTGGGTTGTTTACCAGAACAACCATCTGTCTAGGTTAGCGGTTTAAGGGCGCCGTGTATTCTCGCGACAACTGCTCGGAAACAAGCTGCACCCACGAGAATGTCGTTTCGCGCGCTGAAGCTAAGCTCCAGTCCCATTCTAGATTGACAGCTCCGCTAGCCAATGAGCTCTAAGTGCTGAGAGGGAAGCAGCCAATAGTGACGCAGAACTTTTAGAGCAAGCGGAATATCAAAGTCTTGAAGAATAACTCATTGATCAATATCCAACAAGGCACAGAGTTGGTCGTGCAAGCCCTGTGGAGAAGTTATTGGGGGGAAAACGTGCGCGCTATTCTTTAAACGTCAATTTCTTGTTTTCACTCGGACGAATAAACAGGTAAAGCACTTTTTTCCTCAGGTTCCTGTAACTTTTAAACTTGCGCTCATTGATATTTATATCCAGTAAGCTAGCTCACTATGGGTTAGCTAACTTGACAAAGTCGTACCTCGTTTCTGAGGGGCTCATTTCACCGAGTTACCTAGCCAGCCAAATGTGAGATTCGTCAAAAATGTCAGACAGTTTTTCCTGCTGTTGTTAGGACTGACTTCTGGTTGCTAACCTTTGCCAGGTGGAGGCTCTGTAACAATGAGTTGTAACATGATTTTGATGTTAAAGTGTTGAAATGTGTGTGGGTGATGAACTTGACTTGATGCATCGAGCTGTTGTCTTCTGTTGTTTATCTGTCGTGTCGTAACACAATTTTTCCACAAACACATGGTCAAATTTAAAACCAGCTCTGCCACTTCACCGTTTCTCACGAAGGAAAAACAAATAACGCTAACATGAACAGAAAGCTTGTTTTCCTTATTTTTTTTCGTATGTGCGAGCAATAGCTGATGGTTTTGTCTACATTTCGAAAAAAATATGAATGAAGTCGATGAAATAACGCATCTCTGAAGGAAGGAAGTAGTGCATTTATAATATTATTAGTTATATTTCGTTCAATGGTTTGGTGTATTTCGATACAGCGGAGTGAGCAAGACCTGAGCTGAGAGCGCAAAAGTAAAAGCAAAGCAGCCTCGGAGGTGTCCGCTTTCTACTGCATATGAACAAAGCGCCGTCTATTAGAGACTATGGAGCGCTTTAGTGGTCAAATAATCAATTATAAATAGCTTATAAGGTAGTATTTCGGCGTGTTTTATTGTCAAGAGAGCCATGGCACATTGTTTGCTAGCGCTCCCTCGCGTCCGGATGTGCCTTGCTTTTAAAAGAACTGGGAGTGGCCTGCAGCTCAGTTTCCCGCACTGTATTTAAATCAGCTTGTTCCCTCCCTTTCTGATCCTCTGTAAAAGTGACAGCACCACAATACACTGTCCAGGAGTGACAGGCATATTTATGCTGCTGAGACCCCCCCCCTCCAATTCAGTCTATTTTAATAACGCAATTTTGCTTTTAATCGAGGGAAAATGAATCAACTGTGATTTAATTGGCAGGAACTTTTCCTTTCTCACCGTGTCCCTCCTTCAAAAGCACCAATTCAGACTGTTCAAATGTGGGATCTTTGTGGAAAATTGCAACTACCAGAGTAATCAAATGTTATATTTTGTTGCAGAACAATAAGTTAAGAAGGAATCTACACGAAAATGCTGAAATCGAAAGATGAAAACTGACAAATAAATCTTATTATGCAACACCAAATATGCCATGTTGTTTCCCAAGCCTGATGGACTGTACTTATTTTATTTATGACACAAATGTTATTTTCCCAGTGGATGCAGATGGATAAAAATGAATAGCAGGCACATCTTGTTGATACTGTAAATAAAACTGTTTTGCATCTGATTATGATTTTTAGACTATAGTCACTGCATGTTATAGAAAACACAACAGATTTACATTTTAGCTTTCTAAGTTCTTGTCAATCAGTTTTTTAAAAATACATTTTTAATAAGTTTTCTAGTAAACTAGGCTGAATCACAGTATACCTGTATATCACCGTTTGGTTTTGAGGTATTGAGTCATAATTTTTTGATATGTAGTTTTGTAGTCACAAAATGAAAATGTTTATGGCCAAATAATCAATTAAACAAGATTAGTCTCCCTTTTATTACTCATTCAGTAAATCATTTACATGATTATTGTGGTTTGGGCTGTTGACACAGGGCAGCTGCAATGTGGATTCAAGTGCGCACAATGGATGGGAAGGAAACCCACCGGGTGGATTCCCTGTCCAAACTCACCAAGGTGGATGAGCTACGTCTCAAAATTATGGAGCTCTTCAAGGTGGAGCCTGAGAGGCAGAGGCTGTTTTACCGTGGCAAGCAGGTGAGACAGCGTGACTGTTTTGTCCTGAGAGATGTCTTTCAAGCGGTTCATGGTGAAATCTTGGAGAAGTTTTCAGCCTTAAACTTTGCATTTTAGAGCAAAAGTATTTTGCGCTCTACATAGTCACTAGATGTCTTTATTTGGTGGTAAATTAAGTCTCAGGTAACATTAAATTTTCACTATGGGAAGGATATGGGTGATGGCTGTAGCTCATTCAGGATTGGTACTAAGATTTATTCATAAACAAATCATAAAATGCATTAGATACAAAACATGAATTAAATTAAAAGGGTATAATGAACAGGAATTCTGAATTTAAATTTGATTCTATATGACTGAACAGACAAAATATGACAATGCTGCTTTTCCTCTCTGTAACCTTGTCATACATGTTTTAAATTTGTCAGATGGAGGACGGACACACCATATTCGACTATAATGTGGGTCTTAACGACATAGTGCAGCTGCTTGTCAGGCAGAAGTTGCCCGTTAATGATGTTGCCAAAAGCAAGGACAAAGAAGCTGAACTCTCCGACTCTGATTCTGGCTGTGGCTCAACCCAGAGCGAGTCTGACAAGAGCTCAACTCATGGCGAGGTCGAGGGTCAGCCCGCTGGCACCTCCGCCCAAATAAACACCCAAGAGCTCATTGACCCGGGGTTTGGATTTTTTAAGGTACGTTTTACAGCTGGTAATTTGGATTTAATGATTTTATTTAGTGGTTACAGGTTGTGGGGAAGTAGTATATCAAACATTTCCGTTAGGGATGGGCTGTTGACAGCTGTGATTTATGACCTGGAGCCAGAGCACCTTCTTTACCATTCCTCATACACTCTACAAGGTTCCTCAGTGATCTGACACAATTTACTGTCAGCACCCTAAAACATTTCTTATTCCCTTGGAAATGTTTTATTTAAGGCAATTATAGGCATTGAGGCGTGATGCTCACCCAGATATATTGTATACAAGTTAAAGTGCGACTTTGGTCATGTTTAGAAAGACGTATACGGCCTGAGTCTGAGAAAGTAGCCCAACCAGAACCTGACAGGCTTTCTGTTTTTGTTTTTTTTAATTTATTTTTTTTATATAAATGTCCGAACCAACCCAAGTTTGATCCAGTTAAGCAAAAAGCACTGAATTTGTATTACTCTATAAAATTATATAAATAAGAAAATATATATATAAGAAAATTGAGGCTCGATTACTGATTTCAAGGGGAATTTGTGATTCGTTTGTCTTTATGAGGTATAGTGCTGCGGTAGAGGGTTTGTGGAATCAAAGATTTATTTTATATATATATGTGTATATATATATATATATATATATATATATATAGCCAATTTTGCATCAAGCACAACTTAAATGTTGGAACATTCAATTAATATCTATGAAATTTGGGCTGTATATATGTTGGGAAAGTTGTGGTTTCTCACATACCCTGTTTGTTTGGGCTAAAAGAAAGAACTTTTTTTTTAATGTCTGAAGACCTTTCTAATATTTTCTCTTGTGTGTATGAAGATCAATGAGTTGGTGGATGCAAGAGACTTGAACATGGGGGCGTGGTTTGAGGGCCAGATCGTGAACGTTACGAAGACGGAAAAGACTCCTAAAGAGGAGACAGCTGAGGCAGAGCCAGCAGAGGAGGAGATACTGTACCATGTGAAATATGAAGAGTAAGAAGCAATACAATTACTTCCACAAATTATATATATCATACATTGTTAGCTGAAAAAAGCCTCCAGTTATCTTCACACCCATAGCTGCTGGAGCCTCCAGCCTCTCATTTCTTTCCAGGAAGTATACTTGTGTTTTTAACATGAGGATATAATGGCCTGTCTAATGTGCTGCAGAGGTAATTTCAGTTACATTGATGACTGAACTGCAAGGGTCAAGCCCAAAGATTGTTCTTTAAGATATTAATCTTGCCATGAGAGGTCAGAAAACTGTACAATGATTCAGTTTTCTCTCGCACAAAACATTTCTGGAGAAGAGCATAGCAGATTATTAGGAACTTGTAGTCTAGACTAGTGGGAGGCCTATCACAGGTCAGCCAACATAACTCGTATGTATGTGTGCTTTCATTTTCTGCAGCATTGGAGCTGTTTTGAAGTAAGCTGTTAATCTACAACTAACACAAACCAGTCACTTCCTGCAGCAGTATCACATGAAAGCCCTGATGGAAGGATCTTATATCTAATTATAAATGTAAGAGACTTTAAATATCTTTTAGAAAGAGAAACGAGGCATTGGCTTGTTGGTAAAATTTTTACTATGGGGTGGTGAAAATTGACATTCAACTAAACTTTGCGTGGGTCTGCAGCACCTGAAGAATTTCTGTGGTATCTCTGGCAGTACCCTTGCTGGACGGCACTCTTGTGTTAGCGAGCTTGCAAGTCTGTTAGAGGAACATTAATCAGGGTGTAAAACCTGCTGCAGTTGGTCCTCACCATTCAAACATACTTATATAAACCTAGCTCCACTCTCCTGCACTATCTATAATCGTCAAGTGCATACTGAGATGTAACATTTTCTGCAACAGTTACCCAGAGAATGGAGTGATTCAGCTGCTGGTCAAGGATGTACGTCCGAGGGCCCGTACTGTGTACCAGTGGCACCAGCTGGAGCCTGGTATGGTCGTCATGGTAAACTACAACCCAGATGACCCCAAGGAGCGTGGCTATTGGTATGATGCTGAGATCCAGAGGAAAAGAGAGAGTCGCACCCAGCGTGAGATTCACGCGAAGATTATCCTCGGGTAAGACGATTGTTGCATATAAAGTTGATTATAAAATTTACCGAAGACAAATATCTGGGAAAATGTCTGAGAAATAGATAAAATGGGATCTCAAGACAGTTTGTTGGGTTTTTGGATATCACAGTGGCAGGTGAGAGAAGTTAACTTCCTGTTGTGGTAATCAAACAGATGGAAGAAAATGTTCTGTACTGGTAACATTTTAAGGCATTGGGAAATAAACCACTGTCATTTTATATGTGACTTTGGATCTCATTCATGCCTAAAGGAAAAAGGTACAACTGTCTCTTTAATGATGGGATTAAACAGCATATATATATATATATATATGTATATAGTCTTACTTTTTATATATTTCTGCGTTGTCATCTGCAGTTTTCTATTGTTCCTGCCAACTTTCAAAACTATATTGTGAATAAGACAATGTGCACTTACATTGCTACTGTGCAAGACACTTAAACAATTTCTTTTGTTTGTAGAGATGCGGGTGACTCTCTTAATGACTGCCGGATCATGTTCCTGACCGAAATCTACAAAATTGAGGAGCCCGGTTCTCTAAGTGACACACCAGCTGGAACTGAGAGTCCACTTAAAAGTACGGTTTATTAAAAAAATGTATGAAAGTTTCAAGTTTTTGTCAAGAGTTTCACACCAAATGGTGAACAATTATACAACTGTTTGCATTGCATGTATTTTGATTCTGAATCTTGTTGATTTCTATGCTTTATCTTAATTAGTAAATCTGAAGCGTGCTCCACCCAGCTGAAAAACGCTGTATAATGAAATACAATGTTTAACAGTATGTAATGAAGTATCTGTATTTTCCAGGATCAAATGGACCTGAGTGCAAGCACTGCAAGGACAATCCCAATAAAAACTGTCGCTGGTGTAACTGCAACATCTGCGGCATCAAGCAGGATCCTGATAAACAGCTGCTGTGCGACGAATGTGACATGGCCTACCATACATACTGCCTGAACCCCCCACTCACCTCCATCCCTGAGGATGAGGACTGGTCAGTAAAATCTGATGCAGAATCAAGTCATTTAACATGTTTGCGTGTCCTGAGATTTTTTTTGAATATGAAGTTACTGAATTATGAACGTTACTGTTTTTGTTTGAGAAATAAACACATAGCCACCCAGATTTAACCTTTTTGTGACATTGAGTCACATATTTAAAAGATCCTTGACCTTCACTCTGCATGTCTTGCTGCTGCAGGTATTGCCCAGGTTGCCGTAATGATGCCAGTGAGGTTGTGCTGGCTGGAGAGAAGCTGAAAGAGAGCAAGAAGAAAGCCAAGATGGCTTCTGCCAGCTCGTCCAGCCAGAGGGACTGGGGCAAGGTGAGTGCTGACAGTGCTGCTAGACAGGGATCTCATACAGGTGTGCAAAAGTATTTTGTGCATTTCAAATACCAAAAAAAAAACAAATAACAAATAAGATACTAACCAATATCATATCACAATTTTAAAGAATAATGAAAACACTAAGTATATTTTTGGTTTAATATCATTGTCATTGTTGAAATCACCAATTGAGATTTTGTGCAAGGTAATTGTACTTGGAGATTTTCACATTTGCACTGGTTACTACATCTGTGATCTGAGGACTAAAGTTTTACATTCTCATTTCTTCTGTAGATGACTAGATATTAACAATTTATGGCTCCTCTTTCCAGGGAATGGCCTGTGTTGGTCGAACCAAGCAGTGCACCATCGTCCCGTCCAACCACTATGGCCCAATACCTGGCATCCCTGTTGGCTCCATGTGGAAGTTCAGAGTACAGGTCAGTGCGTGTGACTCTTGTTTTTTTTTTTTTTTTTTTTTTTTTTTTAAATGCAGAATTTTGCAAATATTACGTCAGCAAGATTGGTTTAATTATCCAAAGTTTTTGTGTTTTCTATTGTAGTGTTCACTTGGATCTTGGTGGATTCTTGATTTTAGAATTCATTAAATCACTGACTGTGGCAAACTGTAAAACACTGACTTTGAAAAGATTGCTTTTATAGATTTCAGAGAAGTATGACTTTGCTGAATTTAATAAAATCTCAAAGTTGTTCTGTGGGTTTTATTTTCTCCAGTGTTTTGCCAGAAAATTTAAATTCTTTGTTTTTGTGTGCTGTTTTTAGGTCAGTGAGTCTGGTGTACACAGGCCACATGTAGCTGGGATTCATGGCAGGAGCAATGATGGTGCCTTCTCTCTGGTCTTGGCAGGAGGCTATGAGGATGATGTGGTATGCTTTTTTTCTTTTCTTTTTCTTTCTTAATAAATACAAAGTAGTAATTTAAAAGTTGGCGATAACTTTTAACGGGGTTAAAGTCACTACTTGATGCCTATTTTCAGGGGAATCTTACCAGAAACAATGTAAACATATTTTTTTAAGTAGGTATGTCTGAATGTAGGTGTCACATTTGTCAAAAGGTCATGTTTTGGTTTGAAACCCAATTGTTTCTGTTTGTGTAACCAAACCTTTTTAGTTTTAATGTGATACTGTATGCATGTTGATGTATTTTCCGTTGTAGGATGATGGAAATGAGTTTACTTATACCGGCTCTGGAGGGCGAGACCTGTCTGGAAATAAGAGGACTGCTGAACAATCCTGTGACCAGACACTGACCCACATGAACCGGTATGACACTCAAGGATTAAACCTAATATAACTGCTGTCAGTAAATGTGATCTCTAGTAGTTTGTTTAATTTATTTTGCATATCTTTGTTTGCTCTGGTTCCCAACAGGGCGCTGGCTCTCAACTGCAATGTCCCTGTCAATGACAAAAATGGAGCAGAGTCCAAAAACTGGAAGGAAGGCAAACCAGTTAGGGTTGTACGCAACTGTAAAGGTCGCAAGCACAGTAAATACTGCCCTGAAGAAGGAAACAGATATGATGGGATATATAAGGTAAGAGGGACATTTGGCAGGCTTCTGTGTGTTTTGAGGAAGTGTCAAACTGGCTGATAAATGTAAAAGTAATCATGAAAACTATTGAACCATTTAAACATGTGGTATGAATACTAATGTAATTGATAGACTATATAGCTCTGGTGAGGTTAATCAATTCTGATTTGCAGCCAACAACTAGCTCTAGTTTGTATAAGATGTTTTAATAATCTTGTAACTTCGAGCATAATTTTAGGGCATTTTTTTAAACCATGTGTTGTTTAGTGCGGTTGAATCCAGACTCTGGTTTATTTTCCTCCTTGGTATGATTTGATTGGGTAGATCTGAATACAGCAGTTGTACTTTGATGCAGACCAAAACAACTGAACAGTGATCCTTTCAGGTGTAGTGGTCTCAGTCTGGTAACAGATTAATTCTGGAGCAGCTGATTTATGATCTGATTCATTCTGCAAGTTTGAGTTCCGACCTGGACAAGTGCTACAAAGGATGTTGTATTTCTGAAATTTTGATAAATTGGACCTTCTTCCACTGTTTACGTTTTCACTGCTGCCTGGACACATTTGACCAATTAGAGGAGTGAGTCTCATGTGGCTTTTAGTGATGCATTCTGGTTTTCTTGAGTTTTATTTCTGTATAAAATGAAACCAAACAAAGAGGGAAAACAAATTTATAAACTCAAACTTATTCAGACCAGAGCAAACATACATAATGTTTGTAAGCTTACTTAATGTGTTCTTGACTGGCTTCCAGGTGGTGAAGTACTGGCCAGCCAAAGGTAAATCTGGCTTCTTGGTTTGGCGGTATCTGCTGAAGCGTGATGACGATGAGCCGGCACCATGGACTAGAGATGGCAAGGAGCGCATCAAGAAGCTTGGCCTCGTTATGCAGGTAGGGATGACCAATCAGACGACAAAAAAGCACATTATACCAAAAGGATTTGTCTTATTTTTTTGTTTACTAAACCGCTCAGCAAATTGGTCTGTAGGGTTGTTATGATATGATCCACTCACTATTTGATTTTCACAGTACAGGGTTCACAGTTTAACACTCAAAACACTTTTGATGTAATCTTGACTAAAAATGAGAACTCCTGCACGCTGTCACTCCTACTGCTGCTTTATTTAGTGAGTCAGACAGTGTGCGGGAGTTTTCACTTTTATTCAAGTTTTGCTTTCCTCTGACGCACATCACACTTTCAGATTTTCGAAACTTTTTATGAACACGGTTTTCATTCTGACAAAAAATACATTGAGCATGGAACTTCCCGTTTATGCCGTAGCCATGAAATGTGCAAGAACAATCAAATTTGCATTGACTGTTTCATAGTTTTTTAGATTTTGTTGTAAAATTTAAAGACTGTAAATGAACCAAAAACTATGCTGCATTATACTGAAGAATTAAAATACCTAAATAAATGATAAATAACACGAAATAAGCAAACAAAGACAACTAAATTGGTGGGATTGACAGTCTAATATGTTATCAGCATGCTTTTGTCAAAATTACACAACTTTTTTAAAATGGACTCAATCTTGTTTTTAGTATCCTGCGGGATATCAGAAAGAGAAAGAGAACAAAAATGAAGTGGAGGAGGCAGCGACACCCAACAAAGCAAAGAGGAAGAGAAAATCTCAGGGCAGCGGTAAGTTCGCTTTGTGTATGTGGGTGTTTGCTTTTGAACATTTTCCTCGTATTTTGCATGTGTTGAAAGACTGCTGCAGATGCATGCATTAGGCTTGTTGTGGGGACGGTATCACTGCTTCCATAACGAAAAGTATATGAACAGTGATAGTGATGATCATTTCAGGGGGCCGGTTGCAGGCAAATCTGCAGCAGTGGGTGTCAAGCCTCTGACGCATTATGTGTTTAAAAACAGCTAGTTGGAAACGTCTATATGGTGAACTGATCTAACATAGTTTCAGATTTTTTTTTAAATGTATATCAGGGAAAACACTTAACATAGAGGCTGATGTGCTGAACTGATTATTTCAACATCATTAGCTGCTTTCAGCTGCCCAATACAGGAAGTGCACCTCTCGCATTTGTAAGCAGGTGTAGCTTGGCTAACTGAAAGTTATATTTCGAGTAGTGTGAGCAAGCCAGACCTCAAACTGTCTTCATGCACCTGTGATAACTTGCCTTGAAAACAGAATTCATGAAAAACAGAATACAAATGTGTGCTTAGGATTCACCAAAAATGTGTCAGCTTTCTAATTGAAGGGATTATGGGTATTGATTGAGATTTTAAAAAAAAGGGTCACAGACAAGAGTGATTTCAGAAAGTCTTGCTGGGTTTGAATACTCATGGCTCACATTAGTCAAAGTCAGCTTTGTCAATTTTCTTCACATGTTAAGGCATACAAAGGAATCGAGAAGACGTTTCTCACTATCCCACGGTGGAACAGATAAAGTGCACAAGCACAACAGATACGACATATGTTTCCTAAAACTCAAGCGTTAACATTGAAGTGCACAACAGATAAGAAATGTACTAATAATAATATAAAAATAAAACATAGAATGGATAGGCAGTAAGTTAAAATTTAAGATTTTTTGAGTCTACTTTTTTATACGTAGGAAGTAGCAGCATAAGTTTCTGTATAGTTAAGTACATTAATTATAATGAATAAATGGGAGATAAGGGCCCTTCTTCCATAGATTCTTGCTGGAGGACCTGATATTTGTTGCTGTTGTGTATACGACACATCAGTGGCCTGAATGGAGATGTGTGTTGATCGTAGTGACAGACTGGCAGTTGAATAAACTTGTGTGGCTAATAAACTGTTTTTGTAGTTGGAAGAAGACAAGATAAAGTTATAAGTGGCAATATTTTCATGATTCAAAACCATTCATAACCGCGTCTTTTTCAGCTCAGCTGCCTGGTCCACCAGTGGAGACTGACCTCTGGTGGTGCCTGCTGTGCACCAAAATACATCACCTCAATACACCGTCTCAATGAGTTTAATAGTGTTGACTGTATTTTGTCTGTATTGAAAAAATCACAATACTTTGATTCTACCCAAACCTATCATAAACTTCATGATGTTGACATGAAAAAAAGAAAAAGAAGACATAATCATCAGAATTAGACCTGGGCATTAAAATGATAACAGTTTATACCGACTAAAGATACTTCACTGATAGTAATAAGAAAATTGTTCGATAGTTTCACTTAAATGCATTAATGTCAAACCGCCATGAAAGTGTATAACTACATGCAAAGTTCAGTTGCATGGACAAACCTCCATTGTGCTCCCTCCTCATCATATTAATTGATAATGGAGTGTGATACGAGTGACGTTCATACAAACAATCATTTAACAGGTGTGGTCTTCTGTTGACCATCAACAGGTGATGCAACAACAGAAACTGTGAGAAAATGAGTGCATCAATAATCAATATTGACTGAAATTATTATACATTTTATTGTGATGCATTTTTCATCTATATCACCCAGTCCTGTTTCTCCCCATTTCCATGCCTCGTACTTTAACAAACTGTGTCTGCCCTGCGACTGCGGCATGCACCGACATGCATGCGCAGCTAATTTTGCTGTTTTGGGGCGGGGGAGCGAGGGCCTGTTCATCGCTGCTTGCAGCTTTAATTTTAATTTAATTTAAAATTAAAGCCGCAAGCGGCGATGGCGGGGCTGTGGCGTGAAGCAGAAAGTGAGAAAAACCTGGAAGGAGGCCAAAAATGCAATGTTTCGTTCATCCAGTAGGGGGCAGTCACAGGTAGTTACACATATGGTCTGGTGTGTTCAGGGCGGCCACTCATCAGTCATGTGAAGTTTGGAGTGAATTGGACAAAGCATGAAGGAGTTATGAGCAGTTAATGGTTCATCCACCAGGGGGCAGTCACCAAATGTGGTGTGGTGCATTCAGGGGTGGCCCCTCATCACTCATGTGAAGTTTGGAGTGAATTGGACAAAGCATGAGGGAGTTATGAGCAGTTAATGGTTCATCCATCAGGGGGCAGTCAGCACATGTGGTGTGGTGCGTTCAGGGGCGGCCCCCCATCACTCATGTGAAGTTTGGAGTGAATCGGACAAAGCAAGAGGGAGTTATGAGCATTTGATGGTTCATCCACCAGGGGGCAGTAATGGGATGCATGCAGGTGTGTTCAGGGTCAGTCCCTCATCACACATGTGAAGTTTCTTGGAAATGGGACAAAGCATGAGGGAGTTATGAGCAGTTGATGGTTCATCCACCAGGGGGCAGTAATGATGCGTGCAGGTGTGTTCAGGGTCAGTCCCTCATCACACATGTGAAGTTTCGTGGAAATCGGACAATGTTGATGCAAAAAATGGCACTTCCTGTTTCCACTAGGGGGCGACATGAGCGACACCCCTATCAGATGGAAGAGGTCTCCACTCTGGACCTGTGTATCAATTTTCATGATGATACGTGTTCAATAAAGCCATCAAAAAGCCAAACGTATTTTCATGGCGAGGAATTGATGGTAGCCACGCCCCCACAGGGACGCCATTACTCGTAGCTTCACAGTGTTCATAATGTAGCTTCACCAACTGGTTCTGCATGTTTTAGAAGTGGAATGAAGTTGATGGGGTCAACTATGTATTTTTCATGAATTTAAGTTCACTTCCTGTTACCAACGGGGGGCGCTATGAGTTACGTGGGAAGTTAATATATCGGGATGTTCAGAGCGGAGCCATCATCATGTCCAGCAAGTTTGAAGCTGATTGGATGAAGTATGTGGGCGTGAGAGCCACTCGTATGTACTTGGCGAGCACGCCAAAGTTAGTTGAGCCCTGGCAGACACGCCCTTTGACCTACGGATGCGCAGAGCACAACTTAAGCTCAGCTAGGTCTGGAGATGTTGCGTACCTAATTTGAACTTGATCAGGCGAACGCTGTGGGAGGAGTTAATTTTAGGCGGGAAAAATCAAAACCAAAATGGCCGACTTTCTGTTGGGTTGAGGTCAAGAGGCTTTTTTGCATATGTGGGTATAATACATATGTGTACAGAATTTTGTGAGCATAGGACAAAGTTAGCAAAATTCCCTATGGGCATTTTTGGACTTTGTAGGGGGCGCTATTCCGCCATTCTGCGTCGACCATGTGCGACCACCCGAAAATATCGAATTTCAGATGAGGCCGGACGTCCGAGCAAAAGTATAAGAATTTTCGCATTTGGGAAAGGGGCGAAATTGTGGCACGAAATGTCGGAAGAATAATAATAATAATAATAATAATAATAAACATTACAATTTCAATAGGGCTTTCGCCAGGCGACTTGCAGTCGCCGCTCGGGCCCTAATAATAAACATTACAATTTCAATAGGGCTTTCGCCAGGCGACTTGCAGTCGCCGCTCGGGCCCTAATAAACATTACAATTTCAATATAGCATTTTTCCCCGGGGGTCTTCCATACCACATGATTACTTGATTACTTTGGGGTCACTTGCACGTTGGGGCATGAACGAATTTCAATAGGGCTTTCGCCAGGCGACTTGCAGTCGCCGCTCGGGCCCTAATTAAGCCTTTTTTAAATTGGATTTTCTTGATTTCTCGCTTGCACTATAAAATGTCAGAAAATTGTGAAAAATACCCATCTTAAGTGTATTCACAAGCCCAAAGTTTGTTGTCAGATAGCTGTTTTTTTTCTGACAAACACTGAGACCCCTAAAGATACTCAGCTAAGAATTTCAGATCCAGTTTATAATGTAAAATAAAGTCTCAACTCATGTTAATGTATCATATGCTTTTTTGTGCGTGTGTGTGTGTGTGTAGACATCCAAACATCATCTGTCAGCCTTGTATGACATTATTAGCACATTTTAAAACTTGTTTATTTTCTGTCAGAATCCACCAAGACCCCACCAGCCAAGACTCCCAAGAAAGTCAAAGTCGAGGTGTACAAGCTCACCCAGGAGCAGAAAGGACTCATCAGGGGTGATAAGCCAAACAAGAAGCTGTGGGACGAAGCCATGGAGTCACTGTCTCTTGGACCGGTGAGAATGATTGTTTGGAAAGTTATTAGAAGAGTTCCAATAAGCTTTGGCTCATGTTTGAGGAAAGTGTGGACATGTTTTTGTTTGTGTATATGGGTGGAAGCAATGAAGCTCGACATTTCTAAACCTGTTCAACAACATAAAAATATGATGCTTGAGGCGAGGCAATGATTTGTAAACCGACTAAATTATAAATAGATTTATATGCTGGGGCTTTTATTTGGGAATGATTAAAAGACAATATAAATCATATTGGTGTGATTTCAAGTGAAAAAGACATATGTCAAGTCCACCATACCATAGAAATGAAGAAATTTCATGTATTGTCTGAGAACAAGGATCTACTGACAAGTCTGTGGTTAGTGGACGTATGAGTTTACTACTAAGGTAATAAATATTAATGACAGGCTGTTTGGTTTGAAACAAAAACTACTGAATTGAGCTTTGTAGTTGCTGGTTGAGCTGCTATTTGAAGCCACAGTCTTAACTGGTTGTCTCCATGTGTACTTTTTGTTGTTTGCCAAGACATCATAAATCATACACTTCATGAATAACAAAGGGCTTATGTAAGTAAATGGTAAATGGACTGTACTTATATAGCGCCTTTCTAGTCTTTTCGACCACTCAAAGCGCTTTACACTACAACTCATTCACCCCATTCACACACATTCATACACTGATGGCAGGAGCTACCAGGCAGGGTACCAACCTGCACATCAGGGGAAGCTAATCATTCATACACATTCATACACCGTTGGCACAGCAACGGGAGCAATTTGGGGTTAAGTGTCTTGTGTGGACACATCGACATGTGGACTGGAGGAGCCGGGAATCGAACCGCCAATCTTCCAATTGGTGGACGACCGCTCTACCTCCTGAGCCACAGCCGCCCACAAGTGTCTGTCAGTACCAAAACAAAACCATCATGGAGAACTGCTTCAAACCTCTTGACAATCAAGTGATATAACATTGTGCTTTCCTTTTTAATGTTTTGTTTTTTGTCGCTGTAGAAATTCTTGAACAAAGTTGAAGAAGTTTTTCTCTGCATTTGCTGCCAAGAAGTGGTCTATCAGCCCATCACCACAGAGTGCCAACACAATGTCTGCAGGGTAAGAAACAATTACTCCCAATTTAGGACATTATGGAAAGTTGACTAATGATAAATTCAATGTATACACTACTGCTGTAATACACTGCACTTAAATTGATGCAATCTCAGTCTGTTAATAAATGTATATCTTGAAAATGTAGTGAACTCAAAGATGTTGTTCTTTTTTTGCTCCAGGAATGCCTTCAGCGGTCCTTCAAAGCAGAAGTCTACTCCTGCCCGGCCTGCAGATATGACCTGGGCAAAAACTACTCGATGACCATCAACAAATCCCTGCAGGACATTCTAAATCAGTTTTTCCCAGGGTACAGCAATGGGCGATGATCATTGGTTCTGCCTACTCTGGAGGAAACGCGATGTAAACTGTAAGGGGGAATTTTCAATAGAGGCAATAAAGAATCAGTTTCTCTTAATATATTTTTTATGATTATAAAACTACAATTTTTGTGAACTTCAGTGCTACCATTTTTCACTTTGGATCTGCCATGATGTGTAGTTAATGATAAATTGAAAATTCCTTCATAACTGCCTGTACCATTACTCCGTTTAATACCTTCAACCGTGATTTTACTCCCATCGTTTTGTTCCATTAACTAATGCTAATATTATCCATGACATAAAATTTGTTACCTAACTAAAATCCCTCCAGTTAAAGGCTAGCACTCCTTCACAGTTCAGTTTGTTGAGGAGGTGATCATTTTGTACAAAGCTATAATTAGCACATGGGTCTTATATGATCTACTGTTAGCTTGGATGTGGTTGATCATCATTTTGGTGCAGTTTAAAAACAAAAAAAGAAGAAATCTAATGGTGAAGTCAGGATTTTCAATAGTCAGCATTCACAGCTGAACTGGATTCTCCGTTACGCATCTCCTCTAGCTGTTACCAGTCTGTACTCCCTTTTTTTTTGTTTTTTTTGTTTACTTAAATGTCCCTCTTGATTTGTCTGTGTTAATACAACTTGATTTGCTGCTCAGAAATCAATTGACAAACTATCAAGAAAATGTGGTTCTGATGGACTAATGTGAGTTTGTCCAGGCATGATCAGATGATTGAAACTGCACCAACATGAAAAGCAAACAAAGCTTTTTATTTTATTTTTTAAGAAATGAGGCCTTTTGAATCTAAAGCTGCTCTATAAAATGTAAATGTGACCAAACATACAAACACAACCAAACCAGTTCCGTAAAGTTTTGTTTTTCTCCACTTCGGTCTGCGAGGAAGTGTCTAGTCTGAGAACAGTGTCATCAAATTTGAGGTGAATTTTCTAACGTGTATTGGTTAAGATTTTTTTTCACATAGCAATCTTATATTTGTGTATGAAGTTTCATTCAAGTTTAAAAGTTCCTATGAATTTTGTAGTCTTGAAAGCCAAACATGCCAGATTTTTAAGACCATTTTATTCTGTGGCGTAAATTTGGATTTCCCGTTTTGAAAAAGTTAACTTTGATAGTCCAAAGAGAGAAAATTGCTTAACCAAGAGTGTAATGTAGAACTCCCCTCTATCTAGCTCTTTAGAAGACGTCCCTGACACGCAAACCTATAGGAGTCTAGAAACTTATTTGTATTTTTCGCTAAAAATAAAATGTACTTCCATCTTTTTTTTTCTTTCTTTTTTTTTTTTGTTAATCTATTACGGCCATCTGGGGGGTTGTCCAGTCAGATTTGTCTCCTGTGGTCACTTGTAATACCCGACCTTCATTTTAAAACCAGCTAATGATTGCATTAATGAAGTGTTGAAATGTTTAGGAATTTTATCACACTGCTCTTGGAATTGGATATTGAATCAACTAAATTATCAGAATTAGTTCATTTTGATTTAGCTTTTAATTTCATTTTATGAAATTTTCTGTTAAATTTCAACAGCAGTGTGTGATGATGTCTTCCACATGACAGCACTTTGAGTTTGATCAAGAGACAAAGATTTGCATAGACTGGGAAATGTATATTTTCTGAAATTGTATAATTTTAGTCCGTTTTAGTTTTGATACGTAGTTTTAGAATTGCTTGCACATGTTTAGTGCAAAAATGTGTTAATACATTTTTCAGTGTTATTCAATAAAAGAGTGAAAAATGGGTTTTTGGTTTATTTTGGCAGTATTAGGTAACTGATTGCTTTGAGTTCTGCCAAGAAAAGAGTTTTAAAGGACATTTTCACCATTTTTTCAAGTCTGAAAGTAATGTTCTCATTCACTGACCAGGAAACAACATTGTGTTTGAGATAGATGTTGTGTATGCTATTCTGCAAAAATATAACTTGCATTTATGCTTTCTTTTAATTCAGATGCCTGAAACCTAGCTATGTAGTTATACACTTGTGGCATGTTTCCTGCGCTACATATTAGTCACGCTTCATGCAAATATCCTATTAGACTGCTGCCTCACTTGCCTTACCTTGAGTATAAATAAGAAACCTCAATATCCACACCTAGTTAAAAGTTGTGCATAGGAATTTGCATGCAGGACATATTTACAGATGCAGGGGAGTACTGTCTAAAATATAGATATCTAGAGTGTAGAGCTGATTTCTTTCAAAGGTAGAAAGTAAATGAGGGTTCAGAGAGAGTGGTTTAGGACTTTTAGTGTTATAAGATGTTGAGGGTTTTGGACTAACTTGAACACAAACCTGGTATATAAACACAATTTTACTCCTCACCCTTGTGGAATAACATATGTCGTGTCCAATCGAAAGTCATTGTTTTTGGGAACGTGGTTGGATAATGGAATTTGGGCTGTATCATCTAATAGATGACAATGGTAATTTTTTAAATCATGAGAACTTTTCCATTAAATATAATCTTCAATGCTCACTAAAAGAGTACAATAAAGTAATTAAAGCCATTCCAATTCCCTTTAAAGCAATAACGCAACAAATGGTGGTGCATTCAACTGTTTCGGAAATGAGATCACTGTGTAGAAGGAGTCAATTTAGGTAGTACACAATTCTCTAATATATTCATTAGAAATGTTTTAAACACACAGTACTATCCTTACCAGCTAAAAAGAAAATATGTTCTGCGTGATTACAATGATGAGGCAAGACATAAGGAAGAGATATTTACCTTATCCAATCCCTCACAAAGCTAGAGAGGTGACATTTAAAATATTAAATGATATCTATCCATCTAATCATTTCCTACATGTAAGATTTAATTTATTTATGTGGATTTTGTGAGAGTGACATTGAAACAGTAGAGCATATTTTCTTTGAATGTGATCATGTTGGGGGAATTTTGGTCTTTATTTCAAAACTGGTCGTTAACCAAACAAATAACAGTGCACCCTTTGAACTGGATGTCTATTAAAGTTGGAGTACAGTTAAAGGAGAAGAACTTGGACTTTTTGGTGAACAATCTAATCTCACTTGGGAAACATTTTATTCACAGATGTAAATACCTCAAGATGAAACCCCACATCAACAGTTGGAAGAATGAACTCAAGCTATACAAGAAATCCTTGTACTACATGACAAACAATAAGGCCCAGAGACTATTTTCTTTATTGGACTTATTTGCCCTTCTAGAATGACACCCTCACATTGTTATTTATTTTTTATTTATTTATTTTGTTTTATTGTATTGGCTTCTCTTAGTATCTTACAAGCTGATTCAACGTCTTCAATTATGGTATCACAAAATGTGCCTTAAATGTTTGTATTGTTATAATACTGGAATTAAAAAAACAACAACTCTTGAACACATGCAACGAACACGGGGACCAGTTTGTCTGGTCTACATAGCTTTACAGCCTTCAGCAAACCAGGTGCTAATATTTTATTCCTAGGATGGCCAAGTCATAAACCGCACTACTCTGCCTTTGATTGGCTTACCTCAATATTCTTAACCCATACCGAATGGATCTCACTCCACATCCCTAAACCTAACCAACCAAACCAACAAAGGCAGCGAGTACAAGCCAGTTAGAGTCAGAGTAGGTCAAGACTTTGCCATCCTAGGAAGAAAAATTGGCAACCCAGCGATGTCTACGTGCGTGGCGTGCACATCGTTAAGTATGAGTGTGTAGGACCTCAGTAGTAGTGAGCGTCTGTTTTCATTGGCTGTAATGTCTGTCAATAACTGAACGAACCAATGATATTTCCGGGTTTGTGAGAAGAGAATTCTATCAATCGCCTCAGACAACCAATCACTAAGCGTATCTGCAGAAGTGGGCGTGGCCTTAAATAGCCTCTGCTAGCTAATGCTAGAAGAAAATCGATCCAGGGAATTTTTACAAAACGAAACCAGATCGATTGATCAAAACAGGGAGAGGGCGTTACAACTGCTGCAGGAGGTAATATTTCCCAAACGGGATTCTTTTTTTTATTCAGTCGTGAAGACCATATTCTTGTTTTAATCGTGATGTGTGATATCTGTCGTCGCGGTGTTTTTTTTTTTTCTAAATGCAGACATGGAAGTAGTTAGCCTGATGCTAGCTCGTAGTAGCTAATAATACATTAACGTGAGGTGACGGCGAAGTGTAGCTCGGTTTTAATAGTATAGTTGGTTTTGCGTTTGTGCACGGTTACAACTCATGCAGACTGCACTGGATGTGTTCGTGAATACCACCTTTGTTTCATGTTTTAAACGCTTCAGCCACAGTTTCTTCTTGTCCGCTGTCATCTTAGATTAAAAGCTAGCTGTTCATGTTAGTTGTGCAGAGCCATCGTCGCCTTTAGCAACAGCAGTCTGTGGAAACGGCAACTCGTTTTTTTACTCTCACCAAGCCACAGATATGAATCAACTACCGAGAGGGATACATGCATTCAGCTCAAGAGTGTTAGCATCTTTACCACTTGCTGCAGTATTACAACTAGGCCCAGATGGAGTTAAAGGGTCGGTAGGCCCCTTTTTGTTGTGGTTAGACAGCTGGGGGTCATGTGGCCTTCCGTATAGTGAGTAGGTCAGCCCCCTCATACAGAGAGGGTCCCTGCTTATCAGTTATATGTTAAAGATGTTATCCAGGTTTGCAAAAAAAAAAAAAAAAAAGTGAATATTACAAACCGTGAAAGTGCATTGTTTGTTGTTTTCATTCACTGGTCAAGAAATAGCATTGTGTTTGAGACAGATTTGTGTATATATTTGTCAAATTTAGCAAAAAAATGCACTTCCTCTTTTAATTCAGATACCTGAAACCTGGCAATGTAGATGCACACTAATGGCATGTTTCCTGCACTACAGGTTGTTTGTGCTTAATGCAAATAACTTTTTAGATTGCTGCCTCATTTGCCTTGTAGTAGTAGGAACCTTGAGTACAAGTAAGAAACCTCAATATCCTCGTTTAGTTCTGTTTTTGATGCGTGTAGCAGAAGTGTGAAGTTGTACATTAACAGTTGGATACGGGGCATATTTGATGCAATGATGTGTTTCTTTTTATGTCTCATGATATTTAATCTTATTTTAAATTAAATGTGTTAGAGTGAAAATGCAGATAGGAAGTGGTTACATTACATTTTTGTCATGTCACTTTTAAAGCTGAAATCTGTTTTCCACTATGTCATTGTTATATCCATCTATATGGTGGATGGTGTGATAAAACATTAAAAGTTGCTTATGTGTTGCAGCTGGGGGCAATCTCATTACTCTTCTACTGAGAAAATGTTGATTGACTTTAACAGTGCCAGTATAAGTTAAAATTTAAAATATCTTATCTCAACCTGTTTTTTCTTTTCAAGATAGGGAAAAAAAGACAAAATAATTGAGTGTTCAATGCACCATGATTTCCTCTTGAATGATTCAGCATCAACACTACAACTTGATCAGTACTTGGTGACTTTTGGGGCCGATACTAATGTTAAAAATCTAACATTGTTATGTAAACATTTTTTTGCAATGATCCCCTAAAATATCAACCTAATTGTCCAAAATAACATCAGTGCACTTAACAGTAAACTTCACAGGGAGTTTAATTATTATTAATAAAAAACGTAAATAGACTTTATATATAGTGTGTGTGTGTGTATGTGTGTAATTAACTTGCATTAAGAGAAAGGATCAAGTATGCATAAAATGCGGCCTATATAACTTTATAAAATAAAATAAAATAAATTGCCCCATGTAGGACAACATACACACCGATACTGATATATCTGGGATAGGCCAATATCTGCTGACTGACAGATATTTGAGGCTGTTATCAACACACACAACTCAAAAGCAAGGCTAGAGATAAAACGCTTGACTGAATGTGATGGACATGACCTCAATCAGCGTGACCTGAAGTTTTAAATAACTATCATCTGCAGTTACTTTTCCAGGAACATTTTAACTTTACTCAAGAACTGTGCTTGCATTGTGACTGGTCTAAATTTGGTTCCTGTGCCATATTTCTTTACTTACAAAAAGTCAGTATTCATGTGGTTGTACTTGCTGTTGGTCTTGTGATCATCAAAGTGCAAGTATGTTGTATTTAGTGTTGCTAATAAGTTAAACACCTATGGCTGCTACACCGTGTACATCTTTCATTCATGTAATAAACAAGCATTGGTTGCCAATATTGTCAATATTAGGACTAGGGGTGGAAATGTCTCTTGAACAAATGTAAGAAGTAGCCTTCCTAAAAAGATAAAAAGGGAAACAGTGTCAATGACAAAGAAAGTGTCACTTCTGGTGAGTGAGAAAAACAGAGCAGGATATTTTTCAAGTGTGGTAAAGTGCTGAGGTAAAAATAAGTAAAAAGATTGTCCCTATTTTGTGGTCATGTTCTGACATTTCAGTCCCCCTCTCTGGGTATTTCCTGTGCAGAATCCATTCAAACAGCACTAGATATATAGTTCAGTGTTGTGTCTTAAAATACATCCAGGTAATGTTATTCCTCTCTTGCTGATTGAAACAGCACTTAAGTCCACTTGCTGTCATGGTGATAAACGACAAATGTGGCTCATTTTTAATCAGCTTTGCAGTTTTGTTGCATCTTGCCTAATAACCAAAAAATCTGTAATAATTGATAACAATAAATAACAAGTCTGACCTCTGCTCTCTGACCCTTCACCTTTGGAGTCGGGACATTTGCATGTGTAGGTACCACTGTGTGGGAACAGATGATTTTCTGGTGTATTACACATAATGTTAAACAGACCCGGTACCTCTGGCAGTAGATCGGGATCTCACCCAGACTTGATTGACCATATAAAACATGGCTCTGAACTCATATGAGTCCCAGGTCAGGCCTCTAGTCCCAAGGTTTGAGTAGACCCATGAAGACCTCTAGTCTCATGTACCTGATGGAAATGCTCCATGAAAGCATTCATCTCAGCGTTGTCTAATGTTACTACATGAGTGGTGTCTTCAGGCCAGTTGGACAGGTCTAAGAGTGTGACCGTTGCCTTTAAAACGCTGGTTTCTAGACTTTTGAAATACACATGCACAGAAGCTGTTGGTGAGACGAAGCTCGAAGGACCATCCACACCGAGAACGATAACTATAACGATAACTATAATGTGGGTTATGTATAGTTTAAATATCATTCTAATTCATGTGGATGGAGGAGTGCACACCCAGTGTTTCCCCTAGAAATTTTTTGTAGCAGCGGTGCTGTGTGTTGGTAACCTAGCAACACTAGGGGGGTCCGGGGGTATGCTCCCCCGGAAGAAAAATGTGAAAAATTATAGGGCTGCAACTAACGATTATTTTGATAATTGATTAATCAGTCGATTATTTTTTCGATGAATCGGATAAAAACATTTTTTTTAATTGCTGCTTGGATGTCCCTGAGCTGTTTAAGTAATATTAAATTATAAATAATAATTTAAACAAAACAACTAAATGTTAATATCTGATAGCTTTAACAAAATAACATACACATGTATGCTACACAAAAATAGGTATTTTCTGTAAATAAAAGATAAATAATAATAATGGTTTATTTTTGTACCAGTTTTACTTTTTCCATCATTAGGCTACCATACAAACTGTGCGCTAGATTCCCCTGCTGCTCTCCTCATCTCCTACTGCTGACTGTGAGATCTGAGCAGGTAGAAGCTGATAGTTCACTAACTATAACCAGGGAGCACACTGCAACAAGGTTAATGATCCACACAGTGACATTATATCATTGATATCATATGATGCGCAAAAGCGTTTTTTTTTGTGCACGCGCGCAGTCACTCTCTAGTGCTCGCTCAAGATTCCGGGAGATTGTGTCTCATTTGCGGGCGTCAAGGAGCCGGTATCAATATACGGGAGACTCCCGAAACATCCGGGAGAGTTGGGTTGTCTGCTTTTGTCCTCCCCCTACTTCAGTAGCTTATTAAGGGAGGGGGCAGGTTGTGTTATGAGGCCTAACCTACACCGAAGCCAAAAGCGAAGTTATATGGTTAACTAGCTGCTAGCAACTTCTAATGAAATCGAGCAAGTGATCAACGTAGTTAACGTCACGTTACTTTAAGCACAGTCATTTTTGCAGCAGCACTGAGAATTCAACAGCAGCGGTGCGCCTCTGTTGAATTCTATAGGAATTCTATTATAATGTAAAAAAAACAACAACATTAGCGGATCTCTGTAAGCGGATCTGTGCTCATACTGTGGGTTACTGCCGCAGTGGTGCACTTTTACACATCGTGCTTCAACATCTGCTGCGGGTCAGTTTGCTCTGTAAATACTGAAACATCACAGCAGCTATTCTGTAGTAGTCTGAAATACTTCTGATCAACACACTGAATCAGCACCCACCTCTGAACTCGTCTTGTTTCTTTTTATTTCTCCGTACAACGTACAGCAGCTCATTTAATAATTACAAATTGCAGACACAGCTGGAACGAGCTAATAATTAGAATCCGGTGTGTTACAGTGGGGTGATACCTAAAACATGCAGGGCAGCAGCTCTCCAGGGGCAGGGTTAGTTACCACTGAGCTAAAGAGTACCTAAAGTGTTGCCTGACCTCATATTAGAGATCTCTTCCCTTTGCTGATGTCCTGAAGTTCCTGTGAGGCCTTTGCAGAGCAGGTGTAGTTCTTGTGGATGGCATGTAGGATTCATTTGCTGTCTTACTGCTGAGTAACCTGCTTGACATAGTCTAGAGCAGTAGGGATGAGGGACGGGCACAAATGCTGGAGTCTGGTGGTCATTATGTTGTTTACACTCAGCATAACGGCAGTGGCATCCCACCCAAAGTCAACCAACATGTTTTTTCAGGTCCTACTTTCCAAATCCAATCTTAAGCAGTCAAGCCAGTATGGCATCTTAAATGCCCCGGCTGTGGGCATGGTTCAGGGAAACAAACAGTAGGTACAGGTAGGTACAGTAGATTAGCTCCTGGTCCTTCACTGATTGTTAGAATGAAGAGTCAGACATGATGGAGAAGAACCTGGCTGATGATGTCTTTTCCTCGAAGCTCTTCAATGAAGCACAAACATGACTGGTCATTGATTTTGTGCTGAGGTTCAGGCAGACTATGTGATGGAGAGCCAGCAGCTTGGGGAACACAGTGAAGGCAGTCTCCTGTTGGCAATGAAGTATCCTATGTTGAAGAGTTTCACCATTTTTTCTTTTATTACTGCATCCATGCATCCATTCTGTTAAAAGTTGACACTAGTACTCTTTCTGGGTGAGATCTTGGTTGTAGGGCGTCTTCGGCTAATTAGTTCACAGTCGTGGCTGTGTGCACATTGATGCGCCTCACACTTTCTGTCCAGTTACCACAGGCTGTTCCCCATGGCCTGAGCTGGACAGCTCCTGCATGTTTTGCAGTACATAAGTTATGCAGTTTCATCATATTCAATAAATGAATGGCACTTTTTCCATTTAGGGAGACATTTTCTTTTGCATTTTCCTTCACAGCCAGAGTTACAAAATAAATAAATCCGATTTGGTCAAAAGGCTCCCAGGAGGAAAGATTTTACAAGGATCAACATGACATATTATTGCTAATCCCAAAGGGAAAAAGTCACATGAAAAGTCTTAAACACGTAAAAAAAATAATTAAAAAATTGACTGACTTCTACTTCAGAGGAAAACATTGAAACATTAAATTTACATGACACATAAATGTTACTGGATATGTTGCAGATTCAGATTTTACTTACGAAATATAAAAAATAAAATATGATGCCCCCCCCCCCCCCCCCAGTTTGATCATTAACTCTAACCTATATAAGTCACTGGGAAGTGGTATGTTGAATAGAAAAGGAGTGACTTAGGCCTGAGTTATGCTTCTGCGTCGGAACGACGCCGTAGGTACGCCGTCGGCCCGACGCCGTCGTTGACCTTTTTGAAGTTCTGCGGCGAGGGAACACGTTCTGCAATTCACCGCCATGCCGCTAGGGGGTGTGTGTGGTTTCAGAGGAGTCATATCCGTATCCTTGTTTATCTTCCGGTCACAGTAGCATGTTTTTTTTGTTTTTTGTTGGTCACAGTAGCATGTAGCATTGCGCTATGTGCGTTATGTGCGCTAATAACAGAAAACACATACCTTTTGTTCATTATTAATAACAATGGCGGTGTTGCAGGAAGAAAGACCAGAAAAAGCAACTGCCGGAGGAACTGACGTTTTGAGCGGACCAATCACAGCCCTTGCGGTCCGCGGTCCGCGTTGCCGTGACGTGTAGTTAGGATTTTTTGGAGGTGCACGTCAGGCTATGGCGTAGGGGTCTGCGTCGACGCAGAGAGTTCTGCGTAGCTACGCCGTCGTTCCAACACAGAAGCATAAATCAAGCTTTAGGCTATGTTCAGACGGACTTACACCCTGTGTGAAAAAACACAGCCCTCCCATTGTTTGGAATGGGGGCAATGCATTGATATAATCTTTGAAAATAATTGCTGCTGTGAGGACTATCCACAGTTGTAAAATCCTGTCTCATAATGTTAGAAATGGTTGTGAAGTATTTTGGCATCTGATAAGACATATTTCACGTCTCACTGGTACTTGAAGCAACACGCCGCCACCAGTGAACTTCCCCGTGTTGTTTCAATGTAGGGCTATTTTTTCTGAATCCCAACTAACAGCTTCTTCAGTTTTTTCAGTATCAGTACTTAGTTCATGTTAATTCTGGCCTGTACATTGTTCAGCATTTAAAAAGTCACCTATGTTTTGTGGTCATGTTGGAGAAAGTTGGATTATTTCGTCGTTCGCCAAGAAAATGGTAAAAAAAAATGACTGAATTGCCCTAAATGTCAATGCTCTCCTTTTTAGGTTTACCTGCAAACCTTCAAGACTCCCCAATGGCTACCGACATGCCCATGGACACAGTGCCGGCTCCTCACTCTGCCCCGGCCTCACCCCCGGACTCCACCCCAGCCTCAAATCCTGTTCTGAGCCCCAGTACAGCCCAAGACCAGATTCCGACCCAGGAGCCAGCAATAGCTGAAACTCCCGACACAACGGTGACCCAGGAACACAATGCTGTTCCAGATCTCACTCAGGCTCAGCCTACAGACCCTGATGCGTCACTAGGCCTTACTTCAGGTTCTGAGCCACCTCCAGCCTCTCAGCTGCCGCCACCACCAGCCAGCGCTCAGAACCCCAGTTGCAAGATAATGACCTTCCGGCCCACCATGGAGGAGTTCAAAGACTTTGCCAAATACATTGTCTACATGGAGAGTCAAGGAGCTCATCGTGCTGGCCTGGCTAAGGTGAGGGCACATATACACGCACCCTCACATATACACTCAAAAATGTAGTTCAGACATTTCCAGCTGTGTCATTTTAAGGTCTTTGTTATACAATCATTCCCATCAGCAGCTATATCCATTCCTGCCTAACCTTGCCTAGCCAAGCCTCTCTAAAATGATTATTAATGTCTTAAATTATAACAAAGCAGGATCTTAACATTCCATATTTTGTTTCATTAACCCACAATATTATTATAAGTATTCTATTTATAATGATGATTTTTTTTTAAATCAAGAAAATTCAGCCAAATTAGCCATATTGTTATATAGTTGCTATAAATTAATCAGTAAATTTATTGTTAAAGTAATCAATAGTATCTGATGTGTAAACTGCATTTAGTGGAATTAAATACAATGTGACTGTCCTGTTGTATTTGTATCAGTACCATCCCTAAATAAAGTTCAAGACATGGGCTTTTAATATTACGAGTGTTAAATATTTAGTTGCACGTGGCTGCAGGTCACTGTAAAATTCTCGTTTTGAATGTCTGCTTAATTGATGTAAATGTCTAATTTGTCTCTTTTACCAGGTGATACCCCCAGAAGGCTGGAAGCCCCGCAAGTCCTATGACAGCATTGAGGACATGGTGATTCCAGCACCCATCATGCAGGTGGTGACCGGTCAGTCGGGTCTGTTCACCCAGTACAACATCCAGAAGAAGTCCATGACTGTGGGCGAGTACCGCAAGTTGGCCAACAGCAAAAAGTAAGTTTGTGTTCATAGACATTTCCAATCATGTGTTTTCTTGTTTACCGATAAGGATGTGAAATTGAAAATAATGGAACTGTTTTTCCCAGCATTAATATTTTTTGCACTTTTATTACTTCTCCAAACTTCAACATCAGTGAATAGCTTAAGCCTACATCTATAACAGTTTCATTTGTGTCCATGATTTGCATGTAACTCTCCCTACAAGAACAAAACAGGAATTGAAACAGAGTTCTGTCTACAAGTGGCAACTTGTGTTGATTTTAATAAAACTTCATCTGAACATGATGAGACTTTTACTTATTGAGCAGTGTTAATTTACTGATTTGAGGTTAGAACACATTGAAACATGAAAAGGGGGGATTGGATACTCTCTTTAAGGACAACATCAAGCCTCGTTGCTGTTTGTTTCGGGGTGTCTTCTCTGCTCTCTAGTGGTTAGAAAAGTGTCTATCCATCTATTTTCACATTTGTTTTTGCAGGATTTTGTGTAGGAATGGGCATGTAAAATACTATTACCAATAATAATTATGATAATGGCATATAAAATAATAACTGCTCCTTTATTAAATGTTTCAAAGCTAGTTCTTTGAGTGTTAAAATGCTGATATGAATAAATTGTACTGCATCTCTTAATCGCTTCTCATGGGTCATGTTTTCTGTTTGTACATCAAGCTACATGTCCTGTTGTGTTTTCAGGTACTGCACACCGCGCCACAAAGACTTTGATGACCTAGAGAGGAAGTACTGGAAAAACCTGACATTTGTGTCACCCATCTATGGTGCTGATGTCAGTGGATCCATTTATGACGAGGTGAGGAGTTAAGATTTGCATATTCCCAAGAAGTGTTTCTGTTAGAGCTGAAAAGTCTGTTCTGCTTATTTTGCTAGATAGTGTTATCTGTGTAATTAACTGCAGTGTTTACTCAGTGATTTCTTGACAGAAACATTCACAGTACTTTTAATATTGTGTTTCAACATCCATACGACAGACCAGCTAAAGGACATTTTATAAAATTCTACACATTAATGTACATCTGCTATAGGGATTTAGGAATAGATACTTGTTAATTGTTACATTTTACAATATAAGATTGAACCCTTAGTATAAGAAAGCTACTTTAAAGATTCTTAATGTGTTTTATGACTTAATGCATCAAAAAAGGTTTCTGCACCAATACATAGTAATTTCAATACCGTGATCAGTCAATAAGGGATGACAGTGCCCAGATGCATCTTTTTGACTACAGCACCATCTGGTGGTGTAGAATTTTAAGACCACTTTGACATCTGTATTTTCTATCCATCTATTTAATAACCATAAAAATATGTTTATTGCCAATCAGGACATTCAGGAGTGGAACATTGGCCATCTCAACACGCTGCTGGATATGGTGGAGCAGGAGTGCGGCATCGTCATAGAGGGTGTTAACACTCCCTACATGTACTTTGGCATGTGGAAGACCACATTTGCCTGGCACACCGAGGACATGGACCTCTACAGCATCAACTACCTTCACTTTGGGCAGCCAAAGTCTTGGTCAGTCACAGTTTTGTTTTGTTTAAAAAAAAAAAATTGAACGTTTTAATTGGTTTTGAAACTTGTGCTTGGGGCACAAGGAGGGAGTTGTGGAGTTGGAGTTATGTTTGATAAGTATATACTCCTAGTGAAATAACAAGGATGGAAGTTATAGGTTGCAGTAGCAGCATTCTTCTTACAGATCATGCTTTTCTGATCGCTGATTGGATTACTGATTGCGATTGATATAATAATGATTAACAACTGGTTCCTGTTTTTAAAACTTATTTTTTATTTAAGTTTTGTTGGTGTTTTTCTTTTATTTAAAGAACAGCATCATCTCTGCAGTGTTCATAATGTGATGATTCAAAAGTACATCAATATCATCCATCAATCCTGAAAGCTAAAGAAAAGTCCATGTGGCATGACCAAAACAAAACAAAAACCACAGCCTGCTCATTCCCCTTATATATCATTTCACTGAAAAAGAAATATTAATATCAATAGTGAGACATGCATTCAAAAGGCAAAAGTAGTGTCCAGCTCCCACAGCATGTTTTCTCCTTTTATGAAAGATAGAAACTGTTTCCAAACCAGCAAAGTCTCTGTATTCAGTTCTATCTTAGCTTTTTCAGTTACTGATTATAACCATAGCTGCTGAGATAAAGCCTGTCAGGGCAAGAGCAAATACTGGCTTGGAATTTAGGGTAAACATGACCTGTCCCCCTAAAGGTAAAAGGTTGTGTTGTCTCAGGCACAGGTATACCCAGCCACTCCTGTGTTGTTTTAGCTATCTCTCTCCAGAAGGGAGGAACCAGAGTGAAGGCCTGCATTGCATCTGTTTTGAAAACTTTTGACGTAAATATCTTGCGTAAGACACCCTGCCAAAAACATTTAGCTTTATATCCAAGTGATAAAGTTAAGAAGATGAATTCCTTCATACTACTGGTTACTCATTTCAATTGTGATTTCATGCCGCTTGTACCATCTTCTTATCTTTAAAATGTTTGATTGGTCATCCTCCACTGCATGCCTCTTTGAGTTATCACAAAGCAGCTTGACAGAAACAGGAGACAACATTTCAGTTGCTCTTGATATTAATTCATGTGGGCATAAAGACGGTAACGCAGCAGCGGGCTTTGTTGCCGTCCAACCAGTTTTGAGAGTTTTGAAATCACACCACTGGATCAGAAGCTGTGTGGCAAGCCTGCCTGATTGCATCTGAAGTCCTACGGTGCTTAACGGCACCATCTGAAGTCTTGGAGCTTGACAGGAACATAATCTTCCTGTGTGGTGGAGACAGGGCAGCTATGATGAGTTGGGCAAAGAGAATACGGTTTGATTAAGGGTTATTTATTTGAAATTTTACCAGATATAATTTAGAGAATCACAGGTAGGATAATTTTGTAACAAATACAGCTCATTAAGATCAGTTGGTCCAATTAATTAGAGCGTCACTAGTATTATAATGTTTTTTATTATTGGCAACAGCAAGCAGCAGAATTTGAATTGCCTTCCTTCATAAATGCTACCTTGTTGCAAAGTTTTTGTAGAGAACTAATATGGAACAAAAAGAAAAACAGTAGCTCATGATCTGATTTGAGCAGGTGTGAAATTTGAGATTTCATCATAGTTTCACACGTTGGAATACACAGATAGTTTGCTGAAACCATTTGTAGCAGATGTAATATACAGTATTTGAGTTATTTTGCCCCCTTACTTTCTATTCTGTGTGCATCATTATTACGTTTCCTTTTGTCTTTATGTCCCTCACCTATAGAGGTCCCTGGCACCTGAGGAGAAAAATACTTTTTACTTTCACTTTTCTACCCCTTGATTTTCTCTTATTCGTGTGTATATGTGTGTGTTTCCCTTTTCCCCCTGCATGTTTTTTTTCTCCATCTGTAGCACTGCAGGTGGTGAGCAGAGCCAACCCAGCCTTGAAGCACTCAGAAATACAGTATTACCTCTGTGTGTGTTTGTGTGTGTGTCTTAAGTTTTTCTTCTTCATTTGCTCTCTCACCTGTTTTTCTTTTTGTCACAGTATGCTTCTCCTCCACCTCTCCCCTTCTCCTGTCTGCCTCCTGGAGTGGTGTGCAGTGTGTGTGAGAGTGAGAGAGAGTGGGTGTGCGTGTGTGTGTGTGTGTGTGTGTTAGTTACCAGTCCCCCCTCTCTGTGATGTGATCTCATTAAAATCAGCTTTCTGTCTCGTTTGCACACCTCTCACTGAGAGCAGGTATGTATCATTACAATTGTGTGTGTGTGTGTGTGTGTGTGTGTGTGTGTGTGTGTGTGTGTGTGTGTGTGTGTGTGTGTGTGTGTGTGTGTGTGTGTGTGTGTGTGTGTGTGTGTGTGTGTGTGTGTGTGTGTGTGAGATTCATCAAGCTGTGATTTTCAGTGTGGCATTCAGTGGGCTGAGCCTAGCGTTTGCAGTGCCATGCTTATAAATCACAGTACAGGTTTATGCCTGCAGTATTCTTAGTGTGGATGCCCACAGTCTGAATCAGACCCCAATCCTGGCAAATGTTTAACTGATGCAGTTTTATACACATTGAACATAACTCTTGCTCAAGGACACTTAGATAGAACACAGTTTTTGTAACTGTGTTATGACAGTATATAAGTAAGAAAAACCAAGGATCATCTTTGCCAGGTGCAGATTTCACATGTGATTTATGTAGTAGGATTCTGATACAGATACTGTCAGCAGTTGGGTTTTCTACAATCAAAAGTATATATATTAATTTTATTCTGTTACTAATTGTGTTTATAGATTTAGAGGTGTGTACACTTCCTGTATGGCTTTTTAAAGGTGATATCTGCTCATGCTGCATCTGCAGTGACCCATATCAGCTTTCTTCGTTTTTATACTTGCACTTGCTTTGACCGTACCATCTTCACCGTCACTATGATAAGACTAATTTACTCCCAGATGGATGGATGTACACCATTCACTTCCTTTTTTAAATACATGCTTTTTCCTGTCTTTTTCTCACTTTCTTCTAATTGTCTCGTTGTTTTTGGCACCCCCCCCCTTCTGAAATTTAATCATTTTCACTTTCACACTTGTGTGTGTGATGGGGTAATTACAGGCTGTTAGGCTGTTAAAACACACGCACACACACTCTCTTCTTCTCTCATAGTGCAGTCATTTGTGAAATTAACTCCATTCCCCCTGCAACTCTGCTCCCATCAAAGTTGTACCCCACTATGACCATTACTAGGGAAACTAAAGGGTGTTTTTCAACCTAGACCTAAGTGACTAATGGGGACAGCAGTTTTTGAAATTGGTCCAGTATTGAGTGAGAGCGCTGCATTTGATGGCGCAACCGCAAACTTAAAATCAAGTAGTCAGCCTAAAATGAATGAATTATGTTAAAAGGACTTGCGTTTTGTCCTCATAAGAGAGACAAGTCCCCACAGCATGATTGTGTAAACAGATTTACATCCCTGCAACATGAGGAGTACCTGGTCCACACACACACACACACTTTGATGGATAGCAGGTTAAGCAGTCTGTCACTCTCTCCCTGTCTTTATCGCTCCATCATTCCCTTTCTCTTTATTTTCATTGCTGAAACCTTCTCAATCACCCCTGTGCCTCAGCACACACCAGCCTATCTGCTGTCAGATGAAAGATTAGCCTCAGAGCTTTGAGAGGAAGGTAGGGAAGGGCTGACGAAAGAGAACTGAAAGGGATATTTTGAAGTGCAGCCTGGCTGCAAGTTCCCAGGTAGGGAAGAGTTTGTTATAAATCCATCAGTCCTCTTTCTCTGTAGTCCATCTGTTTTGAACCATTCTTGTTTGACAGTTGTTTCCCCCAGAGGAGAGAAATGGAGAACTCAAGATCTGCATATTACGTTAGTGGGGTTGTAACTGCAGTTTGGATGTTGGGTGGGGTGGTCTGAGCTTAGGTTTTGCAGTAATTGAAGATGGGTCTCTTTTTTTTTTTTGTAGGCACATATGCTCAGAATTCACAACAAATTGCACTTCAAGTATTTGCGGTGATCGCCTTGATTTATGTGTAGTCATCCTAATAGATGATGTAGTAAACAGGAGAGAGGTGTTTACCACCATAATTAGTGTTTCAGTGAGTAGACATGGCCTTAAGCCAGAGAACACAAAATCAGGAGAACACACATGCATAAAGTGTCTGTAAAAGGTGAAGAACACACTAACACATGCTGCGCCTCTTCTCATTCTGTCACGACACCTTAATTCCACCTGCCATAAACACTGTCCCACCGCAGCTACATCATACTATTCCTCAGAGAGATGAAAAAGTTCAAGCCTTCATTTGCTGCGTGTTGTTTTATTTTTGCTTTTCTCTCTCTCTCTGCTGCCGAAGGGACAGACGTGTTGCTACCATGGCAACCGTGGGAGGGAATAGGAGGAGACATGCTGATTGGCTGATTTGTTTAGTTTGATGCCGGGATGGAGGGATCATATGAGAGATGTTCTATGAAATATGTGTACATTTACTATGCGATGTGATGTCCCCCGAGGAAAAAAAAAAACATTTTAAAAGGAATACTCCAGCATTTTAGGAAATGTACTTTATTTGTCTATCTTGTGGAG
Source organism: Scomber scombrus (assembly GCF_963691925.1). Classification (NCBI taxonomy): domain Eukaryota; kingdom Metazoa; phylum Chordata; class Actinopteri; order Scombriformes; family Scombridae; genus Scomber; species Scomber scombrus. The sequence goes on along the minus strand of NC_084977.1, from coordinate 21,114,926 downwards.
ATGACATGATGAGATCAATAACAATTTAATCTCAGAAAGGAGACAGGAAACCAAAGAGGCAGAAGAGTTCGCACAGTGTGTTTGCTGGCCATTGATAGGTTGCTATGGTACAGATAGGGTCAGAAAATGAACAAGACACAGTGATGCATAGAGTGCTATGTCTAGTCATGTTGACCGGTCGTCCAAAGTTATTTCCCCTTGTTGTTGTTTTTTATACAATGTCTATAACTCTGATCTGATAACCAGCTTCATTACTATTGTGTTACTCGTCATTCTTTATCTCAATGACTAAAACCTACAAATCTGTGTAACATATAATAAAGATAATGATTATAGTGAAAAAGGATCTCAAACCACTGCACAGTTACAGAGTGAGGCTTATGGCTTATTTCACTAAAATAGGCCAGTTGCAAATCTGAGATAATAACCTGAATTTCAGTACATGAGTTCCTTGCTGAATGTCACTTTTTTGCTCCCAAATAGCATTAAGGACTTAAGTCAGGAGTCTCTGATGTTGGATATATGTGTAAATCCTGCCTAGATTAACTGAACATTGAAAGATGCTGCACCTCGCTGAAGCTCTAAGCTTCCATCTACAGGTGGCAGTGTGGCACTGTGTCTTGACTGAAATTGACTTTGTCTTTTACTTTCTTTTTGTTTATTATTTTTCTCTCTTTCTCTCACTGAGTATTATGTTCTTGCTCATTCTTTTTCTGTCTCTGTGTACATATTGCTGCCTCTCTCAATCTTTCTTTCTTATTTTCTTGCTTCTCTTTCTCCATTTGTCCCAAACATCCATGTGGCTCTTTACGCTTGAGAAAGAAAGGAGAGATGTAGATTTTTTTTTTATCACTCCTAGTTCATTGCCTGAAGTCTCTGAAGGGTTAATCAACCCAGAGGAATGAATTGCTGTAATAAAGAAGGGTGTAATAACTTCACAAATGAATGGATCAGATTTGAGCTCTGCTGGCTGCCTCCCACTCTGTTTTGCAAATAAACTCGCCTTCTAAATGTAGCATCTGACATTTGGTATAATTGTACATACTTCACAGTACTTACCTCATGTATTAACAGTACAGATACTGCGACTTCTTCCTGGCAGTGATGGCACCTTTCTCCACCTGTAAAGCAATGCAGAACCAGGGCCACATGGCTGCAGTATGTGTGCAGTAATAAAAGTGAAGCAAAAAAACAAAAACTATAAAATACAATCAAACAAGCATTAAACACTTGGAGTCTCTATCCACCAGACATAGACAAGAATAGTGATACAAATCCATTGTGTGTGCATGTCTAAGAGAGAAGAGGAGGGAAGGATGGTTAGGTGTATGTCATGGGTAATTTAATTTCTTAAAACATGGAGCGCTGAGGGCCGTGAAATAACCCAGTGCTCCCGGAACAGTTGTTTCTGCTGGTCCTGCCCTTCATCGGTCATTTCCATCACCCTCCCTGTTTCCCCTTCTTCTCCCCTGCTTCTCCTCTTCACATTGCAACTTGTTTTTAGGGCATTCTTCTTAGGTATATTCAGACTGAACATGCTACAAATGTTTGCCCCCTGGTATTTGCATGTATTTGTCCACTAGAGGGATTTTTATAGTCTTATGTTTATTCACCCTAAACATTCCCTAAATATACCAACTATACAAATGTTAGCTGGTATTATCTTGCAGTGCATGAAGAGAAATGCCAGCAATTTTCACGCTATGATTATTGCAGGTAAATATATCACGGTAAAGGTATAATCTTTTCCTGACATCCTACAATTAGTGCTTTAAAATGGCTTTACGTTATGATCACGCTGGATTCACTGAACGATGGTCTGTTTGTTGCAGCTTTGTTGGACTCTGCATAAGAAAGAGACCAGTTGACTGGAAATCACTTTATATGCAGCTCAGTCTCTGAGATTCTACACAAACATTCATACTTTGGAAATTCATACATTTTTCCTGATGAAATTGATCAACTGAATTCTTGATGGCAAGAACTTTTGTAATAAGTGTTATCTGTTAACAGTTAAATTCAGAAGTTTTTAAATGCACGCAGAACATAAATAATTTGGGCTCTTACAGGCCAGTGATGACAAAACAAAATCCAACTACTGATGAAGGCAGGATAGCTGCTCTGTGTTCATGGTGTCCTCTGAAAATGACAATAATCACTGCAATGACAGTAATGGGAGTGGTTGCTCGTATTGACAACGTCAGCATGTTTCACTGCGCTATATTATACAAGAAGAGTAGAGTAGACACAGGAAGAGTTTATTAGTGAATCATTAGTAAAAAATATGGTTTGGTTTCATGATATTTCAGACGCCAAGAAGGCAGCCAAGTCATGCCACATCCTTACAGGGCTACAGATTCCGCTCTCTCACATATTCTATTTGCAAAATCCATTAGATCAAAAAGGTAGATTTGACTAGATGAAATCTCCAGATTCATTGTAGATTATCACCAGAGGAAGAAACTGAGATAAGACGCAAGAATTTTGAGAGAATATGTTGTATACATGTGGGAAGTTGTAAAGAAATGAGAGAAATAAGCCCAAAAAAATAAGAGTCTGTTTTACTTAACAAGGATACTGGTGAAGTATGAAATGCAGGAAATTGAACTGAATAGGTTAGAGGATAAATTGTAGTATTGATGTTGCCACAGATGACAAACTTGTATCCCTCTGTTAATAAGTCTGTCTTTAGAGTAGATCAACTTTCCACTAAACTGATCACACACTTCTCCTTTTATCCACAGGTACGCCGTCCCACCTGAGCATGGAAAGAGGCTGGAGAGGCTGGCACAAGGTGAGACCCTGGTGATGCTGTCACGTGAACATCCATTCCTTTTTGTTTATTTTAGTTTATGTCAGGAATGAAGATCAAGTGATGGAGCAAGTGCCTCAGACTCTTCAACCCACACCATGAAAATTGCTCACGTGCACAGAATACATACTAGCACACATCCAAAGCACACTTAATTCTCTCCTTTGTGCAGGAGAATGGAAAACAAAGTAGCACCTCTCAGCTACATCCAGCCTCATTCCTCTGAAGCACAGCATGCACAACACTGTTAAGAACCCTTTACCACTCACGATAAACAACATTGTGTGGCTGACGCAGTGGTCCTCACAGTAAACAGTGCTGCGCACGGTGTGGGGCACACATTGAAAAAGCTTTCTCACGTAGTTGGTGGGTGAAAAATTTTGACATCCAACTTTCTCACCGCGTACAAAAACATAGATTTCTTTGTCACCTGGCTGTGCTAAAATGGAGCTCGAGAAGGAAGAGCAGCTTGAAGCATTTAGTGTGTGCAGTCACTCGTACTAAAAAGATCAGGAGGGATGTAGATGCTGAATTTATAGCAGAAGCTGGCTGCAACTCAGCCAGCAGAATCAACTGTTCTGCAGAAAGAGTTGGAGGAAACCCACAGTACAAAGCCCACACAAACAAGTCCAATCAAAGTAATGCTAAGTAATTGTAAGTTATTACTACATTGTCTCAACACGAGCCACAAGACCATTACATATTTTGACAAATAACTGACACAATCAGACAAACTGGAACCAGTATGATGACTGGGTCAGACAGCATCATTCATAGACTTTAAAATTACATCCTACGCTAATTGCTGCAGCCAGAGTTGGTTCTGATTTGGCGGTTTTGTCCCAAATTTAAAAATGTTGTCTGAGGCAGATAAAGTCTGCAGCTATTCCACCTTTAGTTGCTAACACAAGAGCAGCCTCCTTTCATTTCCCCAGTTTTTTTCCACCACTCATGTCCTCTTCCTTCTCCCATCCCTGTTTTGATCAGTGAGGATTACCCTGTGTATTGCGTGCCGCTCAAAGTGATGTGGACGATGTGGGGATGATGAGAGAGTGTCGCCCCATCCAAACTACATTATACAGACACACTGTTTTTCCTTGTCGTTGTGAAGAGCTAAGGACAAAATCAATAATCTCCAGTGCACTTGCTATCCTTCATCTGTGCTGGAGTGGGTGGCATATGTAATGCACAATGTGACATGACACACAGAGAAGTACAGTACTGTTAAGCTTCTTGCATAGTAAAATTAACTATCCAGTTAATATTAATGGCAAACTTTCAGCAATGAGCCCACAGAATGTAGCCCTTTCTAATTTACAGGGTGATTTATAATAACAAATGCTGTTGACACGCAGCCATCGTTCATGTTGTTAGTTCCACCTACGTTCTAAATCGAAATCCTGATCAACAGTGACCGAGCCCCATTTCTTTTCAACATAGCCTTCTAATCAGTGTCTTTTTCACACTTTAGTTCAATTTCTCAGGAAAATGCTACAAAAATCAGTATAAAAAGGAAGCCCTACCTGCAATAGAATAGACGAGAATTTCACAGTGGATATTAATAACATTGATAACAGCTGCTTTCTACCCAGTAGTTTTATTTCTGCAGTCCTGTGTAGTTCATAAGGACAGAAATATCAAAGTGCTGCACAATGACTACAGGCAGATTGTAACTTCATGTCCTGCATTGTTTGGCAGGCTAAGTCAGGCTTCTTTTTGATTTGTTTTTGCATTGGTACAATTTAACAAGTAACTGAGGGCAATGAGTCTTCCTTGGCTGATTGTGACATCAATTTCAGTAGTCAAAGCTGAATATTTCTGAATCCAGAAACGTTTCAGTAATGATAATAATCACAAAAAATGCATTAAAATGGATTTTAAGATGAAATCTGTTGTTTTGTGTCCCATCCACTTTTATTTGATGTTTTCTTGAAAATGCTAGCTAAAAGGCTTAAGCTAAATAGATTTGATAAGGGATTCAAAAGGATTTCTATTCAAGGGGCAAATTCAATACTGTATTCAGATTAGATAACATGCTATTGAGCTTCAATCATTACATACATACAGTAGACCTGTCTTATCACATTTCATATTGGCATTGAGCTTTCAGTCCGTCAGATTGGAGCCTTCCTCTTTCTTCTTATCTAAGCAGCTGGCAGTGGGAGGAAAGCAATGCCAACATTATTTAACAAGCACCCACTGACCTATCAAAGCCATCGTCAGCACAGGCAGCTAACTGTTTATGATGTCCTAAAAAGAGCGTTATGAGTGTAGCAGGAATGCCTGATGGGGCCAGGATAACGGCCTTGTTACTTGAAAACTCCTTTCCAAACATTTGGCTCGACAGCAGCCGTTTCTCTTATCGCTCCTCATCTCCACATTATTTCCGTCATGGCGTCAGACTTTTTTTTGGGTGGACTGGGCGGGATGGGAGGGCACAGGGTTGGAGGCAGGAACTTAATTTTCAAACTCAAAAGGACAGAATGAAGCCTTCAAGTTAATATTACCCCGCAGAGAGCTCAGAGAGCCAGCTGCATTTTAATGGGGATTAATACCCGGGCTCTGTTGGCACATTATTCACCTTTATCAGCTCCAACAAGCAGGCAGGCGATGAGAGAATAGAGGCCCTCTCTCCCTCACTTGCTTTGTAGGGTGGAACAGAGGCTGAAACAATGCAGTGAAAATGAAGGATGAAATGGGCACCGATTATACTGTCAGTCACATTAAAGTTTAACTGGGTGGAGGCTTGGATGGACCCTCCTTTGAGGCACTGGCGTGTACAAACACTAAAGAGTTGGAGAGTGAGTGATGGAGGAGAAATTCTTGCTTTTGATTATGCAGAGGCGGTCTGAATCTCTCTGTCTCTGAGAGCAAAAGTGAACCTTTGTTTTAGAGGGAGAAAAAACCCAAAATGTCACAGGATTTATAATGATCTCGGAGCAGTCTAACCCATTGCCAAGTTTCGGCAGCTATGTAAGTGAAATTTTGCTTATAAACATAGTAGCTTTGATCCCACATTTGCAAAATACACAACTTGAGTGGTTTTGTTAAATCAATGTGTTTATTGGTAACTTGTGGACGAAGACATAGACAACTAAAGCACATCAATTTCAGACCTCCTCTTAATTGTGACACAGTGAATGATTAAAAACACACAATTGTTTCCCGCTGATGCAGGTCTTCTTCAGGCAAAAGGTTTTCTCTTTGCTTTGTGTTCAACATGATAATGATTTTTTTTGAAGTGACAGCACCCAGGCTCCAGTTTTGTGCCGAAGTCTCCCTTTGTGCCATAATACGATCCAGCAGATTTCCTCTGAAATCCATCCGGGAGGCACACAATCTGTGCATTTACATGCTGTACAGAAATGTGATTATTCCACAGCTTTAGGCAGTAATTTCATTTATGTCGGTGTCAACGGGAAGACCGGTATCCTTTTCCAGTTTGAGGAATTAAGAATAATCTGGTAAACACAGCTGTGTTTCTGTTTGGGAAACCTTTTTGTTTGCAATTCGTACCAATACCCAGCATTCTCTAAATACTCACCTGTCAACTGAGCCTTAACCTCCAATAGTGCCAATAAAACTATCACAGGTCATATCACTAAACAGGTTTATAATTTCTTTCATATGCACTGAAAAATATTCCAATACGTGTTTCAAAATGAAGGTAGTGTGGAAATGTGATTACTGATCATACTGAATGAGCATTGAGGTGTGACAGACACAATATATGTAAACATGTTTTCTGATTTCCTCGTGGAGTGATTGCTCACATTAATTTGGCTTTTTGTGCTTTTATGCGGGGTGCATTTTTTCTTTTTTAATTTTGTTGATTTTTACACAAGTAATCTGTTTTTTGTGTTCATGTGCGGATTTACTGAATGCAGCCTGTAGTATTGATCTCGACATGTTTTTTCTGGATACAATTTAACAATATTAATCAAGCTGAGTGCTTGATAAACAGTTTACAAGAATCCCAAAGAAAAAATGATGGAAAAATGTGGATCAAGATAGGTGAACTGTATGTATGGCTGCATAATGTTTGGTGTTAATGAGCCACTAATGTTAGTGTTAGTGATCATGGTTTCATCAGATAGTCTAAACTCTGGATTTTCAGTGAATAGCCCCTAAATGCCCTTTGTTCAATGTCGCCCCCTGCAGGCTTCTTCCCTGGCAGTTCCCAAGGCTGTGACGCCTTCCTTCGCCACAAGATGACGCTGATATCGCCATCCATCCTGAAGAAATATGGCATTCCCTTTGATAGGGTGAGCAGCAACCAACATTTTATTGATGCCCATTGAAAAACTGGATATGAAATAGTTGAAACTGTACATGCGATGAACACTGCTCATTCACTACGTATGTGATATTTATTGTGTTTTCAAGTCAAGTTTTCTATATTATTACTCCAGCCCGATGATAATCATGATGCTCACATTAATTTGGAGCCACTTGCCTACATTTTTTTCCCTCACCCCCTGGTCACATGACACTGGGGCGGTACCTACCATGTTTTTCAGTTGCCTAACATGACCAACAACGCTAACTTGCATGTCGTTCAGTATAACATAATTAACAGGATGCAGGCGTGTATGGCACTAACAATCACCGGACAATTCTAATATATTCAATATTTGAACTTGTTTACAGCATATATTTTTATAAAAAATTGTCCTTGCATCATAAACCTATGATCCTTTTTTAAAAACAATGTGAATTAATTGGCAATTTTTTCACCATTCTGATTTTATTCAGTTGACAGTATGAATCCTTGCAGACTGAAGGAAAAGAAAGTTCTTCACTGTCAGCAAAGGGTTTCCTCTCCACTCCGTTTAACACTTCAACACTTAAGCCCCCCCCCCCCCCCCCCCCCCCGGACGTCATTATCACGGCGAACATGTTACTTGTTACACACCTACAGTACATCTCTCGATTCATGTGTAAAAATAAAACCGTCTTCATGCATTCTTGCAAGAGCAAAAAGGGCTGTTTGATATCTGAACCTCCGCCTTTTAGTTGAGGAAGTTTATCTCCCGTTCTCAGCCTCTACTCCTGTTTCTTCCCTCATGCCTGTCACCTTGCCAGGCTTGATGTGTCTCTTGATTGCCTGGATTCAGGCTTCACAGAGAAGTTGAGATCCACAGCCAGCCACAGATATAGGGCTTACGTTTTGGGGCAACACATTAAAGAAAAAGAATCCGCTTAACTTGTCCTCACATTAAATAATAAAAAAATAAAAAATAAAAAAATCTGAATAACATTGAGGTCATGGGAAGATAGTCAACACTTCCAGCAGCAGTCATGAATTACTTTTGCTCATAAATCAGAAAAGTTGGGAGAGAGATGGTCAAGTGATGCAATGTGAGAGAGAAGACCTGGTGTAATCAGTTCAGCCATACTCTGATACTGATCCTTTTATAGAGACATATAACCAGGGAAATTAGCACTTAATTTGGTGACAAACAGTTAGGGGACGATAAGATGTAACAGTACTGCAGAACAGTAAGATACAGCGGAGTTAGTAGGGCAGGCTAACCCGCCAGCTAATAAGACAAACATCGAGCTGCTCTGGTAAAAATGAGAAGATATGGAGAATCGCTTGAGATGCAAAAACATTCACTTTATTGGAATCAGTGAGGACAAAGAAGGAGGGGATACGGGATAAAGTTGGACAAGCTGATTCCGGACCTGCTGGAAATATAGGAAAAACATGAGACTGAAGAGCACAGCAGCCATGACTAGGGGACAGACGCAGACCCACACTTTTGAAGTTTTTAATATCATCGGGCAAGGATGCGGTGCTGAGGGTAGCGAGAAACAAAGGCAAGCTGAGCTGGGGGAAACGATGTAATGCTCTTCCCAGACTACTCCAGGGCCATGCAGATGAAGGAGTAAAAAAAAAAAGAAGAAAAGCTGCATGAACTTCACAACGCTGTATTCTTTTGTATGGCAAAAGCATTGACTTAATAAGCCATCCCAAAATGCATCGTATCTCTCAGACTGCGCTATGGTGGCGATGGCCCAAACTAAAAGCGGTTGTAATTTTGGGGGCTCTATATGTGCAATAATCACCACCTTATAGAAAAAAAAAAAAAAAACGTAACTAAAAATTAACATGAACAGATCAGTCTATATTACATTTCCTTTTATTTTATTAAAATACATAATAGTATGGATTTTTATTGTAGCCACAATACAGAATGGGTAGGTGTAATCTACTGCATCTCTCTATAAATAAGATTATTTTGTGAGAAAGGAGGAGGAGGAGGAGGAGTCAATGTCAAGGGATACAATGATATGCCTCATACAGTTTAAGATGATGCATTGCTTCTGTTGGACTCCCTCCAGATTAGGAAAAATGCCAAATTGCTGGCAATGCAAGTCCAAGGACGGTCACTTAATTCATGCTTTATGGTCCTGTGATAAAGTTCAAGAATTCTGGGCCAGGTTATATGCAATTCTCTGTAAAGTTTCAGAGACCCAAATTCCATGTAGCCCTTGATGTTTTTGTTTTTGATTTATGAGTCCTAATGGGAGGAGATAAACGCATTAGAAATTGGGTCTAAACTAGTATCATGACAAGCAGACAGATTCTTTTCAGAGGTTGAAACTGAGGGAGTGCCTTCAGTCGAAGAATGGACTGCAGAGATGGCAAGAGAAGCAGCTTTGGAAAAGATATCATGTAATCAGTCTGGAAGAATGGATGTATATAATAAGAAATGGGGCAAATACTTGACATTTTCTGACTTGGGCCTTACCAGGTGAAAGTCACATGTGATGTGTTTTATAGATAGAATATTTAAGTTTAAAATATAGAAAATACTATTTTATTTGAGTAAGTACGTACTGATATTTACAATTTGTGCAAATGCACACATAATGTTTTTTCTTCAATCTTGACTTGTTACATTGTTAAATGTGTAAATCTGTTGTCTGGTTTTTCTCTTTCCTATAATCAGATAACTCAAAATGAAGGGGAGTTCATGATCACCTTTCCCTATGGCTACCATGCCGGCTTTAACCATGGCTTCAACTGTGCTGAATCCACAAACTTTGCCACCTTGCGCTGGGTGGACTATGGAAAAATGGCTACCCAGGTAAGAATATATAGACATCAGACTTACATACTGAATGCACACCTGCAATCAAACTGAGCCCACTGCCAGCACTCATTGCGTGCTGTGTGTGAATACACTTCTGCCTCTATTATTTCAGACAGTGCTGTTTTTAATTAACCTCCTCCTCAACCTCTCTAGCTGTACATTAAGTTGTAGCTATTTAATTTCCTCTTTAATAATTTGGAGGTTCAGCATTTCACTCATTTATCCTAGTCACAAAGTGTCATCTACTGCTAAGAAAAAAGAAATAGTTAAACTGGTAAAACTGAAAAATAACTTAACTTGTGATTCAAGGAGAAAACTGTTGATGTACTGTACACTTAGATTTACATACTGTACTTTTTTAAGTTTTGTGGAAAATGGCAACACATTGATGGTTTTATGATGAAGTAAATATAATACAGATGAACTTGTGACCACAGGGTTCAAATCTGGACAAAAGCCTAAAAAATGTTCAATTTCTGTGTTTTAAATTCTTATGTAATGAACTGGAACCAAATCGAGATGCTGCAAGTCTTCAATAAGAATGTTCATAAATGGACCTATTATTAGCTTGCATCTAAATTGCATTACTTATTGTAATGTAGGCCTCCCTGAGGCAATGTGGGCACCGTGCAGTTATGTAAACACCAGTTTAGACATGGTCTTTCAGGTTGATTTAAATTGGGGCAGAAACCTGAACATTTGAATATTTTATCAGTATAAATTTTGCTATTTGAAAATAATTGTTGTCCTTGAAACAAGCTTTGAAAGGAAACATATGCAAACCTTTACCTAGAACTGCACCAGTACCATCATCATCATCACCACACAAACATTCTACTCTTTAGGGGAGCCATAGTAGGCACTTGGAAGAGGTTTGATCCAACGTGTGATTCAGCAGTGAGGTAACTTCACAGCGTTCCTGCTGTGGCTGTTTGCCCCTATGAAGAGATGAAGTAATAGATCATATCGAAATATAACAGCAGCGTCTGGTTCTCTGCTACACACCATCTGTTACCGACACTAACCATACCCTTGCATCCATCCACTGACGCTAACTGCCTCTTTGCCTGTGGGCTGTTGAGCATGAAATTGACAGGGCATGGGTTGGTTGTGGACGGGAGCCCAACTACAATGTCCTCTGGAACTCCCCCCTTGTCTCTTTTCTATACATTCCACTTAATTTTCCTGTTGAATTCTTCCCTCTCTCTCACTCTCTTTGTGTGTGTGTGTGTGTGTGTGTGTGTGTGTGTGTGTGTGTGTGTGTGTGTGTGTGTGTGTGTGTGTGTGTGTGTGTGTGTGTGTGTGTGTGTGTGTGTGTGTGTGTGTGTGTGTGTGTGTGTGTGTGTGTGTGTGTGTGTGTGTGTGTGTGTGTGTGTGTGTGTGTGTGTGTGTCTTCCCTTCTTTCGCTCTACTTGGCTGCATGTCAGATTTATGAGGTGACAGTTTGCAGAAGTATGTCTCTCCCTCTTTCCCATTCTCGACCTTCCTGCTTTACTCATGTGGCCACTTGTAATTTAAGAACCAGAAGTCCAAGCTCCAGCAGTCTTCCCTCCACCCAGCCCAGTGCTCATGGGAGCATCTCCACTACACTTGTCTCAGTCTGATAAAGAAGAGTGGTCCACTCTTCTAATCCGAGTTGACAAATCGACAGCGCAGCACCACACTCAGAGAATCATAGGAATGTGAAAGAGAACAGCTGGGCCAATGAGACGGTCTCTGTCTCTATCTTTCTGCCTATCCATATTTCTACCTTACTCTTTCTCTTTGTCTTTGCACAGGTTTTAAATGTCTTTTTGGGGTGTTGGACTAGCATAGTGGTTACAGAGATCATCCCATAATTAGTGCAACATTATTTCAGGCTTCTTCACTATGAATAAATCTGAGTAAGAAGGTCAGTTTAACACTCCTTTGATGAGTTGCAGTTATCACAAATGGCACTCCCTGACTTTATCCAAGTTTTCTTATCCTCCCTAAAAGTTTAGTAAATGGCTTGTACATTTTTGGTAGTGACTCAAACCTTTTCTCTTGAATACGACACAAAAAAATGAAACTTTTTGGGCTTCTTGTGTCCCCTGTGCATGTTCTGTTTATTTAATTCTCCCAAATTAGTGGCTTCATCTGTCTTTGGTGTCACTTCTAAACAGTGACAAGATAAAGATATATGCTGTGCTTTCTTTCTAGAAAAAGTGTCAATATGTTGTCTGGAACTAATTACCAACTAATTTTAAATTTTGTACCTATTTTGACTGGATATCTTCCATAATCTCTTAAGTAATATGTACACAGGTTACTAGGAGTGCTGTCCAATAATAAGAAACAACCTGTGTAATCAGAAAGTTACTGTAGCATCACAAGCTCTAACATTACTTTCAAAAATATCAGTGCTAAAAGATGAAAAGCTAAATAAACTTGACCACCAATCCTTTGTGAATGTATACCATTTATGGTGAGAAGGTAATACCCCGTTATGCTAAGCTAACAGTTGTTATTTGGTTATTTAGTTTAATATTAATGGCTTAAAGGCTTGTAAATTTGAGGTTTAGGGTGTTTTTTTCTCTGGGGTGTTAATTTGAATGACTATATTAACACATTAGCAAGCCAAAATGAGCTTTGTCAGTTGGTTCATCAGCTTGCTTACGCTGCACTTCCACCTGGCAGTTAGGTGTAAATATTAAGTTAAAACCAATCTTTACATGAGAAGTAGTTTGTGTGGTGTAAGCTATTTTAAATTGGTGATGCTTATATCTCCATTTTGGAAAACAAAAAATATTACAACTAGGCTAAATTTGAACAAACAGATCAAGTCCTGAAAACATAAATTGGAATACATGTTTTGAAAAGTAAGAAAGTTGAGTCAAAGTCAAGTTTTTAGAGAAAATACAACTTTGAGTACACCTAAGCCCTGACGTTTTGAGCTCCTATTTAAAGTGTGAACATTGCTGTGCTGCATTTTCAGGTCGGTGATTTTATTTTCTCTCCACTCCAATTTCATTTGAAAAATTTGTGTCATATATACAGTAGTTTTATATAGTTCGCCTACGCCAGCCACTTACTTGGCAACAATGAAGTCTCCTTTCTTGGTCGCTCTCTTAACTGCCTCCCTCTTTCTCTTCCTGTCTTTGGCTCAAGCAGTCATCTGTTAACTCGTTTGGCTGTCTCTCCACCCTCTGCCGCCCTCACTCTACCGTTCTGTCAGCACCAAAAGGGACAGTGAACGATGGGGCTTGGTATCAAATTTGTCACCGTTTGGGGGCTGCCAGCGCACGACAGAGAGAAGGGGAGAGTGAGCCTGGGCATGCTTCATATGTCAGTCTTCTTAAATACAAGCTCCTCAACTGCTGACCCATCTGTCTGACTTGCTAAGTGAACATACACCTGCAGTCAAACCGAGCCCACTGCCAGCACTCCTCGCATTTTGTGTGCAGACGCACTTCTGCCTCTGTTATTTCACACATCGCAGTCCTAATTAACCTCAACCTTTCGAGCTAAGCGTTAGGATGTAGCTGTGTAATTTTCCTTTTTAGTCATTTGGAGGTTCAGTATCTCAAATAGATATGAGTGTTGATTCGAGGTGGCTGCTGTAGGGATCAGATCAATAGGGACTATAGCACCTTGTTTATTTAAAAAAAACAACCTTAAAACTAGATGTTGATCCACCAAGAATCCTCCAGTGCTTAGAAAGACACGATGGAAGAAACAGGAAAATTCCTTAGAATAAAATAGGCGAAATCTGTTGCTCTACTAGTCATACTAAGTAAATTCACATATACATTTTCAGGCAAGTTTGGTTGAAAACAACACATCAGTGAGCCCACTGATGCACCGAAGATGGGAAAAAAAATCCTTGTACATTATTTATGAAAATATTTATGTCTGCCGCACCTTCATGTTGCTGAATGTTAACAGTTTCCTCTGTATTCTCAATAAAAGCCTCTCTCCGTTCGTTTGGTGCTCAGTCACACTTTGTGGCTGTTCCCCCAGGCTGCCAGGGTGATTTTTCTGTCTTGGAGAGGAGCAGAAATCATCCTCCCAGTTCCCAGACTAAATCACATAACTTTTTCATCTTGAAAGTGAATTACATATGACTCACTCTCTTTTTATGTTTGTTTGCAGGCTTTGTCTTGTTTTGCCGAGCCCAGACATGCTGTGATTGGACATACTGAATTCTTATTAGACTTGCAGCTTACAGGATGTCCATCACATATCAAAGTGTATTATCTCAGTTGTGTGGTTTGCTTGCTGCATTATTAAACAGATAAAAGAGTATGATTGCTCTTCAAGTAGATATATAAAAACCAAGGACAAAAAAAAATCATGAATGTTAATTATTTTACCATTATTATTGACCAGACTGTTAGTTACAGAAAGCTATGGGAGTTGTTTTGGGTTTTTTTTAAAGGGAAAAAAAAAAGTACCCAGTATCCAACTTGGAGTTTCTCACACACACACACACACACACACACACACACACACACACACACACACACACACACACACACACACACACACACACACACACACACACACACACACACACACACACACACACACACACAGAAACCAAAGACAGTCTACCCAGACTTTCATTATTACATTAAAAACCTGTGATTTCATCCCTACTGCTGTCACTGCATGAAAGGTGAAATGCATGATCATCAAAAGGACACTGTTGGGGCTCATAAAATAATGTATTAGGCCAAAGGCTTCCCTTGCCAAATTGAACCGAAGTGCATTACAGATCTGACTCCGGGCAGTTTTAATTTGCAGTTTCTAAATTAAAATTGTCACAGAGCATGCCAAGCCAAGAGATTTCACTGTGTCGTGATGTTGGTGAAAGATTAGGGAAACTCTGTATTATCTTTGACATATCAACAGTGTCCAGTCACACAAAAGATGTTGTGATGTCATGATCTTTGCCTGTTATTTTTGTCATTTTGGAAATTTACTGCTTGCAATATCCCCTTAGGGAAGTTGCAGCTATTTTATAGTCTTTGGTGAGGACGAGAGTAGACCAGAGGCTTCTGGCCATACAGTTATATTAATGTTTATTGTTTCCTCACAGTTAAAATATCGCTGACATTTACAAAAAAAAAGTTGGTGCATCATAAAAATAAACCAGACAGATGCCGCAAACACAAAATGCAGTTGTGCTGTAAATAAAAAACGGCACAACTGTCCGTTAATTAAGGTCTACAATTTTAAAAGCCATACACCACAAATATATTAACATTTCTACGCCCCACCCCTTTCTTATTCAGCATATTAGACAGTTGTTGTGTATTGTAGCCAAGGAAAAATGGTAAAACATGAGAGCACTTTAGTGATTATTTAAACTTGGTCAGCATTTTCTACTGCATGCATCACAGTGAAAGGATCTTAGTTAATCTTTATGGAACAGTAGTTTCCCTCTAGGTTTCAATGTTTCCCTCTAGGACTTTTTCAGCGGCAGTGCAGTGCTGCATGCAGAGTCCACCTTGCCAGGACTCATATTTGCGCACACAAGCAGTGGATGATAACTTCAAACTAGCTTAGATCTGTTTCAGATAGGTTTAACTATGTTCACAGAGTCATGTGTGTAATAATTTAGGAGTTTTTGACACTAGAAGGGCTCTGGAGGTCCAGATAAGTGTTATTGTTAACTGCACATTATTGTTATAAATATCTAAGGTGAAATGTCTCAACACACCCGGGAACTTTGATGGTTCTCCCCCAAGAATATTGGATGTCGTTTGACTAAAAACTGTGCAATTTCACGTCATTTTGGACCATTATCATTATAAAAAAATACAATACAGGTTATAGTTTTTCATAGTACAGTCAGACATTAGCAATGTCCTGAAGGAAATCCTAATTGAGAGCAGGATTAGAATTAATTTATATTTTAAATATAACTGAACATTGTTTCTATATTATTTTTACAATAGCAAAGTCACTATACCTCTCTGGAAACATATCTAATATGTCAGAAAGAGAAATAGCATTTCTGATATCAAAATACTGAGTGAAATTTAGTCAGTCTTTCCTCCTGTCCTCTGTCCTCCTCCCTCTGCTGCTACTGTGATTCACTGAGGAGGGAGGTGGGACTGAGTATTAGTAGGTATGACCGGTTTTAATACGTTGCAAACTAACCTGAGCATTTACAGTAGCTACATACAGACAGCTTTCCTTTTAGCCTGTTCATTACAATTCGCTATACACTGCAGGCAAAGCAGATGAAAATAACCTTTTCTACATGTTTGAACAGGTGATTTGATAAAGTACCTATTGGCTTTTCACTCACAAAGGTTTTATTGCACTTACAATAAAACTTTGTGAGTGCATGTGTGTGGAGGACAAAGACGAGAGGCCATTTGCAATACCAGTTCCCATTCTCTCCCCACAAGCTCCGGTCAGTTGCTCGAAGCATGGTCTGTGTTCATTGTGATTATCATGTACAATGTGAAATTTCAGCAGTGACGTTTATCAGTTTGGGGGGGGCACTGCAGGTTTTTAACAGCATGAGCAGCTAGATGATTTACAGTCCTGCTCTGCAGTATATTCTGCATCTAATTGGTTGTGTCATCTTAGTGTTTATATCTGCCATCATCAGCAACAATGTGGGTAAAGCAACCATGAAGAATTTTGGATTGTTCGAAATGTTCCACATGCTGCGGGTCAGGTCAGCCAAAGTCACACTCAAACACTGTTTTGTTATTAGTAATCTGTATGTCCACTGATCCACAGTGTCTCCAGGCTCGAGGGTTTTCAGTGGCTCCAACAATTTAGCTTCATTAGTATCCCAAGTATACTTCAGGGCTCATTGACTGCCTGCCTCAGGGTGATCTTTTGTTTTCCCAGGTTATGCATCTTAAAGCGTGTTTCCCTAATAAAGCTTTTATGATAATAAAATGTAACTCGTGCTGGCTCTTGAGGATGGGAGCAATCACTGTAACCTCTTAATAGTTTCATAAAAATCAATGAGCTACTGTATCCTGTCTACAAATGAAAATAGCAGATTTTGTCAGGCACAATAAGTGTAAGAGCAATATTTATCTCATGTTTGTTAGTTTCCCTGGCGTGTTACTGTTTTCACTAAAGATTTCATGATGGTAACAATCAGCAGTACCCATGTTCACTTACCCTGCTCTGCCCTCTCACTTCCTGCTCCAATTGCCATTGACCACGCACCATATTTTAATGTTTCTGTCTGTCAAGTGGTGTCTAGATGGGATGTAGGCTGGATATTGTTTTGCTGGGGAGGGTGAGCTGCTGTGTTTCCCGTAATTGAACATAAGACTCTCACTACAGCTCAAAAAATAATAGGGTCAGACACAAAACAATCTCCCTCTCCTTCCCCTACCATCATTTGTTTTTATCTGCCACCTTTCATTTCCTTCATTTGAAACCTTCTTTCTCTGATTTGGTTCTTTCTGCTGTACTGATATTTCCTTTTCACTTATACAGCTTTTTAGTTTCATTTAACAGCTTGATCTCTTTACTGCTCCGTACTCCAGTCAGGTGAATGATTAATTGACCTGTATTGCCATTATGAAGATTGGTGAAGTTGTCTTGAAGTTTGATTGTTTACAAGATTTGGCTGTCTATCTACAAAGTATATTTACGAAAGTCTTAGGAACTAAGACTGTAAGCGTACATTTACTCAATGTATAACCCCACAGAACTAACTGTTGGCCACTCTGCTGTACATTCACAGCCTGTCTGGTGTGTGTGTAATGGGTTTCCTATTGAGTGATTCTATCTATCTATCATCTATCTATCTATCTATCTATCTATCGATCGATCTATCGATCTATCGCTGTTAAGCTCAGAATAAGTTTGGTCATAAAATGATGTATTCAGTTACCCCATACCTACTCTTGGCAGATACACTTCACATCCCTCTTCCAGGAATGATCATTTGCCTCCAATTGATTTCCTTAAAAGGATGAAATCGCTACAGCATGTTTATTTCTTAGGCAAACCTTTCTCAGAAAGAAGGTTGCAGTGACCGGAACATTTGACTATCGTCTATGCCAGATAGGACATGTTTCCTGGTGCTGATATTTGGGAAAGTTCTGGTTGTGCCAGAAGTTGAAGAGAGATAGTGATTTGATGACATGCAGAGCAATGGTTCATGAGGGAGATGGGGAGTTATAAAAGCTTTGTGTGTATTCATATTCCTTAGTATTATTCTGCAGAATGTACTCAGCTCTTTCGTAAATAAGAACTTGAACTTGGACCTCTTCTCCTCGATTCTTCATTTTACACCCACAAGGCTATACTAATCGTTGCTTTTGGCAGTGTATAACTTGTCTTTATAGTTACTGCTACGACTTAAGAATTGACCTGATTCTGTTTCTGTTCATAAACCCGGTGTTCCTTCTACTTGACACTGCATCAGCATGTACAATATCAATCAAGATTTATTCTCTCTTTTGATCATTCACTGCAGAGTTTTAAGTCAAAAATCTGCAAAGTGGAACTAAAAATATCATCTGTAACACCTGCTCTGTTCATATGTTGACTTAGACCGGAATTCTACCAGTGTGGTATTAAGTTCTGAAATACTTTAAATGAACTTTTCTACAGTGGACAGTAGAGTTCACTTCATGCTCTACCTGTAGTTAACCCTTACTCTAACATACAGTCCTCTTTTCTCTTCTGCTTGTGTTTTTTTATGCAGTGTACCTGCCGTAAGGACATGGTGAAGATCTCCATGGATGTGTTTGTGCGCCGCCTGCAGCCGGATCGCTATGACTTGTGGAAGCAGGGCAAAGACATCACAGTGTTGGACCACCTTAAGTCCACTGAGCTCAGCAGCCCTGAACTGGAGTCTTGGAGGCAGCATCGTGTCACTTTCCGAGCCAACCTCCTGCGAAGGTGAGGCCACATGCATTGTTTTAATTCAAAAGGTTTTCATACAAAGGATACACATCGAACACATGTAGTGATAAACATCAAAGTATGTATGTCAGTTATTTTCATTAAAACATTTTTTGTAAAGTTGGATTGTGTATATGTTCACAGTTTTGTATACAATAATTCAAAAATTGTCATCTATATGTGCGACATACTCAGCCAAAAACATCAAATGTATGTGTGTTCTCAAAAGGATATTACTGTATATGAGGTTTTTACTTACCTGTCTCTCTGCACTATCACAGGGCCATGCAAAAGATGAAGCAGGTCCGTCGTCTAAAGCTGGAAGAGGTGAAGGTGCTGGCAGAGGAGGGCATCCAGCTGGATGCTGCTGACTACCAGCGTCAGGTTGAGGAGCGCGAGGCCCAGCGGAGGCAGGAGAGGGAGGAGCGTCTAGCCAAAGAAGCTATGATGACCCTGGAGGCCATGGAGCGTGAGGAGAAGGAGGCTGCTGCTAAAGCCGCAGAGACTTCGACTGCAGAGGGTAAGGAGTTAGAAAGCAGTTGAGATTGCAGTTTGTTTAACAAGATTGTAAAAGATGTTTCCAAGCATAGGTCAAATCATAGAGCACAGCACTAGATAAAAATGGACTTCATCAAAACCCACAAAGTCGCCGCCTTTTGAATTATTACCTCTCTGGATTCATGGAATTTTTTGCAGCGGCAGCATGAAGTATGGATAACTCCATTTTAATTTAAAATTTAAGATGGAACCCTCTGAGTTCAAAGCTCAGTCCCCACCCTCATAATGACTGCACCTAATCCAATCTGTCACCTTTTCACCCTCCGCAAAGTTTTTGATGAACCATCCAAACTCCTCTGAATTCTTTTTTCTTCTCTATTTCTCTTTAGCAGCAAAAGAACCCGAGGCCAAACCGCAGAACGTCACAGAGGACATTGAGAAAAAGAAGCAGAAAAAGCAGAAAAAGATGTCAAATACTGAGAGCTCCAGCACTGGGTTCCAGGAAGCATTTGAGCAGTTTGCTACAACTGGAAACAATAATTCAAAGATTACCGTGGGTGCGAGTGACATCCCAGCAGACAACAAGCTGGATGTGAGTGCCACCCAAGTGAGTTGTTTGACTGAACTGCTTGATGTCAATTAAATGTCTTTTAATTTGTCTAAATGGATAGTATACATTTGTTTAGCCAAAATGTTACTACATTTTTTTAAACAGTTGTTGGTATAAGTTTAATGAATATAAAGTGTACTTGCTTACAGGAAGAAAATTGGGAAATGAATTCTTAACTATATTGGAAATATTTTATTTATTTACTTTTCATGAGCAAGGTTTATAGCAAGGTTAAAAACACAGTTTTTGAAGACTGTGAAATAAAAACCGTATGTTTTGTTAGGCATGCTACTCCAAGATGAAGATGCCAACAGAGGTCAAAAAGAGTCGCCGTCACCCCCTTAGCAAGCCGCCCACACGGTCCCCTCTGTCCATCGTCAAGCAAGACCCTACAATAGACAAAGGTAAACACCAACAATGGCTTTGTGTTTTGTAACTGCACATTAATTTACTCTCAAGTATGTATTATTGTAAATAATATTCACAGTTTAAACTCAGTATAGTTTTCCCAGTTACAGACGAATCACCCTTCTTTTAAATAGCATTAACACACCTACAAGATTTATAATTGCCATTTGAGAACTGCAGCGTCGGCTGATCATTCTTCCTTGACATGAATACAAATCCAGTGAATAGATTGCCATGAAAATAGTCACATTTAAAGACAGTCAGTTATCAGCATCTTCATTACCAAAACATTATCTAACAGAAATCCATATCAGTTGAACTCTGGCCCTGACCATTACACATCCACGCATCTATCCATCACCTTCTCGGTCCCCCTCATTATTCACTCGTTGTCCTCTCCATCATGGTACTTAGAATGAAGAAGACACCATTTTTGTTTTGATTATCGATCTGGAGATAGAAAAGCCAACAGGATTAAAGCTCCCAGTGGGGATAATGAAATCCAGAGTGTGAGGCCTATTTTCTCTCCCCTCCCTTCTGTCTTTTTCTTTTAATTTCCTGACTGACACTTATTGATCCAAGGATCATGACTTCCAATTACCTGCATTCAAAGTCACTTTAAGTCAGCAGCAGGGGACCCGATTCAAGGCCTGTCCTTCAGAAGGGTGGATGGGGGACAAGGAGAAAGAGTGGGCCAGTAGGGGGAGAGAAGGAAGAGTTAAATGGCCAGCTTGTGAAAAGATCTCCCTGCCTTCAGTCCAGGTCTGGACAAATGGTTTGGATCAGTAGCTTCAGGGGCTTCACTGCAAACTTGATTCTAGAAAGTTTTTGATGCCTGTGCTGTGTCTGTTCATCGGCCAATTATATCATAAGTGTTGTTGTAATTATCTGAAACAGAATGCGCCAATTTTTTGTCTTGCTTATCAGAAAGATTCCTGCACCTCTGCAAAATGCTACATCTGCATTTTGGAGAAAAATAAAATCACTATCAATAAGGAATCTTAAAAAATCCTTGTTTCAGTATGTGCACTTACTTCAGAAGTTGAATGTCCTCTTCTGCAGGATCGCCTCCTTTAATATATATATATTTTGTTTTTTTTACCGTCAGAGCTGTCCTCCCCCATGCCACTGGACAGTGACATGAAGAAACAGGAGCACCTATGGCAGAATCGCTCACCCAACTTCCTGGCAGAGAAGGCCTTCAATGCTGCTGTGGCAGTACTCCAACCACACTGTGCTATCTGCTCACTCTTCTGTCCATACACAAAGGTACAGCCAGACACTGCAGAAGAAGCCCATTCTGTATGACATAGTAATATTAGTTGTAGCAGTTCAGCAAAATCAGTATCTGTAGGAGTGCAGAAGGTTGATTGGTATTGCTAATGTTGGTCACCTAGTAGTCTGAGGTGCAGGAGTTCAGGTGTAACTAGTAATTGAAGGACTGCAACAGCAATGGCAAAAAGTACCTTTTTGTATAGTTAATTTAAGGAACTTCAAACTGCCAAAAATACAAAGAAAAGACAGATTTTAAGCCATTTTTCTCTGTAACTGCCAATGCCAAGAATTGTACAATAGCATTCTACAGTTGAGCAAGAAAGTTCATTCTAGACACAGGAAAGAGTATTTTGTTGAAAGTGTATTATCTCAAGATCTACTAATTATCTTTTACTTGCATACAAATTCAAATGTATCAAGGGGTTATTGTGAGATGCATTTGAAAGCTCCAGGAAAGGTGATAAGTGGACATTGATTTTCAACTTTTTGTTAAACACCATCTGGAGTGTTCTCAAAGATTATGCTAATACTAAATCAGTTATTAACATGGCATTATTTATTTATTACTGCAGTCAGAAACCAACATCAATTTAATGCAATCTATCGTCTTTTTTCCGGCGGCCTTTTCAGCCACACAAAGAAATCTTCAGTGACTCTCTTCCCCGTCATGGCAGTCTAACTCGTCCTCTGGTCCCAGAGATGTGCTTCAGCGTTGGGGCAGGCAACACTGAGCCTCCACCCACCAACTATCACATCGGAGAGGATGGGACTAGTCTTCTGCTTCGCTGTACTTCTTGCCACATGCAGGTTCATGCCAGTAAGCAAGGTTGATTTGTACCTGGATATCATCTACATTTAAGATGTTCTGCCTGTTTTTTGTTTTGTTTTTTTAAAGATGAGCTGTAAAAAAAAAAAAAAAAAAAAAAAAATCCTGCTACAGTACCTCTCAGGGATAAAGAAGCAACGGCAGTTGTCGAGTAGCGGGTGTGCAAAGTGTTTGTATTCTGATAATGAAAAGTCAACACTCTTGCAGCTGCGGGAAGCTTCGCAGCAAAGAGAATTAGATAACAGCTTTTACTGTGAAGCCGCCCCAGGAAGTGTGAGTTCAGCCACTGAGAGCAGCTTAGCTTAGATTACCTCTTGGTAGTTGCATGTTATTTATTAATATTTTATTTTATTTTATTTATTTATATATCTAAAGGACCGCTTCACCAATTTCCAAGTTTATTCTTATGGTTCAAATGTGGGTAGTACATATTGGACCTGATTTACTAAAGGTTTGCGTGTGTAAAAACGTGTGCAAACTTCACAGCATTGACTTCGTCACAAATACTCTCCCATCTGTCGCTTTTTCTGGTAATATTTGTTTTTGTTATAACTCAATATATTTGTTAACCTCTTCCACTAGAACCTGATCACATTTCATTTTGTGCTTGCAGCTTTCTGCCTGTCCAAACTCTCCATAAAGACACGCAAAACCCTTTTAAATACTGCTGTCTCCACCCTGTTTCACCTGTTTTCATTTACGTTATTCTTAGTAGATCACCCGCAAAACGCACGCAAACGAGAAGCGCAATCTATTGCACTGTGCACGCAATTTAGTACCCACTATTTGGGATCTTAGTAAATCAAGCCCATTGTGTGTATGAATGACATTTCAATGACTTACTTCATTCTTCCCTGTAATAAAATATCTCTCTTTGCCCAGCTGCAAAAGAGACACTGAACCAGATAATTTTGAGCCTCCGGTGGACAGAAAAGCTAAATCTAACATAAAAAACAACTAACTTTATAATATCATGTGAGCAGAGATGTGGCGCAACTTGTAGGATTCTTTTCTCGAGAAGAAGCTCTTTTTTTCCAAACATGGATTTAAAGTTGTTTCTGTTATTGAGAACACACACACACGCACACAGTAAGATTCAGACCAGTGTGAGCCTCAATGCAAGTCCATTAAACCTCTTCTCAAGTACAGCGTGCTTTATCCAAACATTTTCAGCTATCAGATACCACCCTGATGAAGGCAAAATACACAAAAACTGTTGAGCTGAATAAAATATGTTATACTAGAGAAGAGTTGTTTCAAATGTAATGGTTAATACTGAAATGTTTAAAAAAAAACAAAAAAAAAACAGGAATATGTTTTTTTGTTTCCTGTTTGTTGTTGTAGAAAAGTTGTATTTGATTCTGTTCAGCAGTGGGAGACTAGCAGCTGTGGGCTTACTGCAATGTTTGATTTATAACACCCAGAATCTTCCACTTCTATTCTCTATTCACATCTTTTTTCTTCTTCTTCTTTTTATTTTTTTTTTACCCCTGGACTCTTGAGACTACTGTTGGGAAAATAGGAAGCGCAGAAGATGAGTTTCCACCACAGCCGTGCAACAAACTGTCGGCTCAATTCCCCTGTTGCCACGCTCAGCAAGACCCCCCAATTTAACTCTTCTTGACTCGGGTTAAACTAGCCAAGATGCCGCTCAAGAAACACACAGGCCTCTCTGAAGGCATTACACCATACACTTCCCCAGCTCTTTTTTACCCTGCTTTCTGCATTTCAGTGTTTTGCACAAAGAAAGTAGACTTTTATGGGCGTATGACTTCTGTCAAAGCAAAGCGTGAAAGGACAAGCAGCTTGTTAACACTGTGTGAGTGACTTAGCTCTGGGGATCTCTGTGTGCTTGGTTCTACTTCTCATTGCCAAATGTTACGATCATTTAGCTAGACTAAACAAAACATTTGTATTTAAAAAAGAAACATGCTTTTACTTGAAAGGGGGGTGTGTACTTAAAAATAAAAGAGTAGTTTATATAATAATGTCAGTCATTTAATAACAAAAACATTATGTTTGCCTTTTAAAATGTCTATGGATGTTTTGTGTCAGGCAACACATACAGCCAGATAAATTACACACACACGCACACACACAAACCCTCCTGGGCTCTTATTATCCTTAAAGCTGGAGTACCTTCAGAAAGGCAAGGTCATTAGGCATCCAGGGAAGAGCTGGGCTCAGCTGGGGAAGCAGCACTTGTATTGATAAGAGGACGTGAAGCAGAAAGAACTCCTGTCAGAAACACCAGCTCTGCGCTCCATCCCTTTGATCCTAAATGTTTCGGAGTGGACACCCAACTAAAAATCATTCAGACCTGTCTAGGTGTTTTGTAAAGGCAGGACTTTTGGTTTAGGAGCTTAAATTGCCAACGATGATGTGAAAATTGCAAGGGTTATATGTCATAAGTGTGAAGGTTTGCTGTCAAGTGCTTTACAGAAAACCCAAAAAGAAGACAAAATCATAACAATTAGAAAAATGGGAAAGTGTTTAGTAAAGTGTCCATTAAATGTGATGTGATGTGGTATACAGTTATGAGGTCTTTAAGCTGTCCTCTCTTACAGGTTGTTATGGTGTGAAGCCAGACTCTGTCGGTGAGTCGTGGACGTGCTCCAGGTGTGCAGCAGGTGCCTGGACAGTGGTGAGTAGCAGCATTACTAAACTCTAAAAAGAAATGATGTGTGTGTGTGTGGTGGTGGGGATTTCTTCCCATCTGGTCTATATATCTCTGCATCTAGTGAATTATTTTTTTTATCCCAGGTGGGGACAAAGCTGTATCCCCCTTAAAGTGATTTATGTTGCTTTACCCATAGACCATATCAGATATCCGTTTTTTTAAAAAGTGAAGGGCTGAACATGAGAGCAGTCATTAATGCAAATAACATTAAAATCAGAAATGGACATTGACTGTCAGCTCTCCCGCTAGTGTGACAATAGAGATGACACGTGTCTATGCTACATGATGACACAGTAAATGGACCGGGGTGAGGTGGGGAGATGTGTATAAAAGAGAACACACTGCATATGACCACACCTCCACAGGAAATAATAAAAAGAACACAGAAGTAGGTCATCACAGCAGACTGTTTTTTTTTTAGTCTGACAAGTAGGCATCTATATAAAGATCTTATATGTATATATATATGTATATATATATATATATGTATATATATATATGTATATATATATATATATATATGTATATATATGTATATATATGTGTATATATATATGTATGTATATATATATGTGTATATGTGTATATGTGTATATATATATGTATGTATATATATGTGTATATATATATGTATGTATATATATGTATATATATGTATATATATGTATATATATGTATATATATGTGTATATATGTATGTATGTATATATATACACATATATATATATATACATATATATACACATACATATATACATATATATATATATATGTGTATATATATGTATATATATATGTGTGTATGTATATGTATACGTATATGTACTGTAAAGATGTTGAAAAGAGTAAATCATGTCCAGCAGCTATTATGATATCAAACTTAATGTCTAGAAACAGGTTAAATTAGCCATGGTATGGGAACTGTGCTATTGTGTTGTGCTTTTCACTGACTGCTTAAATTGCTTAAAATATTCATTTGCTTTTTGTTTTCCAGGAGTGTTGTCTCTGTAACTTGAGGGGAGGAGCTTTGAAAACTACCACAGACAACCGGTATGTGGCACATTCTTGGGTTTTGCCATGTATTTTTCTCTAACAATGTCACAAATGCCAAAACCTGGGGGGTAAACAAGCAACAACAAAAACTACTCATTATGACAAATGTAAATTAATATTTATTCACTTTCCATTTTTTCAGAGGATTTTTTTCTGATAGTGTCTTCGTTTTCTTGCGGTTAGTCAAACGGGGGGAAAAACTGTACCTAAATTGACAAAGTTTAGCTTCATGGGAGCTATTATTATTGCTGATACAGAAATGGAAAAAGACATAAGTTTCCATTCAAAATGTAAGTTCAGTCTAGTTTTGGAGACTACTGTTGTCCTGTAAATGCTGACTAGTGATGGATTTAGTTTCCATCATGGATTGATGCAATTTTGAAAAGACTTTGTGAGGCAAGCACAGAAAATTCAGTTGACAATTACTGACCACAGCGTTGTCAGCCTTGTATTACTATTAGTTCTACATTTGTCGTTCTTCAAAAGTTTAACGTTTTTGTGGTGTCTCTCTCTGTGACCAGGTGGGTCCACGTCATCTGTGCCATCGCTGTGGCTGAAGCTCGCTTTGTTAACGCCATCGAGAGAGAGCCAGTGGACGTCAGTGCTGTTCCAGAAACACGCAAGAATCTGGTAAGTTTAGGCACAGACAATGAAAAGCTTCATGCTTTCATTGTATAAAGGGATGTCAAACCATCAGGAAAAAATATCTTTACTTAATAATGGCCTTTCTCTTTGTGGAAAATTACCATTTTCTCTGTGCTCATTGCTCACTGCAGCTGTTATGAATTTCTGTCTTCACCCCTGATCTCCTTTTCTTACTCTACAGACTCTTCCTACATTAAACCAAATTACTGTCTTTCTTTCTCACTGCGTCTGTATCCATCACTCTCTCCGTTACCCTCCCTCCTTCCCTGGTGGATGGATAGATCGTGCTTTTGCAAGCTGTGGAGGACATGGGGTAAAACAGATGTGCTGAGGGGAATGGCTGAATAATCAGCTGTCATTTCTCACTGTGCCAAATGAACTGCATCGATCCCGTGGGCAGGAGGCAATTTCCCCATTGCTGCCGTGTCTTTGAACACAGCTCCCTCCCTCTGTTTTTTCTCTCCATTTCTCCTTCCCCAGGATCTGCTCACCCCTCTATTCACCTGATCCCACTTCACAGGCAGCAGCACAACTTGCTGGTGCATTATCACAAATCTACAAATAATGTCACCTCTCTCCCTCCCCTTCTCTCTGAATAATCTATCAAAGACAAGCTGGGTGACATTTGCATCCGAGTGCTGTCAAAGCAGGTTTCCTCCATCTCTTCTTAAAAGGCCACGAGAAGAAGCTTTGCGGTCTAATGATTCGGATGACTGGGCTAATCAAATGTGAAGACGCACCCTTAGAACCAGTTTATATGTGACTGTGTTCAGCAATCTGCGTTTCACCCCCATCTTTGAACGTTTAGAGCGATTTCACAATAGCTGCTTCTCATCTTTGTGATTTCAGAATTTCTCACGCACTGTAACTCCACACAAGTCCTCAAAAGATGCTCCATTCCCAAAAGTAGTGTTGCATTATTCACCTGGGGTAGATTTCTGTTCTTGTGGGAAAACTGCCTGGAGCTAGGCAAGGCAAGCTGCTTCAATAAATCAACACAATCTTTAAAACTGTGGTTTGCTACATTCTACTGCAAGTCCATTCTGCTGTTAAATACAGAAACAAACCAAAACAATATTTGTATCAGTTTAGTTACTCGCTACTGTTGTATCTCTGGAGTTGTGGAGTGATATACTTCAGAGGTTCGTGACCATAAGCGTTCATTGATGTCTGTTACAGTGGGGCTTTTCCAGCGCTACTGTTGGGCAGCGTCAGAGTCAGCAATGTTCAAATGCTGCACATACTGGCTTCAAACACTTTGAAGAATAGGTTAAAATGTCCAAGTCTGTCTTGAAAAAATAGTCTGGTGCCCACATGACCATTGCTTGCTGTTATTGTTCTTCAGTTCATACTATAAATGAGAAGATCCCGTCAGCTGTTCAGCTACATTGGAAGGATTATAACAAAAAGAGTGAATTTGGCACTAAAAAGACTAACTGTGAAAGATATTGACTTGATATTGACTAATTTGGACGGCTTAAGCTTCATATTAGTTTCAAATAAACTTTTGAATACATTTTACACGGAACAAGGACTGTGGATTTTCTACGTATTCACTTACTTTGAAAATGTGTTAATGGCTAGTATGAAACGGAGGAATAATTACAGAAAGAAAAAAACATGTCAGAGTTCATAGTGGCACTGGTGTTTGGACAAACTTGAATATTTATGAACTTAACCTTTTTTAAGGATAAAAAAACAAAACAGGATCTGGTTGATTTCTCTCAAATAGCAACTGTTTTTGAAATGCAGCTAAAAATTTAAATATAAAAGCAGCGAGGTAGAATGAGGTAAAAATAAAAATACATGTAATGTTTCTTCTCTGCAGCTCTGCTGTCACTGCCTGCCTGTGACTTGCATCGAAAACATTAATAGCCAGTGAAAAACTATAAACCATAGCAGCTGGTGAAATATCACACAGCAGAGCCCTGTTGAAAGCAGTTGTACATTTTTCTGCCCCTGTACAAAAATGAAGTATTGGCACTTTAATAAAGAATTTTTATTTCTTATTGATCGGCCGTGCGCCGCGCTACAGATGCTCGCCGTGTAATTTGTCAAACAGAGGAGACACAGACAAGAGGGATGGACAAGGAAGAATGAGAGCTAGAGGTATTGGAAAAACAGGCTGTGTGGGACGATAATTAATCACAATAAAAACATACTGAAAAATACCAGTCACATCAACATAAGCAACT
Organism: Scomber scombrus; assembly: GCF_963691925.1. Lineage (NCBI taxonomy): Eukaryota > Metazoa > Chordata > Actinopteri > Scombriformes > Scombridae > Scomber > Scomber scombrus. The sequence continues at coordinate 21,085,959 of NC_084977.1, read as the reverse complement.
TGTCAAAGAAAAAGGGATAATGGGCTCAGTCTGTTTGTTAAGCACAACGCCATGAGTTAAAAGATATTACTCTTTTCTCTAATCAATTTTATTAGTTGGCAGGTGATTTTTCAAACATAAAATATTTTCATTGGGATTTTGAAGTGAGATTATGTTTCTGAAACACACCAGATGCTGCCCCTGGTGTATTGAGAATATAACTCAATATGACAGACCAAGTTGCCTTACATGCCTTTCCTTGTCGCATCCCAGCTTTTCATCTGTCTCTCTTTTGTTCTCTCCGTTTTAACCTGAATCCATGGACAAATGAAGGCTTTAGAAGGCATGTGTCAAGACAATGAGAGGGAGACGTGGAGGGCTGAAGGATTTGAAGTCATTTTGAAATGTTGAATGAAGGTTGTGTGTGCAGGGTGCTACCTGGCAATGTGGCTCTGCAGTGAGTAGACCAGAGATGTGGTTGACTGGCGGTAATTTCACACTCAGGATGTGGGGATGGAATGAAGGGATTTGAAGGTGAAAGTGCTCCAAGAGAGAATAGCAAATACATTGAAGAATTGTGCAAGAGCAGGAGATGAACAAGTGATGCAAGACGCCAAAATGGATGCAACGGGAAAGAGTGAAAAAAAAAGATGTCAAAGTAGCAGTTCAGGCTGCTGTTATTAACTAATATGAAGTTGCGCTTTAAGAAAGTCTTGACACATTCGGCAAGTCAGGAGAAGAATCTCACTGCGCTACTGACACCGATGACTGCACCAGTACATTATGTGCAAAACTGAAGACATCCATTCTATTTTTAATGAGTGGAAACCTGTTAGAGCGCCAAACAGAATCAAAGATCTGAGAGGAGAAAATGGTTACACTGCTGACTCCTCCACAGCCCCTGTTTCATGAGATGTCCTACAAATCCTGCAATGTGTCTACGTGCCAGACTAGAGGAGTGAAATGAGTCTTGACGTTTAAAACTTGTCCGTGTTTTAACCTTCTTGGAGACAGTTCTCTGCAATTTTGAAACAGTGTGATGTTCATTCTGTTCAGTTCTGTCAGACAATTATTTGATATTACCCCTTCTGGACACCATTTTTGTAAGCTTTTATTGTTTCCTATGAATATAATCAACATCAGCCGCCTCAGAGGGAACTTTAACAGTGTTGGGGCTTTCGCTGCGTGAATAAAATTCTGACCATGGCAACGTTAAGTTCACTGAAACAGTATGATCTGTGATCATGAAACCAGTGTTTGCACAGCTAAACTTGCATTTGTAGAAAATAATTAGTGCTTTACTTTGCAACAACCTGAATCACAGGACCATAACAACTTTCTTGTGGTTCTTGAATGCCCATGAAAGAAAGAAAATTTGTCTCCAATCTGAATTACCAACTAAAGTCTTTTTTTTTTTTTTTTTTTTTTTTTCTTCATTGCAGAAGTGCGTGTTCTGCCACGGCAAGAACGCCAACCAGAACCGCGGCGCCTGCATCCAGTGCTCATACGAGAACTGCGCCACCTCTTTCCATGTCACCTGCGCCCAAATTGCCGGAGTAGTCATGACGCCAGCCGACTGGCCCTATGTGGTATCCGTCACCTGCCACAGGCATAAAAGGGTTACTCCAAAGGTAAGTGCAGTTCATATAATCGTACCGTACCGTCTTCTTCCACTTATCCAGGGTCGAGTCGCGGGGGCAGCAGCCTAAGCCAGCCGCTTCGTCCAGCTTTTCCGGAGGGATCCCAAGGCGTTCCCAGGCCAGCCGAGAGACATAGTCTCTCCAGCATGTCCTGGGTCTTCCCCGGGGTCTCCTACCGGTGGGACGTGCCCTGAACACCTCACCAGGGAGGCGTCCGGGAGGCATCCTAACTAGATGCCCGAGCCACCTCATCTGGCTCCTCTCAACACGGAGGGGCAGCGAGTCTACTCCGAGCTTCTCACCCTATCTCTCTGGGGAGAGCCCAGCCACCCTACGGAGGAAGCTCATTTCGGCCGCTTGAACACACAATCTTGTTCTTTCGGTCACTACCCAAAGCTCATGACCATAGGTGAGGGTAGGAACGAAGATCGACTGGTAAATCGAGAGCTTTGCCTTTCGGCTCAGCTCTCTCTTCACCACGACGGATCTGTGCAGAGTCCGCATTACTGCAGACGCCGCACCGATTCGCCTGTCGATCTCACGCTCCATCCTTCCCTCACTCGTGAACAAGACCCCGAGGTACTTGAACTCCTCCACTTGGGGCAGGATCTCGGAGAGTGCACTCCACCCTTTTCCGGTTGAGGAACATGGACTCGGATTTGGAGGTGCTGATTCTCATCCCGGCCGCTTCACACTCGGTGGTGAACCGCTCCAGTGAGAGTTGGAGGTCACGGCCTGATGAAGCCAACAGGACCACATCATCCGCAAAAAGCAGTGACCCAATCCTGAGGTCACACGGAAGACACGGAAGACTATTTATCAACATCATCATAAGGGGTCGTTCACATAATCGTTTTGGAAAAATCAAAAGTGATAATTGCCTCACTATTTCTTATTGTGATGTTAAAGTGCCGCCATAAACTGTTGACATTTCTGTGGCGGCAGCAGGAGTGTAGAACTTTGAGACATACATTATAAACTAAAAGATCTTAACCTCAAGTTCTCTATCTGGGTTTTTCTCCCCTCAGCCTCGGACAGCACCTAAAAGCATCCAGGGTCCGAACCTGGGTCAGAGGGTGATTGGTCGCAATAGTGACGGCTGGTACTACCACTGCACCATCATCGGCATAGCAACGCAGACGTTCTACGAGGTCAACTTTGAAGACGGCTCATACTGTGACAATCTGCACCCAGAAAACATACTAGTGAGTGCTCTTACAGTCGAGTTAGATTCCTTCATGTGCACAATTTACACTGCCAAAAGTTAACAAACATAACTTTAATTATATTAAATCGGCAAAGGATTAAATCCAGTTATTAGAAAGAGGTTGACTCAAACAAAGAAAATAAAAACTGAATCAAGTCATGTTGTAAAACAGGTAAAACTTTTCATGCCGTCAAATAACTTGATATAAATTATATGCAGCCCAATAAAATACTTGAGTTTGAATTGCAGATACCGAGTCTTACATCTGCATTTAACAACAGAGACATTACAGAAAGTCTATAATTTCACAGCAGGAAAAAAAAACATACTGTCTATTAGCTGCAAATATTCAGAAACAATTTATGTAAATCAGGTCCATTATAAAATGTCACATGTAGTTCTCTTAAATGTCATTTTTTTAAACCTTGCATTCTTGCCTCCTCCAGAGTCATGACTGCTTGCGGAGTGGTCCTCCTGAGGTGGGGGAGTTGATTGTGGTCAGCACACCCGAGGGTCAAGTCCTCAATGCTTCTTTTGTCAAAGAGCACATCCACAAATTCTACCAGGTGAGAAAAACAAAACATAACTATGATAAAAGGACAATCACAGATTCATTGTTTAACCTGTTTAAATGTCAGTAATCAAGACGACTCCAGTCAGCATGTGGTTAGAGAATCAGGCTTGTGGCCAGAAGGTCACCAGTTTAGATTTCTAAATCTGGAACTGTTGAGTAAAATAATAGAAAATAATCCCTCTGCAACTGCTATTAAAATGATGATATATGTGATGCACCAATCCAGCTGTTTGATATCTGCCCGTATATTCACTTTATCAAGCTGATAAGAAATGTGACTGATCCTTATTAAATGCAGTTTCTTCATCAATGTTGTTAAAAAAACACTAGATTCTGCTGTTTCGTTATTCTCAAACTCAATTTTCCATGTGGTGAGGTAGCAAATTTTAAATTTAGGCGAGCAGTCGTACCACATTGGCATTCAGGATCAGCATTTCCTCTGAGTTGAGGCATCAGAATCAGTATTTAGAGAGAGAAAAAGGTGCAGCAAAATAGCTTTGAGCAATGCATCTAATTCCCAACTGTAATGTGTGTAACTATGAATCATTCCAAGCTGCATCAAACAGTAAAAAGCATGTTTTACTCAGGTTTGGTTAAGAAAACACTGTTGGTCCAGCGCTCTGTAAGAAACCACATTATTTAGATTTTATTCATTTCTCTGCAAAGAATTTATTGGACACTTGGTTTAATGACTTTGCCACCCGCTGGTTCGGTTCTCTTGATCTGGTATTTATCAACATGGGAAAAGCTTGGCTACCCTTGTAGATTATAGAGTAGCAGTTTGATACAGTGTGGCATTAAAACATGAAGTGGAGAGATTTAGCATCGCTGGTGCATGCTGAGGAATGTGCTTACTAAGTGAAAAATGCAGAATAGAAAAAATTTTGAAGCTGGTGTCAGAGGAAGCCATCTTGAAAGTCATTTACACAGATATACACAAGAATGCATTAGCAACCAAGGTTAAATGAGAGTGTAAATCTTAATGACTTAATGCTGATTTTGTTCGCACATCTCTAAGTGTTATTTTAGGTTTTCTTACATGTTTATACACATGGTGCAAACAGAGTAGGGTCATAGTTTAAAGACACTGCACGTGACTTTGGGTGTTTTCACAACTATAGTTCGATTGTTTGGTCGAAAGCAGGCAATAAAGTTTCACATACACATATTTCTAAACAAACCAAAATACATAATAGTTGAGCTGACTACTCGACATAGGTAATTTTGGTGTTTATCTTCTTCGTTTTCCTCTTTTGTTAACAACCTGCACTGAAAAAAATCACTGGACACGGTCTGGTTTTGCTGCAAGCCAAATTTCATTATAAATATTAGAGCTGTCAGCATTAACGGGTTTATCGCAAAGAGATTAAAGGCCAGGTACAACGCGTTCATTTTTTTAATCACTCCTCACTGACTCACTGTCACAGTCTGCTGTTATAATCGACCTCTATACTGTGCACAGTGCACAGCATGTGTCGATGTCAGGCATCTCACTGCTGCTGTCATATTGCACTGTCAGCACGGACTCGCCCTGTCATTAGCAGATTTTGATATGCGCAGTCATATTACCGTCATTTTACCGGGGGTGAGCACACACCAACAGAAAGAAAAAAAAGATTGGTTTCATTTATTTGCACGTCATGTCTTATTTTTATAAAGTCACCGAGGTTGAAACAAGTAAGTAGCCTGTTTTGACAATGTAAGGAGTAGAAAGTCCAGATATTTGTGTTAAAATGTAGCGTAAAAGCAAAAAGCCATCAGAAAAATAAATACTCAAAGTACAGATACCTGAAATATCTACTTAAGTACAGTAGATTAACGAAGTACAAATACTTTGTCATTTGCCAAAAATTAGCAGAGGTGGGAAGTAACAGTTTGAAAACAAGGCGCAGCTCCCACTAGTAAATAATCTGATGATGTACTGGAGTCACCAAAGACGCATTTCACGTGACTTCAGCGAGAAATATAAATGAAATATAAAATATATGAAATGAAATATATAATTATATCCACAATTCAGTATCCCCCATACCCATAATTCGTTCCAACTATGTTGTTTTTACCTATTTGTTTCGGGTATCGAGACCACCTCTTTTGGTGGTCTAGGACCGGTTAATTTGGTGACGACCTAAGTGCGATTGTTGCATTCTGACCGACACAAACGAACCGAAACAAGGAGTCAAACGAACTACGGTTAGATTAAAACGCACTTAATGCTGTTGGTGTGAAAACGCCCTTAGTGAAAAAGCTGCAGAGCTTTGCCTGGATCACTCCATCTTTGTATTAAAACATCACATTAACACCTCAAAAATAATGTGTGAAATACTGAACCTGCTTCCCAGATTGTTACTGGTGAGTTCTGAAAGATGTTCTTAAAGACATTTGGGCTTTTTTTGTGTTACTTCAGATCTTAAATGCACCACAATTTAATTTCTTGTCTGTATTCGCAATGAGTTCCTCAGTATTGCTTGTTGGCTACATTACAGGATTGGATTACAAAAACAAGCCTCCAGCTGGTCGTTGTGTCAGGGAGCGACAACACTGACCTTGTCCCTGTTTTTGCTCAAAATGATTTAAAAATCTACATTTACATTTAAAACACTTAGGTGATGCTGGTTTCCAGTCAGTAAGCAGCTTTGGGGTTCAGTGTCATGGTCAGGGACATTTTGACAGGAGCAAAAGGTTGTTGATGGAACCTGTGACTTTTCTGGAATTGGTGTTTACTCATTAAACCCTGCTACTCTTTTCTTGTGCCTTCCCTCGCTATGCTAACAATGTAGCTTCCTCCTAATATATTCTCTCATGTTTTCATCCTCCTCCATGTTTGCCAAACTATGTTCTCTACTTATACGTGATACATAACATAAAATCTACATACTACATTGTATACTTTCTGTACATTTATCTTCAAACACTGCCTGCTTAATTAGAGTGTATATTGGGAGATTAACCCAAAGTTTAATCATATCTGCCCAGGTTGAGTTTCAGGGCCAGAGTCAGCTGATACTAAAACACTCAGAGATCCATCAGCTGGACCAGGAGCTACCCAAGAGGGTCCGAGCCCGTCTTGTAAGTATTTTACTGAAACTCTGCTACTGTATTTGCTCACATGCCGGAAGTAGGTTATGTATGTCAAAGTGCTTCAGACTGTTATTTGGCTTAATTGGAACAGTAGATTGGATTGATGGCAGATGAAAGTAATAATAAGTGCGGCCCAACAATAACTTGTATTGTTAAATAAAAAAAGGATACAAAGGAAGTTACAGAAAACGGAAATAAAACTATTTTTCCATCAAACAACCAATGCTTTGCAGCCCACAGGGGATAAACTCCTGTGTGTGGGTGTGGGCCAGAACATGTGGGTCGTTAGTTTGAATAGATATCTATTTTATCTGCTTACAGTTTGTTGGTATTCTTCCGAAACTTACATCCAGCTTTGACACAGCTCAGATTCAGGGCCATGCCCAGTGAGGCTTTCTGTGAATATTTGAATCAGAAGAAGAACAGTGGGTAGACTTTTGATATCCTAATCAATTTTAAAGACACTTTGTACGCACAACAGTTTCCACAGATCACGTCCAAGTGGTAAATCTGCCCACATTGGACGATTAAACGGGAAAGTTTACAAACTCCAATCTTGCAGGAACTCATGAAGTCTGTCATGAATGTGTAATATGCACATTAATCAACCACGCATCAATACCTGCTGCAAAACAACCAAAAACAAAGACGGGGAATATCTTTGTAAACAGAGTTGCAGCAGGCAGGTGGATATGCATTCTCCATAAACGAAATCTTCATATCACTCTGATACCTGACGAGGAATGAATCCCCAATCCAGCAGCTGGGTTGTAACAATAAACCACATTTGACTTTTTGCCAGAGCTGGTCCAGATAATATTTTAGGCTTTGACTGTTTGATGGAGTTTCTGAACTATTTGGCAGATAATATAAAAAAACATTAATATCTTTGTTTTCTAATATTGCAAGACAGGTTTATTTTTTATTTGAAACAAGCGTAAGACTGCAACTAACAATTAGTTTCCTTATTCATTTTAGTTTTGTCTTCGAAATTACCCAGAGTGTAATAGTCTAATCAGCACTACAAAACAAAGCTGAATATACCCATGTAACAAATATATTTAGCTCTTAATAACAGAGAATCTGTCTTAACAGTTGTACTATATGTAATATAACTAATAATCCTCTCACACATCCTCAGTCTAAATGTGTACCTGTGTTTTTTCAGGCCATACCTGTACCCCAGGAAGAAGTTTCCTCAGCAGATGAGGCCCAAGCAGCCAAACGTCGCCGCCTTCCCTCCGGCTCCGCCCTGCCCGCTGATACCCCAATGGAGACGACAGATCAACCCACCTCCCTAGTGAGCACGCCCCGAGTAGCAGCACCAGCAGCAGAACATCACAGTATTAATGCACTGCCGAGCTCACAGCCTCTGTCCCAGCTCAGCGACACCCCCACCCCAGCCAGCGGTGTTCAGATGGACGCTCAGACCTCAATGGACACGAGCGCCGCTCTGTCCAACGCTCAAACAGAGTCAGACCTGGCTTCAGACCCCACGCTGACTCTGCACTCAACCCCTTTTCAGTCGACGTTGAACTCTGACCCCCTCCTGTCCGCCTCGTCCCCTCAGCCACCTCTGCAGCACATGTCCGAAAGCTACACGCCGAGCAGCGGCTACGTTTCCTATATGGAGACCCTCCTCCATTCACATTTCCCTCAATACGATGGCCATGGACACCTGTATTAAAAACCAACTCCACTATGTTGTTACTCAGCCACTGGAGGCTGAGCCAATAGGAAGTAAGCTAATGGAGGCGGATTCTACTGAGTGCTGTATTAATGGACAAAAACATTTCCCACACCGGCTCTGAGAGCTCAAGGCGGGAGTATGAAAACACACGGACACACAGGCACTCTTTTAATGCATGTTACTTTTCTATTTTTGAGTTAATGTATTTGCAGTGGTGCTTTAGCCTGCTCTGAAGCAGCAGCTAAGGAGGACAAGGCTTTTTTAATTTAATAATATTATTATTTGTTTTTTTGTTTTTTGTTTTTTTAGCTTTTTCAGATTTTGGTCAGCTGCTGTGCTTTTCGCCTCCATCATGATATAAAAACACGTCTCTGGGTGGTATCAACTCCATACCTCGTTGCATTAATTCTACAACAGCACACTCACATTTTTTTGTACAAGAAGCTAATTACTAAGACAGCCTCTCAGCAGTGAGGCCCTGGTGGACTTCACTACTTTTCTCTCTCTCTCTCTCTCTTTTTTTTTGGAATCAAATAACCAGCAACAAAATATCTATTTTTCAATCCAGCTTTGAAACTGTTTGGTGGAACTAAACTGGTCAATTACAGACACATTTTCAACTCGGTGTTGCAAGAGGAAAATGGGGTATGTGGGGTAAAAATGTATTGTGGTTGGGGGGGGGGGGGGGGGGGACTCAGTATTTAAATGTCTTAGTCAGATAATGAAAGAATTAATTGTAATAGAAGAAACATATTGAATGCAAACATTAGTAGATTTGTCTGCAGGATGCATTGAATTTTTGTGAAGATGTGACACAGTAGTTAACAGATGAGACCTTTTATGTATTGACGTCATTCAAGTGGTCATTTGGCGGCTCTGCGTTTCACATTCAAACTGTCTCAGGGTTCCTACATCTGGAAAATACCTTTAGTTTTAACATCCCAGTCTTGGCACTGTTGAGGAAGTTTAAAACAGCCCAGAAAGTTGTTAAAAAAATATTAGTCAGCCCTTATTGGCAAATAAATACCAGTTGCGTATATTGTCATATTCGCACCCGTTAACAGTAAAGTCAACGATGCTGTAGAGTGATATTTGTCCTGTTAGCACATGAACTAGACAGAACTATGAAAATCAATTTAAAGAATGAAAGTCTTGAAAATGTAGGAACCCTTAAGTCTTGAAATATTTTGTACCATACTTGGTTGAAATAGTATGTATAAATCAATATTGTATATTATTAACGTTGTCCGTTTTTTTCTATTAACGTATCTTTCCTTCAGGTTTAATAAACGTTCTTATCTTTCTAGTTAATTTTCTGAATTGATTTCACAAACTTGGCCTATCTGAACTTTTTTTTTTCTTTTTTTCTTTTTTACAGTTTAAAACAGGAATATTACTCAGTTTGTGCTGATAACTACATGTTTTATTTTGTTTTTCTGGATATGGCCATTTTGTGCTACAGCGGTGCTAAAGAGACATTAAACTACTGATGGACTGAATAAACCCCAACACTGTCACCTTGTACATACCGCAGGCCTTGTGTATTGTGAATCAAATTTATAAATGTCTTTTCATTCCCCTTTTCCCCCCTGTGTCATTACAACTGATATGTTGGAACACTTCTATGTCCCTGTGTCCAAATGATATCCATAAAAAAAACCCAACTTATTTCATAGGGATTAAAGTGGGTTGCTAGTCGCCACTTCTTCTGTGTCCTGTGTGTTCAGTAGCCTGGAGATTTGAACATTTCTTCTCTGGTTATATCGTTGGACCAATAAGGGAAAATATGAGAAACACCCTCAACTACCACCACCATCTTTTGATCTAAACACACCAGCATCTATGAGTGGGTGATACAGATAGAAAACAAATTTGATCACTTACTGCAAATCTCAATATTTTACATTTTTAGGAAACTTGGGAAAACGGTTAATGGATAAAATAATCTAACAAGGTTGTCTTTTTGACAATGCAGTGAATACCACACCTGACATTCCTGTAAACCTATTTGATTGCAATCTGGCGAACACAACCAGAGATGATATTAAATCAAAAGATACCTTGGTAAAAATGGTGGGGCAAAGTCTATCTGAACATTTCTATTACCTCAGTATTTACATAAGCATCAGAATCTCTCAGTAAACCTCAAGTCCAATGTCTGGTTTCAGTCCAATTTCTGCTCTCTGCTCACACTCGTTTACTACAACACGCTCTGCTTTAAACATGTTGAATCAGTAGGAAAACTTGACTCTACTGGGCAGCTACCTGCATATGTTCATTAATAGAAACTGGACCCTTATGAGGGGTAAAAACTGTTTACCTCCCACAGATTAGGGAAAGCAGAAAAGAAGGCAACACTCTCAAAGAAGGGCCACTTGCTAAATTGTAGTGAGCAGGAGTTCAAGATTCAACATATTGCAATTAAGAAATGTGTTTAATTTTTACACAGTCTTGTAATTTGAGCTGGATAACAACGGAAATCTGAACTAGGGTGACTATAATCTGAAAAAAAGATCAGTTTTTCATTTTTAATGCCTTTTCAAACTCATCAGGATGTTTAGTTTTCTGGTGTATCCAGAATTATTTTTGCATGAATAAAACATTGTCAGAAGCAGCATGACATTTGCAAAGTTGAAATGATTTCTCCTTTAGGACACAGTGGTGATTTTACTTTATTCAATTTAGTGGTGACTTTTAATTAAGGCCACCAGGGTTGCCACAGTTCTATGGTGTGTAATCGCGTTTTCAAGACATGATCCTCCGCCCCCTCCTCAGACGAAGAGCTGGTAAGTGTATTTGCAATAATTGGCAGTGCAAACACAGACACTGCTGTTTATTTCTCGCTGCAGTGCCTTGTTGGCAGGAATTCTGGCTTTGCACATTAAGCACACAGCAGGGAAGTATGTCTTTGTGCTGCTTGCTGGGCTCGTCACACAACTTATTTTTAGATGATATAATTAGCAGTAACCACCATACAGACCAACTGAAACTCCCTCTAAATAAATTCTACATTTTACATTTTTGCAAACTGAATAAATTACTTAGGAAAGTTTACAATTAATGGATCATTGTTAGCATCAGATCAAAAATACAAGAAGGCACATCCTCTCCTGGTGTGGAACTATGCATGTTAGCCTGAATGCTTTTTTCCCACCAGAATTATTTTAGTGCATTAAAATGGTGATTTTATGAAGCAGGGTTTGATAGATTTTTTTCTGTTTAATTTTGCACCAACACAACACATGAGGTAAAACTTTCAGTAAGCAGGGCACAGAGCTCTGCTGTAAAAAATAATGGACATCCTAAAATATGGTGAAAAATTAGAGGTATTACTTAAAAAGAAAAAGGGGAAAAAAAGAGTAGGTACTGATTTAGCATTGCGCTCCTGTAACACTGTCTGAGTCCCTGTGCACAGGGGAACCAGAGATGCAGTCTTTTTTCTTTTTCTTTTTTTTTTACTGCATGCATTTGTCTTTTTTGCCAAAATCTGCTACCTAAATTACCCACAGTGCAACAGAACTCCATTTACAGGATACAGGATTAGGGTTATGCTAGTAGCAGCTAATGAAGCCGCTAGTCTCAAACAGAGATGAGCAAGCTACAGAAGTCTTCTTCGAACTCAACACCCCCAGATTTTTGCATCACTTCAGATTAACCACTTGACACAATTTGTCAGACTTTGTGTAGCTCTCTCTGGAGCCTCAAAAGGCTTTACATGTATGTAGTAGTACCCTCTAAGACCAGATGCTGTATCCATCAGAGAGGCTGTCAGGGGCCTTCAAATGTAGCCAACTTAAATTCATTTAACCAGGAAACAATCTCACTGCCCCGATGAGGAAAGTCCAGCCTCAGATATTCTAATAACATAATACACTGCACTTTCTTATGTAACCACTTTCTCTCCACACACTCTCTACCAACTATGTTAATTAATGTCGCAGACCTGTCAGCAGTTGCTTTGTAATTTATTGTGTCCTTTTCCATTTCCTGATACAATGTCTGTAGAAGCCAACTTGCATGACTTCTCTACAATGAGACAACCATTGAAGACGAGGTAGTTAGATTATCAAACATGGTGCAAAATGGTATCTCTAGAACAACACTTTTGCTCTTGGATTCTGAGGGACTGACTAGCATTTTACTTGTACTGTCTCCATTGTAACTTTGCAGAAAAAGAACAAGAGTTACATCATTGTCTATGCTTGCCAAAAAAGATAAAAATACACCACAAACCAACACAATGAGATCACCAAGAGCAGTTTTAACAGTATCAGTGTTTTTTTATTCTTTCATGTCCTGATACACTAACAGGATTCTCTTTGACTCCACTGTGTTAAGAGCTTTGAAAGGTGCCCAGTGAAGAGAGGATGTGGAGAGAGAGAAGGTCATTGAAAGAACAAGAAATCTGTGTCCCATGGACAAATCGTTAATGCGGACACACACGTGTGCACACATGTACACACATACACACACACGCACGCACCTCCACTACTAGCTGTGCATATGCCAGGCCTACATTGCCCTCGCTGGATCAGGGTGGCCATTAACATTCTGAAGTGCCCGCTGTGTCTTTGCAGAGGAACTGGGGATGTGCCAGCTTGGCAATTACTTTAACAACTCCAGACTTTGATTTCTTTATTCAGTTGAACCCAGCCAGGGGTAAAACTAAGGAGAAACATGAGGAAGAGGACTCAGAAGGACAAAAGTTTATGCTGACCTAATTGTAGTTCATTGTGAAAGAAAACAGTAAACTTCTCGTATTTTACTAGACAAATGTTTGATCGTTTAACTGCCATGTTCTCGTCCACCAGCACGGGTGTCTAATTGCTGGTATTACTCGCTGTGCCTTGGTAGGTTCATGTCCTTGTCTTTCCACTAACAACTTGTTTTTCAGGCCACTTCATGAAGGCAGTGGAGGATAGCATTAACCTGCTGTGTGTTACACCCTGAAGCTCATTAATGGCGTCATAGAGGAAGTACATACTGTATTTGTTTTAGACCCTGCCAAAGCCAACAGTAGAATAGGCATTAATAAAGAGTGTATACAGAGCTGAGTTGTGAGAGAAAAAGGAACCCTAACCCCTAACAGAAAACAAATATATATCACATTCAGTGGTTGAATCCCCAAATGTGACAGCAGACAAGCAAAGCTTACAAGTGGTTGTGTTACATTAATTAATAGTTCAATGTTCAATTTTTTATCTTTGAACTGATGTGACTGGATGATATAGTTCCTAAAAATATAACCAAGAGAGCATTGTTTGTCTCTTTGCAGCCATACAGACAGTACACCTCGAAGTTCAAAGGTCGCAACAGCCGTCCCCATCAAATGTCCTTGAGGACGACACTGAAACCTCTAATGTGCTTGATGACTACCAGAATGACTCACATGGAAATGGAAATAAGCGAATGCAGTGGGATCTAATTGCAGTCGGAAGTGGCAATTACGTTGACAAGCTGGTTGATATGACAGGCTCCATTATAGCCTTAAGCTTTTATTACATTTCTGCCGAGTAAATCACATCACTGAAGCAGTATTACCATAATGACTTAGGGGATCTCAATCTGTCAACACTCTCTCATTTGAATGGGACTGGACTGAGTAGTTGCTGGATGTGCCTGATCTTTATGAACTATTCGAGACACAAAGGGCTTTTAAGTTACGCAACTGTTGGATGCATTGTCTCTTTACCATCAATGGATGGCAGTGTAAAGTGTTTGAACAATCAATTGAATTCAAATGGTTCATTTCTCTGCTGTCTGTGTCCAGTTAGCGTAATCTCTGCACTGTTGTTGACACCACTGGTCAAAGACAAGGGCATATTCATTTCAGCTTGAAAAAAAAAAAAAACGAAACAATAAGTTGAAAAATGCTCAAATACTTTGATAAGTTTAGGCGAACTCACCAAGTGATATTTCTCTGTGAGTTTGTCAATATGAGCGACCACTTCCTCATTGTATGTAGTCATCTGACCACTGTTAATAAACTGCTGTTAATATAACAATATTGATAAGAGATAGTTTAGATATTTCATAACCTCTACCTCTTAAGTTATTGCATTAAGTTTAGATGAGGACATCAGCTGCATCATAATGCTCGTCAGAATGAAAACAATTGACTCTTTACATTATAGTTTTTACATCCTGCAACTTCAAACTCTTCTGTTTCCTTAAAAAGTGAAAAATTACCCTTTGATAACTTAATCCAACATATCAGCAGGAAATTTGATTACTTTTCTTGAACTGACCTCGCCATTAGGAAAGGTGAATCACTGCCTTATATATATTTTTTAAAAGCTGTACGCCATCAGAGTACAAAGATTGTCTTCAGAGTCTTTTTTGACCATGCATTTACAGATAAAATGAAGTATTAAATCATCTAAGGAAGAGAAAATGTGTGTGCTTCTTGTGCATGGGCAGCATCACCCCAATCCCACACCTCAGGCAATTTCAAACAGAATTTCAGATAATAATTTCTCACAGGAAAGTCCGTGGTGGGGTCATAATGTTATAAAGGCACCGCAGTCAGTATCCCAATCTCTCTTTAAAAATTAAAAATAAAAAAAAAACTCACATTTTTACCTTTGATAGCTGAAAGTGCAGAAAGAGACAAGAGGTTATTTCTCAACCTAGTGAGTGGAAGGTTGTTATCTTCATACAAAATGAATATTTGAAGTTAAAATTCCAATAAGAAGCTTAATTAGACAGGTGTGGCAACGGTTAGTCATTTCTGATCCCAAGGGTAAGTAGGGTACAGAATATAAAGACTTCAAGAGGATTAGGTTTACTTTACTTTTGTCATTTTGGAAGTGTGGGCAATGTCTCAGTCTTAACACACTGTTGATGTTTCTACACGGTCGCCCATAAAGTTCGAATAAAATATTTTTTACCTCTTTCCATGAAATGATTGTGAAAATGTGATTTATTCTTGATAGATAAAGTGTATATATTCTCAAAATTGTATTGATCAATCTCATTGCATCTGGTCAAAGGTGATTACTGATGTGTATAAATAGAAAATTAAAAGAGGAATGTGTCTGAAAATAAAATTATTCCAACTTTATGGGCGACCGTGTGTGTTGAAAGCAGTTTTGAAGTTTTTTCTCTTAGGGTTCATTTCAGGTGTGACATTTTTGGAAATACACATACTTGCTTTCTTGCTCAGAATTTGATGAGGACATATTTTCAAACCTGATTTTTTTTTTTTACTTTCTCTTTCGCAGGAACACCCTAATTACACCCACACAGTTACACACATTCACACCTGGAATCTGCCCAGTAAAACCACAGATTTGCTGACTCCATAGCTCCACTGGAGCAGTTAGGATTAAGGGTCTTGCTCAAGGACACCTCAGTGATGGTAATGATGTAGGTACTTTTTCACTTTCCAGATTTATCCCACATCTCTAACCACAACCATGAGCGTCGAAGTGGGGGGATAAATTGGAATGGTGTACCAGGGCCCCAAGCATGGGGGGGCCCTGGTTTAAATATATTAGTTATAAAAAACGACGTCATAAATATTAAAATAAAATCAAAGTTGCTATGAAAGTTCAATAATAAGGTTGCTTTAATCAAATTAAGACTGTCTGAGACTACCTGTACCCCCTTGCAAAAATGCAGAATGGTTCATTCCGCCTGGTAGGACTCGCTAACGGTTGTTAACTTGTTATATACAGTCTATGGTTGTTAAGCGACTCATTCCTACGCAGTGCTCTATGCAGTAACGTGTCAAAGAGTAAATTAGGCTGCCAGAAGAGGAAGTAGAGAGGAGAAGGAAAGAAGCAAAGACTAGGCAACCAGATACTTACGTTTTTTTCAAGGAAAGGTTAGTTCAGCCCAAATGTTAAAGCCCATTATGATAGATGAAATACCAGGTTTTAATCAGACCTCCCAAGATTGGCGTGAGATCGCATCCCAATCTGCTGAAGGGGAGGGGGCGTGTCAGGTGTGGTGTGAGAGTGTGTGAACTGCTTGAGACTGCTTTGAATGGAGACAACACATTAACACATCCAAGCTCACCAAAATCAATAGCCCTCTTAGGCTAAATAGACTTATAACAGTTATTATAAAATGCTATTTGTAACTATTGTAGCAGCCTACTCATTTTAAAACATGCTTAGCAGTTATTATTGATGATATTGATGCTGATAATAATTTAAAAATCTAGTTAATGGCATAAGTAACCTAGCACATAATACAGCAAATGTCCATTGCCTGTTAGCAAATCTAAATCTTAGCTTTTCAATCAAAAGTCCCTTTCAGAAGCAGTGGCAGAAAGTGGATCAGCTCCATTATCCTCTACTGCAGACTTGAGTGAAGGTCATAATGACTATTGAGTCATGGTCTGTTTTTGGATGTAGAATTTTTTTGCTGTTTATTGTTTATTAAGGATCCAGAGTTTAACATCATCACATCACAGCAATGTTAAGCCATGTGTGGCATTATGGAAACCTGTTTACATTTCTTTTGAAAGTAAAATCTGACTGACTGGTGAGTCTTGTGTGGTTGTATATTATTGTACAGTAGCCTTAGCAATTTTTTGAAGTAACCTAGGAAGTAAATTATAACAGGTGTGTTATAGTCTACTTTGGGGGTCATTAATAGGCCTTGTGATCTCCAATACTGAGAGCTCAAACTGAAAACAACACAATTCACAAACCACAGTAAAACAACTTAAGGGTAGACTACAGTGTGTGTGTTTGGAAGGCGGCGGAGGTGGGTCTAGGGTGGGGTGGGGGGCCCTTCAGGAGGCTTATGTATGGGGGCCCAGAATTTGGTGCTAAACCCCTGACCACAACCACACACATATTGATACCACTCTCATCTGTACAAACTAAAGCCAGCAGCAGGTTAGCTTAGCTAGACTGGAAACACAGAGAAACAGAAATAAAAGCCGAAAATGAGATGATCTATCACCTCTAAATCTCACTAATTAACGTGATATATATCTCTTGTCTAAACTATACAAAATCAATTTACAGTTTTACAACTTTATGCTAAACTAACAGTCTCCTATAACCCGAGGACAATAAAGGTGCTTTTCATGCTACAAGTGTTGCTGGAGTTTTGACTTCATATAAACATGAGTGCTGATCTATCTCTCACTGAGAAAGTGATTAAGTGTTGAAGCTATTCCTTTAAAACTACAGCTGTTTGACCAATTATCATTCATTTTGTCACTTTTCAAATTGGAAACTGTTTGTCCTGAGTGTCTGACTTGGTAATGCAGTTCTTTTGGTTTGCTGCTGTTTTTCTGTCTCACAGTCTTCATTTGTTTTCTCTTGCTCCAGACACAATTAACTGAAAAGGAGAGAGGCTTGTTGGAGAGCAAGAGGGAAAAAAACAAAAACAAAACAATGTTAGTAAGTGCCGGGCCTTATTAATGAAGTGAATCTTCATCCAGTCACACACAACAAATAAATGGCCGCCCCCTTGAAGCTCTTAATCGGCCCATTAGTCTTTGAGCGACCACAGCCTCTGTTTTTTTCCCCTCTCTCTATGGCTCGTTCCCTTAAGACCAGACCAGATACATCCATCACCTCGTATCTGCATGCCGACCACACGCTCTGACAGAGCTGAGTGCACAGCTGGAGATGCTACATCATATTTACTCCTTTACTTGCACAATAAACACTGTTCTCCACATCTCGAGCCGATCTGCTTTCTCTCTATTTCCATAATTTAAATAGTCACATTACTCTTTTCACTTTCTTTTCTCAAGTAACACGAAAACTCATCTGTTTAAGAAGCTCTATTACATCTCTACTTGTACCTCCACTGCTTGCACCATGCAACAATACACCAGTGTTGTTGTAATTTTTCTTTATCTTTATATTTTTTTATTTACCATACATGATCATTATAGGTAGTATTTTGTTCCATCTTTTGTCAGGCTGCAGTGACTTTTATTTGCTTATCTATGAATCCATACTTACCCTGTGACTTACTGCAGAAGAGTGTCTACATGACTGAAATGAAAGATGACTGCGCTAAGTAATGACAAGGTTTCTCTCCTAAGTCAGCCTAATTAATCACCAGAAGGCGTCCTGTGTGGTTTAAAGAGCTGAACAAACACACAGTCAGACTTTCACAGAGCTGGCATGCTTATCTGTACGTGACCTGCGCTTATTTTCCCTCCATTTTTAGCACCCTCTGCTAATTCAGCCGCTTAAAATCTCATTTCAGACACAATTAGCCTTTAGCCCATCCAAGTGCCGTCGCCTGTGGTGGTTTTTTCCCTCTCGTCCTTTGTGAACATTTTCTCTTTCACTCCCTGATAAAGATCATTATTGAGGTTACTGAAAAGGAGTTTTGATCATTTACAGGAGAAAACATATTAAAGAGCCTTTCAGCGGGCCCATTAGGAGCTGGTTAAAACCCTCGCTTGTTGCCACGCCAGGGTTATCAATGCTACTGGGAGCCTTTGATTCATTCATTTGCTAGAAGTTTTTAAATTACATTTGAAGGCAGACCTTTAGGAAGAAAGCTTGCTATGGCAGAGTCTGGCCTGGCCGCTGTTATTTATTTATTTTTTGGGAACTCTTAACTGAAGAGCTTGCAAAACGAAGACGCTAATCATTTTCACTTTGCAGGCAAGTCACAACATCATTTTACTGTGTCTGCTCTGAAGCTGCCTTTAAATGGTTTTATCTTTTAACTGCAAATTTGGGTAATTTTTGTCGGGATAAGAGCACAAAATGTTTGTGTGTATGTGTGTGTGTGTGTGTGTGTGTGTGTGTGTGTGTGTGTGTATGTTTTAAAATCCAGATTTGTCTGCGAATTTTCTGAGAGGAAAGTCATTCAGCTACCTGATTATGTTTATCATTCACTTTTCTGTAAAACTTCAACATCACAGGGTTTTGAAATGGATTTGACATTGTGGTCTGGTGATTACAGGTTGTCCTGAAATCAGAGATCACAATTCAAAAGAGGTACAATCCTCTGACAACTTTTAATATAGTAATCCTTTAGCACTTGTGTACTTGTGTTTATATTATAATATAGCATAGTAGTGTTTGCATTCATCAGTGTGTTTTTGTGTAGTTTATATGATGATTTTATTGTGCACTGTGTTGAATGATGTCTTGTTCATCATGCTTATACTACAAGTTTTGTTGTATGGCACTCGGCTCATATTCCCCATGCAGCCAGTGCTGAAATGTTCCCTGAACAAGAATCACCTGCTTTAGGGTCACTCCAGTCTGACAACAGGAAAAAACAAACAAAAAAACAACAACTCTGTATCCCAGAAATAACATTAATACACTACTGAATTGCAACAGCAAATACATTTAGCTAGAAAAGCAGTGCTGGCTGAATTCCATTTTCTCTCAACATAATTAGAAAAATGTCATCAGTTAACTTATTTAGCAATTTGCAATACTTGTGGAGGCAGGGCTGGAAAAAATCAATGGCAAATATTACATTTCATCTGTAACTGACGGCGTCCTAAATTCTACACATTTTTAAACAATCCCAGAAATCTTAACCTTAAAGCAACAGTTTAATCTGAAAATGAAGTGAAATGTTCTCACAAGATCCAGTGGAACTCTGGTATTCAGGTTTGTACAGTCATTAATAGGAGGTTGGAAAAAGCTATTTAGTTGCTGTAGTGTATGAGAAACTCCTTTTCAGCTTCTCTGCTTTTGGTCTTTTTTACATTTAAAAAAAAATCTGCTTTCAAGTCCTTTCAACCAATACATGACATGTATTCTGATCATAGACATCACTATTACACCTAAAAAGCATCTTTCTTGTCAAATTAAACCTACAAAGTTGGTATATGGTTGGAACATAGCCATCGTTTAAAAAAATGAAGATATCTAATGACCAATCTTAAAACCAGATCATCAAAATCCAGTCAGTTAAAGCCCTCTATCCATGAATTTCCACTGAAATCTGATCTGAGGTTTGGAGATGTCTTGCTGTCAGACAGGCAAACTAAATAGCAGGTCTGTTGGAGGACTGAAGCAAAACCTTTGAGGAAGCAAAGTAACCCTCAGTTCATCATTCATGAGTGCTCAGGAGTGGAACTCTGCTGCGCGATGTGCCTCACCTCCACCTGCCTAATGACTGTCATTTCCTGTTGTGATTGGAAGTCTGTGGTGTTGAGCAGCACAAGAGTATCTTGGTTCACGCAGGGAGGGGGCCAGAGGCACCTGATTGCAAAGCTGACGGTAATTATGCACCAAAAGCTTGGATGCCTGAAGGCATCAAGAAGCCACCGCAGAAGAAGATGAAGAGAGGTGAGGAAAGTGTGGAGGAGAGTGTGGAGGGCTGTGAAAGAGAGATAAGAATAGATTGAAGTAGAGATACAGCTGGGTTAGAGACAAAAGAGCCAGCAACAAAACAGGACAATGTTAAGATCAGTAAGTAAAAGTCACTGTTGTGGTGGCACTGTGTATTTCAGGCAGTAGTGTTGTAATGCACAAATGTTGCAACCAACGCTGTACCAATTTTAGAAGTCCCTTCTTTGGTCCATAGGGTTCCAAAAATATGAATAACACAATTCATAATTACACAGCTCAAAATACCCATGGACATCATCTGAGAGAAAAAAACAAACACTCATCATATATATACCCTGGAAAATCCTACTTTGCCTAAATAAAAAGTGATGAAATTGTAAGATCTTTAGTAAAAAAAAAAATCCATAATCAGCCTGTAATTATAGAATGCAGGTTGTTAAAATCCTGTAATTCCCAGAAATAAAACTGAGGACAGGATGGCATTCTCAGTGGTAGCAGCAGACCGGATCTCTGAAAGAGTTTTGGAGACATGCTGCAATTGCTTTGGGTTCAATTTCTACTTTACAGTTTTCTTCAGGTTTCATAGCTCAATCAACACCAACTCAGTCATGGTGGTGAAGCTCGATGTGACAGAGAAAACAGTATCTGTGTCCTCTGATTTCCAGAAGAGATGCAATGTTGTGTGGGTGTGTATGTGTGACTGTTTGCAAGGAAATGTGCCTGTGCTTTTGCCCATGAGTGTGATTGTGTATGTCTCTTTTTAATGTGTTCAGTTGTTCCGTCTTTGCAAGTCTGTGTGTATACTATAGTGTTTTAGCATCTTATTTGTGTGTATGTCAATATAATGTTGATATTTATGTGTCTGTGTGTACTTAAGTTAATACATGCCTGAATAGACAACTTATGAACTATTATTGTAACTTTTGGGCAAAATGCTGAGCTGACACAAAAACAAATTTACTCAGTGTTTCTCAGGAACAGTGCTGGTAACGTAAGTCATTTTGTTGAGAAATAATTTGTGTGGGTTGTATTCCAAGTGGGTAAGTTTGACTTTGCTAAAAAGCAAGAAAACCATATTCAGAACACATTTTACAACTGATAGTATCTGTGAATTACACGTCCTATGATGACAATTAACGAAAGGTTTACTGTAAGACTAAGATTGTTTTCCCTGAATAATAATGAGCTGGAATTCAGTAGCCTGTACTGAGAGGTCAGTGGTCATTTGACACTTCAATACTGGATGCCTCCAATGTGTCTGCAGAAGCGTATGAAGATGTGACTCAACAGATGCATGTCAAAAATCACACTGAGTGCATTGGGGGCTTTAATCAGTCAAATTGCCAAGTGAAGTCACCTGATAGAGCATATACAATATATGTACCAAGGCAGGTCTTTGTTGCAACCCGAGCCCTTTGACGCGTGTCATTCCCCCTCTCTCATCCTCTCTATTGTTACTAATCTAATTTAAAAAAGCAGACACGCCAAGGAAAACAACCTTAAAGACAAAAAAAGTCTTTGGTTGGAAGGAAAGCCTGCATACACTCAACCCTCTATGGCACCAGACGCCCCTAATCTAATGGTTAGAAATCATTAATTTAGCTGGGCAGTTCTTCGTATTGTGTGATGTTAGCACAGCAGTGCTAATGTGCTTACATCACATGGTATCAAGATCAGCATGGCACAATTGATGGTTTTTAACCTTTTTATTGGTTATTGAGTTATTTAAATAATGAAGTTTTTGTGTTGTTCTGTGTCTACTGACCTATGTTATCTACCCACCTTGCCCTACCTGTTGTACTGTATGTCTGTCGACACATTGTAGTGTTTGTAGTCCTTGCGCTATCACAGGGACTGCAGATGGAAATTAGACAATGGGTATACTTTGTTGCAATGCATCTTTTCTCTTTGAGATCAATGTCAATTGTACATGGTCAATGACAAATAAACAAATAAATAAAATAAACCTCTTCCTAACCTGGCACCTTTATCATTCATCAATTGGCTATAAACAAACCCACACAGTTAAAAGGTTTTTAACCCAAATTTGCACATTTTGCTTCTGGCAGCACATGTGGTTTCTAGACACCACATGGTCTATTTCTACTGTGTTTTGTCTTTATTGGCCATATTGCCTGCATGCTGTGTGACCAGTCGCCATGTGACTTCAGCCATTTGCAGTTCACATGGTAACACACACACACGCACACGCACACACACACACACACACACACACACACACACACACACACACACACACACACACACACACACACACACACACACACACACACACACAGCTGTTTACAAGTAGGTTTAGTTAGATTCCATATTTAAAATCCTTCTCCTCACTTTTAAAGCTCTTACTGGTCAGGCTCCATCATACCTTAAAGAGCTCATAGTACCTTATGTACCTACCAGAACACTGCGCTCCCAGAACGCAGGCCTACTTGTGGTACCTAGTATCTCTAAAAGTAGAATGGGAGGCAGAGCCTTCAGTTTTCAGGCACCTCTCCTGTGGAACCATCTCCCAGATTCAGTCCGGAGGGCAGACACCCTCTCTACTTTTAAGAGTAGGCTTAAAACTTTCCTTTTTGATAGAGCTTATAGTAAGCAAGCTCCTAGTTTATGCTGCTATAGGCTTAGACTGCCGGGGGACTCCTACCTCCATGATGCACTGAGCTCCTCTCTCCTCCTCTCTCTCTCTCTCTATCCATCCATCTATATCCATTAACATTCATGTACTATTAATGCATTCAATAACCTACACTTCTTCCCCGGAGTTGTCTGTGCTTTCTCGTCTCACAGGCAATCTGGGCCTGTAGACGTCCGGACGACAGATTCCAGTCCCGGACCTTCTAGCTTCAATGTTTATTTTCAATGTGCTTCTCTCTCTCTCCTATCCTTCCTCTCTCTCCTCTCTACCCCAACCGGTCGAGGCAGATGGCCGCCCACTTTGAGCCTGGTTCTGTCTGAGGTTTCTTCCTGTTAAAAGGGAGTTTTTTCTTGCCATTGTCGCTAAATGCTTGCTCATGTGGGAATGTTGGGTCTCTTTATAAATTAAAACTTGAAGAGTACGGTTTAGAACCTGCTCTATGTGTAAAGTGCCTTGAGATAACTTTGTTGTGATTTGGCGCTATACAAATAAAGATTGATTGATTGATTGATATTGTGTGTTTTTACTCTTTTAGTACATTTTAGCTTTCAGATTGCGCATTTTGCTTTATTTTAAATTAAATATTCTTTGATATCCATGCTGTAATTATTATGTTCGATAATCATGCATTATTGCTGATAGCCAAACCTGTAACCAAGGCCCAACATTGTTTATGCAGTTAAATTAAACATACTTAATGTAAGCTGCAAAGTATCTTTGGGTTTACTGAAACTATAGGCAACAAAGTTGTACTAGCTATAAATCTTGAGTTTAAGTAAAGGTCAGCTCAACAACAAATATGCAGCTCAGTGTACCTGTAATTGTAATCTGACTGAACAAAAAAAGTCAAGAATTAAGGTAAAGTAAACTTGGATAAGGGTTCATATGTCCAAGTTAATGTATTTGTGTATATGTGTTTGAGTGTACGTGGCTGCATGGTTGCAGATCTCAGTGTGAGAGCAAGAGAGCCAAACAGATTTCTCTCTTATAATTAAAAAAGCTGAGATGGAGGAGGAAAGGGAACACTTTGATGCCATTAATTATCCTCCTCTCCTCACACACAATGCACCTGCACTGCCATTGCAGATTTCATTTGAATAAAAGTGAATTAAATCAGTGTCAGAGAAAATCGTGTGCGTGGTGTGGGCTATCAAAGCTTCAAGGGTCAACATTAACAACCAGGGAATTAATACAAGAGACGATATTTGTTCTCGTTGACAAGAGATCGACAAGCATTCATTTGATTAATTGCTGAGTAATTCAGCAAGAGAGAAAAACCTCTCCATGTCTTCATACGGGGCCTGCCGGCCAACAGAGAGTGCGAGAGAACCAAGCATGCACCCGGGAAAAAGTACATTGTTTATCCGAATAAATAAATTAAATTGGACAGCATATAAAATGTATTACCCATCAAAACTTGTTTTAATTAGTGTTTCTGATCTGGTTAGTGTAAATTACAGTCTCATTTTTAAATCATTCGCTCATTTGACTTTGAAGGTTTCAGAGTGGTGTGGATCATAAAGAGTCACCCTCCAACCAGGAGATCTGAACCATGGTTCAACATTAACCTGCCTGGCTGAAGCATGGTTGAGCTAAAATAAAGAAAAGAAAGGACTTGCTACCAGCATCCAACTTACAACTGAGTCTGGCCTCCCTGTGGAGAACAAGGAAAAACAAAAAGACAGCTTACCTATAGGGCCTTACAGTGAGTGAGTGAACAGGGCCTCAGTCCCCCTCTGAAAGGGCTCTTAATCTGCTGATGACACAGCAGCTCAAAGGGAGCAGTTGGTTGTTTAAACTTTAAAGTATACGGCTGGAGATTTTCTATATTTTTCTCATTGTCAACAAATCTCATGGGCAGAGCCAAGCCAACAATGAACTGATCCTACTTACAAGTATTGTGTGTGTATCCAGAACCTGACATATCTTATTCCTCTGTGCAATAGACCTTTGTTGTTGTCCAACTATTGAAAACACATCAATGAGCCACACTGTTGCACTAGGTGACATGTTCCTTCACCACAGACATTATCATCTTGTTTCCTTTTTTAGACAAAAGCTCCATTTGGCGATCACGTTCTCAGTCTCTGGAGAGTAGTTCTGTGTACGACAGACGCCACTGTGCATATGTGGGAATATGTTTTGTTTACAGAGCTACCCCAGTTTTTTGTGCTACACTCTAACAAATGATGTGCTGGCTCAACGCAAAAAAATTGAGGTAAGAATTTCCATGGATATTTTTAAGTTATTTCAACTTAGCTAGTATTAAGTACATGCCACAAGACTTTTTCTAGTTAGGCCAACTCAGTTACTTTAGTTCAATGAACATGATTTGCCTATTCCTCTACAAGTTTATTTAAGTTAAACCAACTTAATTTTAATTGTTTTAAAATTACTACTTTTAGTTAATCTGACTTATTTATTTTCCTTTCATTCTACTCAGAAATGTCCATGGAAATTCTTACCTCATTTTTTTTATGTTGAGCCAGCACAATTTTTTTTGTACAAGAACTTATTTATCTAAGTCAGAAAATCACACATTGAAATTCCACTTTTATGATCTGTTTATTCAAACAGCCAGCATCTCACTTAGATGTGAACATTTTCGCGGTGTGACATTTTAAGTTATAGCCTACATTGCTTTGAACTAGGTGTAAACTCAACAGTACACCTACATGCACAAGGCCTATACACATTACAAATAATGTCCTCTTGCAGAAATTTGAGGATGGCATACATGTCTTAACTCTCAACACTACACATTAAGTACAGTAATTAAACAACACATTGCAAATACCGTAATGCAACATTTCCTCTTAATTTGAGAGCATAAATGTCTAAACTTTCAACACTACACATACTGTAAACAACACACTGCAAATAATGCAATACTTCCTCTTAATTTGAGACTCTGAACTATTGTATAGTTTAGAGTTTAGACTCTAAACAGTACAGATACTATACAGTATTTAAACAACACATTGCAAATAACGCAACATTTCCTCTTACTTTGAGGACAACCCAAATGTCTAAACTCTCAACATTAAATACACAACACAATATTAAACAGCACACAGTAATCAACACATTCCAAACAACATGGCAACATTTCTTTTTTTAATAAGAGGACATCTTAGATGCCTCTTTCCTTTTCAGCACAACAGCTTATTTTTAAGCATCATTACCTGGGGCTTGCTTTGAGGTCATCCAGCTCAAGAAAGATCTTTTGAAAGACTTCGAAAGTGCTTTTCAGTTCTTTTGGGTAGCTGAGGTTGAGTGCATATATTAGCCCCATTAGCAAGGCACAGGCTCTGGGAATATCCATGTCATCCATTAGGACCTCGGTTCCATCCAGGACAATCTTTGCATGGGCTCAAACACTACAAGTTTTAAATTAATTTGAAAGAAACAAAGTTAACCAGTGCCAATCAACATTTGCAACCTAAAAAACAAAACTTAACAGCCAATACGGTTAGACCTAAGCTATGATGCCTACAACTTGCAACTTAATAACAATAAATTCGATTTAACTGTTTTTTTTTCAAGATGGAAAACAAAAGAAAATTCACACAAATTACTGCAACGAAATGGGCAGGGAGAAATACACATGCGCTGATAACAACAGCAACTCAATATTCTCGTCGTCAATGTGGATTTAAGTGCTGCAATGGCTGACTAAACCAACCTAAAAAACAAAACGTAGCAATACGGTTAGACCAAATTACTAGGAGTTACTGCTAGCTTACACAGTAGCACTGCTGACCAAGAAAAATCACCTAGTGTTGTGTAAAACTATTTCTTATACTGACTACTGATTAGCTGCTGTGACTAATATGAGTAAATTTTTACTCACCAAACCGCAAAGTTAGCAGATGTGTGCTGTGCTCACTCGTGTCCTCCACTTCCATCTGGCAATGCCGCATGGTCTGTTCGCGCTCAGCCTTGTACTCAGCTAATTAAGTAACATGGACATGGATTTTTAAGTTGTGCAAACTGAATACACCTACATGTTGAGTTGAGGCAGAAATATCCGTTGAAAATCCATGCATTATTGAGTTAAAACTTTTTTATTTATTTTCAGTTAGACAAACTTATTAAATTAAGTTATCAACTCATTATAATGTATACACATAACAAACTTATTTTTTTATACAGAAAAAGCTGTTGATTTTGAGCTGTACCTACTAACTCCATGAATCATTTCTTAGAGTGTACATGTCACAACCTCTTGACTTTGTTCTCAAGTTCTTTGAGAAATTTACAATGTAGTACATCATTTACAATATGACAAAAACATGCTGACACCAAGAACCTCTCAAGACTCAGAAAGTCCCCCAGTGGTGCATGCAGGGAAGGTTGAGAAAGGTACCTTCAACTTTATACAAACATCCTTTGGTGCACCAGTTTGACATTCTGAAGACAACCAATTGTGCTTGTTTTGATTTGATTCCCAGCACAATGATATACGCAATTGAGTGTAACTATTACAATAATAAAAATTAACTACTTTTTTGTGCACCAATGTTGTGTCAATGGAGGAAAATAACTTCCCAAAAAACCTTCCTATTTGAGTCCATATGTATGAGTTTAATCAAAGTTCACTAAAATAACATAGGGGTTGAAATAAAAGGATTTGTATTTCTTGCACAGAAATAATTAATTAAATGAACCAAATTAAGTTTGGCGCACATTAAAAAATGCCTGTCGTGCTCCACACGTATCTGCCATGTTTTATTAAGTGTTTTACAAAAACAGGCTTTGAAAAAAATGGGAGCCATCTTACAATCAATGTAGTCATATTTGAGTCAGCACAAGTCAGACTGTTCATTTAATCGTCCCCCACCAGTACGAGAATAAACAATCTTGACGTTTTTAAAGAGCCGTCCTGTCTTTCCCTCCAGCATACAAGTTATCATAGTGTCTGTACTGCATGAGAAGTTCTTTTTTTTTTAAACTTTTTATTTATCTACGTACATGAACAAAGAACATGAGATCATCATGGGAGGTACAGTTAAAAACAAAATATTCTATTACACATACATACACACACATACATCATAGTCAAATGTCACACTATTCAAGGTGCATATTCAATCCATTTTTCCCAGCGTTCCATACACTTCTCCAACTGAAGTCTTAAAACAAAAGTGAGTCTCTCCATACAGTAAATTTCGTGAATGATCCCGTGCCACTGGATCAGTGTTGGAGGATCTAGTTGCAACCACTTTCTGGTTATGGCTTTCCTACCACTTGCCAGAAGAATCTTAAACAGGTACCTGTCCGTATGCAAGACTGTTTTTGGAATTTTACCGAGATATAAAATAACAAACGAAAAATCTAAATCCACCCCTATTATTTTATTTATCTCGGTTGACACCTCCTTCCAAAATAGCTGGATTTTCGGACAGGCCCAAAAAACATGAAAATGGTTAGCCATAGGGGTTCCACATAGTCTCCAACAAAAGCCTCGGCTCTGTGTGCCTGTTCGTAGTGCTGTTAATTTAGGAGTTATGAAAAATCTCACTACATTCTTCCAGCCGAACTCTCTCAAAGATCTCGAATTTGCAGTGGTCGCTTGTGTCTCACATATTTCTATCCAGGTCTCTTCTGATATTTGTGTTTCTGACTCCTTCTCCCATTTTTGTTTAATGGATAACGTAGAGTGATTCTTAGAAGCTTGTATACTTCTGTATATTCTTGAGACCAACTTTTTATTATCTTTCTTTTCATATGCCTCATGAAATATAGAAATTAAATTGTATTCCTTCTCCTCCTTGATTTGTAATTTTTTATTATAATAGTCTCTGACTTGCAGGTATCTATGAAAGTCCTGCTTCTCCAGTCCAAATGTGGCTGAAATTGACTCATAACTCTGAAATGTACTGTTTGAGATGAGGGAACAAAAGGACGTGATCCCTCTCCTAACCCACTGTTTAAAGCCCCCGTCCAATCTAGCAGGTTCAAATACTGGATCATACGCTATCCAATTCAAGACTCTAGCCTGTTTCTCTATTTGTAACTTCCTCAAAACCTTAAACCATAGTTTCTGCATGAGAAGTTCTATTACAAAACGTCTATCAAATATCCCATTACAACAGCCATTATTTCATGATTAGCTCTGAAATACTGAAGATTTTCTGATTGAAAAGTTTAAACATCCTGCCAAAAAGGAAATTCCTATCTGTAAAAATGGACCATCATTGCTGGGTTTTGCTGTTCATCATGTAATTAGAGCAGGTGTCACAATCTCATTTCAATAACTCTCTTTCTCTCTCTCTCTCTCTCTCTCTCTCTCTCTCTCTCTCTCTCTCTCTCTCTCTCTCTCTCTCTCTCTCTCTCTCTTCTCTTTCTCTCTGTAAAATGAGACCAAGTCTATCACTTTGAAAGCACAGGTGACATCTCATTCAAATGGAAGATCTCATTTTGCAAGACGCAACATC